>NC_080744.1:75426573-75741287 GCF_020826845.1 Diceros bicornis minor
CACCACCAGTCTTTAGAGTTTTTGTCTCGAAAGTCCTAACCTGAGATTCATAGGACTATCACCTGAATGTGGCCAGTGGGCCACCTCAAGGCTTCCCCTTGGTTCCATCCTCATTGGCCTTTGTGCATTTCCCCCAGGCCTGGCCTGGCCTTGCACCCTGGCTCCGAGGTCTAACTCACGGGCACGGAAGGGTAGCTGCTCCTCTAAGGGAGAAGGTTATGGAAACAGGTAGATCAAACAAGAATGTCCACTTAGTGCTTTATAACAAAAAGTGGAGTAATCATGAAGTCCAGTGGTTTGCACAAGGTCACACAGCTAGTCAGCAGTCAAGGCCACATTCAACCCCAGTCCATCCAATCCTACCCGTAAGCTCTCAACCACTGTGTTAATGTGTTTCTCCGGAGCAGACTGCTGAGATGTCCACAGATAGGAGTCCTCCAGTCAGCACTTTCTCTAGAGTGGACAGGGAAATCAAATGATAAGCAGCAGTGTGATTGGCAGCCCCGGAATCAGAATAGGAGGACGTTGTCACACTATGATCTCTCTATCGAACAGCCTCTCTCTGGACACACCCACACTGTGTGGGTGAGTGACTTCCGGGTCAGGGTGTGGGCTTGGACCCACCAGAAAGGGGGCCACCAACAAGGCCTGGCCACACTGTCTCCTTTGCTCACAGGGCATGTGCACCCCCTTCTGGCCAGCTCCGTCTATAGTTGCCCCTTCAGTTAGGTCAGGTCCAGGCCTGGTTGGCTGAGGACAGTTCTGTCCCTCCAGGGGCCCTGATCCAGGGCTCTGGTCCATTTCCTGTGGATCCTCACGTTTAACTCTTAGTTCCTTCATTACTGAGTACTTGGAAGATAGGAGTCTTTCTCGATAGCCCTCCAGGATGGACACCATGGCCACTTCAGAACTTGCCCTGCTTGTAAATGAGGTGCAGACGTTCTGCTGAGAAGGTGCTGGGTTGCTCCTTGTTGCTCTTGCCTCTGATGGCTTGTGGTTGAATATACAAACAAGGAGACAAAATAAATAAACTCTTGGGATCAGTGACCTTCCAGAGTAGTCCCATAAATCTACCGCATTGGATACCACAGCTCCAACGTGAAGATCATCCCGTACTCTTCTGAAAAAGAATAAAATACGTTAAAAGGTATATTTTTTATTTTATTTTAGTTTTTGTAATTCCATTAAAAAATCTCCATGCTAACTCTCAACTGCCATCGGTACACCTCTTGTTCATGTTCTTAACTGTTTGCTCCAGAGATTTAGACCTATCTTGCTTTTTCCATTCCCTCCTGCCCCCTCACTCTCAACCATTTTTCAAAATGTCTTCTGGCAAATGAATACAGATACTCAGGACCAATCAGGGTCTGTCTAATTTGATAGCTTGGGTCCTAGAAATTAATTCAGATTAGGTTCTGCCTGGGACTGTATCCAAGGAGGGCGGGGCCTCGCTGCCCCTGTCCTTGCTGGTCACTCCTCCTTCCTTCCGACCACCTGGCATCACATCCCCAGCACCGAGGCCCTGTGCACACAGTTGCAAACCTAGAGGTTCCCAGCTCCCAAAGGGGTGGAAGGGTGCTTTGAGTAAAGGTGAGTGGGGCTGGGTGAGGTGGAATCCTAGCCCTGTTTCTGTCATTCGTTAGCTGTGCAGTCTTGAGCAAGTTATTTGCTTTCTATGGATTTTGCTTTATCTGAAGCAACAAAACAAAATAAAACTTGGGAGTTGAGCTCTGCTCTCCATAATTCCTAATGAAAATTTCTCAGACTGAGGGGAAGGCATTCAACATTTCAGTTGCAAACAAGGGCCAGAGTGGCCACCTGGAATGGGCACAGCCTCCTGCCCACCAGAAGAATCTGTGCTCATGGAGGGGACAGAAAGGAGGTGCCTATTTTTATTCCTTATAAGATGCAGGGCGTCTGTTAACAAGCAGTTAATCACTTGAGAAGTTCAAGGATAATCACTCTGCCTCCCAAAGTGAGAAAGTCATTAGTTTTAGGAATAAGTTGGCCTTCCGTTCCAATAAAGAGCAGAGAAGAAAAGTTTCCATAGCAACAGTGGTTTGGGAAGAAGGCTTTTTGGTACTACAGAAAAAAAAAAATCACCATTATCCTAGTACTTTTCCTCCTCTTTCTCTTGACTGCAGTTGCTCACTGATGACTCATTAGGCCGAGCCTGTGGGGGTGGGTGAGAGAAAGTCAGCCGTGGGAGTGAGAAAGGGAAGAAAGTCAATGAAAAATCCAAGTTTGTTAGTTTTCAATGTGGAGAGGAAAAGTTGCATTAAATCATAGATTGAAATAGGACATGGAGGATATATGTCATTATAGGTTATGGATTATATAAAAGTTATATCATTATAGGTTATATTGAGCCATTTCCAGATCAAGAAACCAAAGCTCAGAGAGGTTAAGTGATTGAATCAAGGTCAGAAAGGTAGACAGTGGAAGCTCCAGAACCAAAACCCAGGCCAGTGTCTGTGGAGCCCAGCAGAGAATGTTCTTCTACTATGTTTTCTCTTGGGACTGTCCATGCTTGTGAGGCTAAGATCCATGAGTGGTTGAACAAGTTGGGTTTATTACTCATACAATGACCATAGTCAAGTCATTTAACATCTTGGACCTAATTTCCTTTTCTCCAAATGGAGTAAGCACACTGGCTGCTTGAGCCTCAAACAAAGGAAATAACTGTACTGCTAACAGTAGCAACAGCAAACCACAGGTGAGCACCTACAGTGTGCAAGGAGCTCTTGTGAGTACTTTAAATGCATTAGTTCATTTGCTCCTCATGACAACCCCATAGCTAAGTATCATTGATATGCCCATTTCATGGACAAGGAGCTGAGGCAGAAAGGAGTTAAATGGTCCATGCCAAGTTGCACAGCCAGTAAGTGAAAGAATGCTTTGCAATTGCTAAACTGCCATGCCTCTCATATAAATGCACTCTGGCCACTAATACTCAGTGATCTAGTAATAGTGGGAAGAGATCCACCCAACTCCTCCTCCTGTGGAGCATGGGCTTGAGGAGGCTGTTCAACTCCCTGAACCTCACTTTCCTGTTTGGCAAAGTGGGGGTAGCTGTAAGGACCAGCAATGATACCTATAACTCACCCACCAGCAGAGTGCCCAGCAGACACCAGGGCTCGGTCAAGGCAGCAATGTTGATATCATCGTTGACTGCTGCCATGCTTGTGTCCTCCCCACCATGGGAGTCAATAATTGCCCACTGCTCCTCATCAAGAAGGGTAGGTAACTAAAGAGGGAGGCAGGATGTGGAATGTAGCACAGGTAAGTTGGTTTAGGGTCACAAAGGAGGGGTACTAGGGAAGAAGCTATGATGGGTGACATACTCAGCTGGTCCTCTTAAAATGTGGGTAGCCTTAGACTTTGCTGGACCTTTATTTTGTTTTCCATTAATGGTCTGCAGCTCTTCAGGCACAAGGCCTCACCCCTCCAAGGGCCGTTCCTGGGAATTCCCAGCTCCCACTGCTGGTCCTTCAAGCTGAGGGGAAAGAGAAGAGCACAGGGAGGAGGAGAAGGAGGGAGAGACAGAGGGCAACAAAGTTAGCACTGTCTTTGGAGGAAATTGCTGTGTATAAATTCAGTCTTTACAGTCAAACTCTGCAAAACCCTTAGATCTCTTGGATGCAAATCTGCAAGGGCAACTAAGAATTGCTTGCTCCCCTCTTCCTTGCTTCATTTCAGATGTTCGTGGGCCTCCTGTTTTGGTTCCAGTTTTACTGTGGCTTCTCTGCATCCACCATGATTGACCAGTGGTATCTGATCCTCTTTAATCTGCTCTTCTCATCGCTTCCCCAGCTCGTGACTGGGGTGCTGGACAAGGACGTGCCAGCCTATGTGCTGCTGACTGAGCCGCAGCTCTACAAGAGTGGCCAGCACATGGAGGTGAGGCTTTCTCCTGCCCCCACCTCCTGTCTCCTGGCCCTTCCACCCTCCATGTCCACATGCTGGAAAATGCAAGTCCCCACGCCTCTCTTTAAATGGACACCCTGGGACAGATTGTTAAAATTCTAGAATCTGACCAGTGAGAGGAAAAAAATGAATTCTGTCTACTTGCCTATGCAATGCATTAAGTAGAGTGAGGTGATTGGTTGTGGTGAGGGTATCACAGGTGTATGCATATGTCCAAACCCAACAAGATGTATATATTCAATGTGTGCAGTTTTTGTGTATCAATTTACCTCAATAAAGCTAAAAAAAAAAAAAAAAAAGAAGAGAAGGATTTTAAAAAAATGCATAGTAAGGTGAAAACTGTAGCCACACCAAGAGTCTCCAGGAGCCCAAGGATAGCCCACTTGGAATCCAAGTCAAGGTCACATGGGATCTCTGTGGTCCAGCAGGGGTGTTTCTAAAAGAACCCCCAAGAAGTGTGATTTATTTTGGACGGAATTAATGAAAAGATAAACCCATAGGGAAACCATTGAAAGAACAAGTAAATACAAACAGAGTAAATACGTGTTTGCATCAATGCATGGCATAGATTGACATGCCGGTTACCAGTTGTTCTCAGTCAGCCATTAAAGTAAGCAGTCTAAGTGCTTCTCTTCAGCTAGCTGGAATTATTATATGTGTGCGAAGGGAATGGAGCCCCATACCTCCTACAATAGTCTCTAATTCAGAATTCGTTTACCTATGAGTTGCCTTCCCCTGGTCACCTCTGTTGACATTGGGTTCCCACAAAGCAAGCAGCACGGGTGCAGGTGACTGAATGTCAGGCAGATGAGGAAGGCCTCTGCTTGTTACTGTCACCTCTACTCAGCCAGACCTTGTCTCTTCGGCTGGCTGTGGGACCAAGACACAGGGCGTTTGTCCTGTGGTTAGGTGACCGACAGGAAGGGCCTAGCCAGCACTTTCACAGGCACTCAGTAAATGCTCCTTCTGTCTGTCTGCTTCGCATTTTCTGCAGGCCAGTACCGGCCAGCTGCTCAGGAACTCAGCAGGGTCAATACAAATTTGGTCACCCCGATAATGAAGACTCAGTTAGTCCCTATCAAGGTCGTTTTTGCCCTTGGTATACGGCTTTTTGATTTTAACATTAAAACACATCCATGATCTAATTTTAAAAGCCTCACTTTTAAGAAACATTCTAGGGGATCCACCAACAAAGGGAGGCAAAACCCTGACCAAGTAGGAGGAGAAGGACTCAAATTGGGGGAGGATGCCCTGGCTTTCAGGCTCCATGCCTCTGCTAGGGAAACGTTCCCTCATAGGACTTAGGAAGCGGTTTCATCTTCCCACTGCTGACCTAGAACTGCCGTGGCTGTTTTGTGGTACAGATGCTCTCAGTGGTGACTCAGCTACAGGTGCCTCGGCAGGCGTCTGTGTAGTGTTTTCTCAGCAGCCCTCTGCGATCTCCTTCTCCAAAGTCCTGAATTAGCAGGTTTCCCTGGGGTGCTTGACTTGTGCGTTGCTGGCCTGTAGCATGATGGAAAACATATTTGAAGAGATGAGCACTTCTCTGTAATCTCTGTGCTGGTTTTTGTGTCTCAGGAATACCGGCCGCGTACGTTCTGGTTGAACATGGCTGACGCCGCCTTCCAGAGCCTGGTGTGCTTTTTCGTTCCTTACCTGGTAAGTTGGCTCCTGGCACAGCCTTTCCCGTCCGCTTCGTCCAGCGGTCCACAGACACAGAGCACCGCTGTCTTTCAGGCCTACTACGACTCAGACACAGACATGTTCACCTGGGGGACCCTCATCACGGCCATCGCGCTGTTCACCTTCCTACTACACCTGGGTATTGAAACCAAGACCTGGGTAAGCATGGCGGGCGTGGTCCAGAGGGTGGTGATGCTGCGGGCCCCACCCTTCTGTGTAGATTCCATGAGATCTAGAAGGCTTTTAAGCAGACAGGGGACTGCAAAGCCAGCCTCACTGTAATGGGAAGGAACACAGATCCACGGGCCGGTCACATGTGCTCGAGCCCCTGGTGTGGGAGCTGCTGCAGCCCATGGCCCATGCTTCTGCTGGAAGGACTTAGTTCTTTCCGGTCCTCTTTCCCTCCTCCTCCACCACATGCTCCCCTTTCCCTCTCTCCTTTCCCTCACACCAGTGACTTCCGTCTCCTCACCTGTGTCCGGGCTGGTCCACAGGTTCCTGAGGCTTCCCCAAGCCCCACCGGTCACCCGTGCCGAGACCCCTGTTTTCACTAAGCCCTTAGAACCTCACACCCATTCATGGATGACCAGTGCATTTTTGTTGAAATAAAAGCCGTGTCTTTCTCTTTCCCCCTCAGACCTGGCTCAACTGGATAGCCTGTGGCCTCAGTATCCTTTTATTTTTCACTGTGGCTTTGATTTACAATGCTTCTTGTGCAACTTGTTATCCTCCGTCCAACCCTTATTGGACAATGCAAACATTAATGGGCGACCCCATGTTTTACTTGACTTGTCTCCTAACGTCTGTCACCGCGCTGCTGCCCAGGTGGGTATCAGGGATGTTGTCCCTCAAGTCCTAAGTGAGCTCTCAGAGCATTTTCAAATCTGTGTTTTTGCCCTGTATGAGTCTCAGAAAGCTCAAAGGCACCACAGTAGCAAGAGCTGACTGGTTTTTATATGCTCTTTCCAGATTGTTTTTCAAAGCCCTGCAGGGGAGCCTTTTCCCCACCCAACTTCAGCTGGGACGCCAGTTGGCCAAGAAGTCCCCTAAGAAACTCAGTGCTCCCTTTGCTCAGGGACCCCTCCCAGGAGAAACGAGAACTGAACCGTCAGAACAGAGGAGCGTCAGCACCTCTGGATCCCTCTCCCGGGACTGCACCTTGCAGGTGTCTTGGCACGCACAACAGCCGGCCTGCTCCCCAGAGGCCAGAGGGGAGCCCAGCATGGTGGACGTGAGCATGCCTTTGAGGGAGGACCCCCTGCTGGAGGGACTGAGCAGTCAGGCCCTGGGGTGCTCCAGCCAAGAAGAGGCTATCTTGGAAGGGTGTCCTGGGGACTCCAAGGTGAAACCCACCAACACCAGCAGGACAGCCCTCCTGTCATCCATCTTCAACCTGCCCACCTTCAGCTCGCTCAACTGGATTTCCTCCCTCTCACTGGTCAGCAGGCTGGGAAGTGTCTTACAGTTCTCCCGAGGTAGTTTACAGATGGACAAGCAGGATGGCGAGTTCTTGCCCAGCCCGCCTCAGCCCGACCAGGACCTTAAACGGGCAGACCATGGACTACTTCTAGGAGCATCTTCCAGGGACTGCAGCTGACGGCAGCCACTGTGGAAGCCTTGAAATGGCCTTTTTTTAATAACATAGATGGTTTATTATTTGCACAGAAGAGTTCTAATGAGATGTATTTTATGTGTCTCCATGGCTAACAGAGGAAATGAAAGGTACCAAAAAAGAAAGTATACTTTTTAAAAGTTCTAAGTAGAGTATATTGAAAAGAAAAATAAGAGCTTTAAAGTATATAAAGTTTAAAGAAGAGTGACACTTGAAAACTGTGTTCAGATTTATTTTTTCATCTCATTTTATAAGAAAATGCGGTATGATTGGTTTTCTTCAACCTGTGTGATCTTTGCTTCCCCCATGTGTAAATGTGAGTGTGAGCACCAGGAACCTGGGCGGATGTGGACAGCAGTGTGGGGAGATGATGGAGGGGCGAGCGTGCGCCCTCAACAGCAGATGCCCCACCATCTATCTCCCGATTCCACCACGTTGGGAGGGCGGGGGCTCAGTTTCCCCCAGAAAATTGAAAGTGAGAACTCGAACACGTGCGTGAAGTTCATTCCAGCGTTCAATTCTACACAGGCATTTTGTAAAGATCACCTTGTGAGTATTACAGTCCCTGTGTAGGGTCTTACTTGTCAAAATCATAACCAACAATAAACAACCTTCACTTTGCAAAGAGAGTGTGTCCGGTTGCCACGGTTGTGTGAAGTTATTAATATGTGACCTAACAGACTGTCTTCTGAGTCCCGCGGGGCACTTCTTCATGGCAAGTCCTTTCAGACACCGTGAAGGAGGCAGCTGGGTGATGTGGTAGCTGCACACTGTGACACTGTGACACTGGGTTACACCACAGCTCCCTGCACCAGCCATCAGCACCCACCAGACCCTTCCTGCCAAGAGGCTAGGCTTTTTACCTGTGTATCTTTAAACATTTGTCTTATGAGTCATTATTTCTGTCCCTCTAAACAGAGAAAAAGAGAGGGAAAAATTATAAAAATCCAAGGCAATTACACAGCATTTCCTCTTCAGAGCCCTCTCTTTGCACTTTGCCAAGTGGTGAGTCACCTGATCCGCTCAGCTGGGGATGTCAAGTGAGCAGGGTGCCCTAAGCCCTGCTTAGGGCTCCTGTGGCTGCCTGTCCCTGAGAACAGCAAGATATAGAGAGTGGAGGATCTCAGGATTGAGCAGTTCCTGAGCACAGCGTACAGGAAGAATAGCTAGTTATCCAGTGTGGGTGGCTCACTGCACTTGACAGAAGATGCACCTCATTTGGTCAGGCAGAAAGGAAGGCAGGGCTCACTGTCTACAAGGCCAGAGAGAGGGTGGGCTTCAGTGCAATTAAACTCAGTAACTCAGACCTGGGGCTTTTCCCCCTTCTTCCTGCCCTCAGCTTTCTGGGGTCAGTTTTGTCCTAAGGCTGGCTCTGTTCTTGGTGATGACATGGCTGGAACCATCCCAGGACATAGGCTTACATCACACTGTCCAGAGGAGAGAGAGGGCACCACTCTCCACATTCTAAGCCGAGTCATGATTTCCTTCACCTCACACCGTGTGGGTTGCATGACAGCCTTAAACAGTTACTGCCAAACTGAGGGGACTGTCCTGACTGGGGATCCCAGCTGGAGCTGGGAGAAAGGTCAGCTTCCCTCCAAGTCCCTGGGCTGCATGAGTGGATGTTCAGATGAATATCTGGGTTCTGTTAGAGGAAGGAGAAAGAAGAGGGAGTGGAGGAGGCTTCAGCAGCCAGCAGTGCCCAGTGAAGGTGATGCTGTCCCAACCCTGCCCCCCGGATGCCTGAGGCTACCTCGTCAGTGCTTGGAGCAACATGTGTGAAAAGAATTTCCTTGGGAAGATGCACAACGTTGCAGTTTCATGAATTAAGATAATGGCTGTTAGCACAAAGTACAAGAACTATATGCATATTGACCTGAGTATCTGAGAGTTCAAAATGCCCCAGCTTCCAGATTTTCCTGCACTCACAACCTACCTTCTTTCCAAAGAACATCGTCCCTACGTAGATACTTCCTCTTGGGAAGTGGAATGATCCAGGAAGTGGCTTTGGGAATACACATACTAAAGCCATTTCAGAGAAATAAACAACATAAAGGGCATTGGCAGTTAGCTGCTCCTTAGGATGAAGAATATTCATGGAAGCCTACAATACTAATCCATTGCAAGCAACTAAGTTTGATCTCAAAATGAACATCCTACAGAGATGAACTTCATGATTATCTCAAAAAAGCTCTGGGTAATATATGTTACCCAATCCTAATTACAAATCTAAAATAGATGAGACGGCTGGTTCCCTAAGACTGCCTTTGCTCTTGGTGACAAAATGGCTGGACTAAATATTTGACATTGTACAGAATACCTGTTTCAAACCCCAAACCACTTTTAAGTTCTTGGAGGCTGGATCTTGTATCCTCTTCACCTTACATTCCCAGCACCCGCATAGAACCCAGCTCTTAGAATGCACTCAGTATATGTTTGATGAATCCAAGAATAAATGTTAATAGTGAAACACTAACAGCATCCCTGTTAAAATCAGAGATAAAGGAAAGCTACTTGTTATAACCCACTATTATTTGATATTTTCTGGAATTTCTGACTAATGCAATGACATGAATTTTTTAAAAGAATGAATGTTGTAATTACAGACCAAATTATCATTACTTACACATGATGTGGTTGTGTATCTGAAAAATCCAAATGAATAAATTAAAAGGCTCTTAGAACTAAAGAGGAAGCAATAAATTGACTATAAGGAAAACAAACTGTAGCTTTCCTACAGAGCATAATGAGGGGAAAGAAAAGATCTCATTCACCAATACAACATCAACACTAACAAAAAGGTAAATGCAGAATAATCTCAAAAAGTATAAAGACAGCTTCTCCAGAGTTTAGGAAGATGTTAGCCAAAGTCTTAGCTACAAAGACCTGCCTCATCTCTAGGTTAGAAAGCTAAGTATTGTAAAGGTGCTGCGTTCCGAACACAGTCTCTAGCCTTTTAAAATTTTTAGTTCTTTTTTATTCCTTTTCCTTGTTTAGGTATTTTTGAAATTAATAGAATGGTTCTGGAGTTTATCTGGCAAGGTATACAGGAAAAAACATCAAAGAATATTCTAAAAAATGAAAGTAATGGAGAGACCAAATTGTGAAATATCTTATAAAGTCCTGATACTTAAAATAATAATATAATAATTCAGGAAGAGATACATACACAGAACTAACTATAAATGATAGGACTGTATCCTATTACATACAAGAATTTATACTTTAAAAAATGATCAAGAATCTGAAAGAGAAATTTACTAAATCTCATTGGCATTGATCAACAACATGGAAAAATAATTCATTATCTTATGTCCTTACCAATAAATTCAAAATAAATTAAAATGTTTAAGAGTTCAAACCTTGGTAAAACTAGAAGAAATTGAAATAAAATATCAAACTTCTGGAGAGGGTGGCCCTGTAGGCACTTGGGGCAGGTCCTGGGATCTTGCCTGCCTTTTGGGTCCAGGCATTCCCCAGGCTCTGCTTCCCATGGCCCTGCTGAGCACCACATGCCCTACACAGCTCCGTTTTCAACCTTCTTGGCTTCTCATATGCCCATTTGGGGTTTGGCAACCCTGTTCTATGTTATTGTCTGGACCATCTAGGATGCTGCTCCTATAAACCTCCCTTAGGCCCACTGTAAAGTTGTGATTTATAATGAATATATATTTGGTCTTTATCCCTGTTCCTGGCACAGAGCTCCTAAAACCCTTGGAATTTCCTGTGATGAGTAATAAAGGTGTCTTGATATTCATAACAAGCCCCTTTAAACCACTTGTGAGTTTATGTTAATGAGGTGACTTTTGGAAAGCACCTAAGGATGGGCACTGGTTGCCAGTGGAGCCAACCATGTGATTAGCGGGTTGGAACTTTCAGCCCTACCACCATCCCCACCTGCCTACCCTCCACTCCGACCTGTGAGGAGGGGAGAGGGGCTGGAGAATGCATTCAGTCACCAAAGGCCAATGATTTAATCAATTATGCCTCTGTAAGGAAGCCTCCATAAAAACCCAAAAGGACAGTGATCCAAGAGCTTTCAGGTTGGTGAACATGTGGAGATACTGGGAGAGTGGTACCTGGAGAAGGCGTGGAAGCTCTGGGCCCTTTCCCCATACCTTGCTCTTTGTATCTCTTCCATCTGGCTGTTCCTGAGTTATATTCTTTTATAACAAACTGGTGATCTAGTAACTAAAACAGTTCTCTGAGTTCTGTGAGCTGCTCTAGCAAGTTAATCAAAGCCAAGGAGGGGATCGTGGGAACTCTCAATCTATAGCCTGTTGGTCAGAAGCACAGGCGACTACCTGGACTTGTGATTGGCATCCGAAGTAGGGTCAGGGAAAGGAGACAGCCTTGTAGGACTGAGCCCTTGACCTGTAACCCAAGGAGGGGTTGTTGGAACCTCCAATCTATAGCTGTTAGTCAGAAACACAAGTGACAACCTGAACTTGTGATTGGTACCTGAAATAAGAGCAGTCTTGTGGGACTGAGCCCTTAACCTTTGGGATCTGATGCTATCTCCGGGTAGATGGTGTCAGAATTGAGATGAATTGTAGGGCACCCAGCTGGTTGTCCAAGAATTGCTGGGTGGTATGGAAAAACCCTCACAGCAGAAATGGTGTCAGAATCCTACTCATACACCAATACTCCCAGGGATCATGAGGGGCCATGACTATGACCCTACCCAGTCCCTGGAACCCCAATAGTCAGTCTTGGAACAACAAATCCTGTTAGATTTGTTGAAGAAATCTAACAGGAAGGATGGTATTCCCCCTGAGAAATGATAGATAAAACACCCAAAGAAAAAAATCAGTTAATTGGACTAAAAGGTATTTCAACATTCAGTATATTAAATGATAATCAAAATGGAAAGACCAACCCCATAGGGGAAAATTGTAATAAGAAAAGAAGATCTTTGTGAGACAAATGACTGCTATGAATCAATAAAACAAATATCAAGACAGTATTTGACCAAAGACTGATGAATTGGGCACTCATATTTTTGAGTGGGGACAGTCCTTCTGGAAAGAAACTTGTCAATGTGCAATAAAATACCTTGAACATACTCATTCTCTTTCACCCAATAATTTCACTTTGGGGATTAAATCTAAAGAAAATAATCAATTATTTGCATTTAATGTGTTCATTATCTGTTACATTTAAGTGGTGAAAATTTGGAAACAACTTGAGTGAATATCAGTGGGGGTATGACTAAATAATTTTGGGTAATCTGCTGCAGAGATTATCACGTTTCCAAAAACAATGTTTATGAATGTTATGGGAAAATGTATATGAAACAATGATATTGAAAAAAGCAGGATTAGAAATATGTAAAAAATAAAACTTGGATTGGTAAAGAGACTATGAGGATTGAAATTGTGGGTGATTTCCCTTTAAATTTCCAAATTTCTTCATCTTGCTTCTATTACCTAAATTCTGTTTAATAATAACTTATAATAACTTCTTCTTGAGGCCCTCTGTATGGAGGGGGTGTTTATGTAGCATATTGATTCTGCTACACCCTATGGCAGTAGTGCCCAACCTGGGAACAGAACAAGAGGAGAATCAAGTTATTTCTAATATTTCAAAAAGCCTATGAGAAAATGTATATTTCCCCAGGGTAAAGCTGCAAAATCAAGTGTCACATTAAATATATTTACTTTTGACTTGAGTTTATAAGAGAATGCTCTGTATGGATTTTATTAATAACAATGGAAAACAAAATTGTTGTTTTTTAAAAGCTTTTATTTTAAAAGTGATAGATTTTAAAATATGGGGTCCCTTGAGGGAAACATGATAAAAGAGCTCCCTCGTGATGGAAAGGTTAGAAACCATTCACTATATGTTTAATTACATGTTATCAAGGGCTTAGTACAAGGCCTGGCACATATTATGCTCTAAATACATATTTTCTGAACCAAGACACTAGCCCCATCACACAGTATATACCTGCCTTGTGGGTAATGGGTAGGTGGTGCTATTAAAACTGCCCTAAAGGACACTCTAACTTAATCTGACACCTTCTGGACCTGTCTATTGGATTCATTGGACCTACTGGATACATATCTCCATCTCCGTTTGTTTTTGGACCTTAATCATTGAAAAATAGCCTGGTGTAGAGGTGAAAACTAGATTGAGTGTCACCAAATTGAAATTCCGGTCTTGGCTGAGCCACAGAGTAACTGTGAACCCCCAAATGTTGCCTCCTCTTTGGGATCCTTTTCCTAGTTGGAACATGCTTTTTGCCTGTCAATAACCAATGTTGTCCTTGGACCAGCCTTTGTGGTTCTTATTATGATTGTAGGATGCCCTTTAGCAGTAACCATCAGGAAACTTTGAAAACATAAAGCTTTATTACTCAGAGGATCTGGAAATTACACAGCACATCTGGGGTCACACAGCGAGGTTGTGGGTAGAGAGAGAGAGCACACACATACACAGGCCCAGGGTTTGGTTTTTATTGAGGTGGAGGGTGGGGGCCTAGGGTTTCATGGGCCCATTCTTTATTGGTGAATTTAAAACATAAGAGCAGGAATTTAAAGCACAGGATGAGAAAAAATATAGCCCAAAAGATCAGTTATTGAAATCAACCAGGATCTCTAAAACAGAGGAGGCTAAGTGGGGGAGGTGGCCTGGCTCTTTGTATAGTCATGTGGCTGGCAATGTGTTTATTCTAGATAGCTGTCTATGAAGTGGATGCCTCACAATCAAAGCTTAAGTCAGGCACTGGCATTACAAAAACGAAAAAAAATGACTGTCAGGGCTTAACACTACAGATCATTAGTACAAGTAAATGATTAATGAAGTCCTTTTAGTTCAAGAATTCTACTTTTACAGGATAGGCCATCCTAGGTTAAAAAAAAAAAAGGGTAAGACAGTTTGAGTTGCTGTCATAGATGCTGCAAGATGCCATCCAGACCCCCAAGGTCCTCTTAGGACAGCAGCGATTACTCCCCAGCTTCTGCAGTGTCAGGACCTAATAGCTCTCTGCTAAGTTCCTCTCTAGAAATTGCCTTCAGCTAAAGAGACTGCCTTCTCAGGCTCACATTTTCTTCTGGCTTCAACCCGCATCATGGTTTATGTAGATGTACCAAGGCCTGGCCTCCTGCCTCAATTCTGAACAGCTTTGAAGGGTCAACCCATCTCCAAAGCTCCCTGTGGGACCAGCCAAGGCCTTTGTTATGACTTCATCACTGTTCATTGATTCCTCAGCAATCCTGCTTCCTTCATGCTCCTGCAGGTGATGTTCTGAGAGCATTTCCCAGGAGACTTGCTACTCACTGATCTCAGTCTCAGAGGATCCCAATCTAAAACAGCTCCCAAATTAAGAACCGATTTCCATAAAGAGTTGACTTAAACCATTCTTAAGTAAACATCAAGATATTTATATGAAATCACAACTAAAATCGGAGAGTTTAATAAGAAATATTATTATTTTATTAAGATATAGCTGAATTTTGGGGCTGGCCTGGTGGTGTAGTGGTTAAGTTCATGTGCTCCACTTCAGCGGCCCAGGGTTTGCAGGTTCGGATCCCAGGCACGGACCTACGCACTGCCCATCAAGCCATGCTGTGGTGGCATCCCATATACAAAATTAGAGGAAGATGGACACAGATGTTAGCTCAGGGCCTATCTTCCTAACCAAAAAAAAAAAAAAAAGATATAGCTGCACATTAAAGAACAAGTGTCTCAGTACGCTTCTGTATCATAATTGTCCCCTGTTGTCTTGAATTTATTTTCTTCAAGTAGAACCAAGTTTCTCATAGCGATTTTTTGAAAGTAGACAGGCACTGTGGTCTACCAATCCCCCAAACAGCCACATTACGGCTTCTGGGCTTGCAGCAGTCCATCGCCACTGATCTATGTCTGCTGATGTCTCCTCTCCAGGATGCCTTTCCTTATGTTTCATCTCAGCTAGAAGTGCTCTCACTCCCAGAGACCCACAGTCTCACTTTGTTTATGGTCTGCGTCACTTTCTTCCCTGTGCTCCAACATTCCCATAAATGTCTGGATCCCCTTTCCCAGGTTATTAGCTCCTTGAGGGTGGCATCTGTAAATCTCTGGAGTGACTTGTTCAGTAATTATCTACTAAATCATTTTCATCCCAAATCAGCTGAGCTGTCCATGTCATGCATCACTAAAAGAATAAAGTCACTCTTCTTGACTTTACTTTGTCTTTGTAAACTCCATTTGAGCCTTTGGTGTATTCTAGCTGTCATTATAGTGTCTTGATGTCTCTCTACATTAGAGATGGACATCCCTAGTTTTATGCTCACTTTGTGTTGAACTTCCTTGGCCCTATGACCGTATTTTCCTACCTAGAAATCAAGATCCCCACTCTGACAGTTCCTAGAAAAATATAATATTTGAAATGAGAATTATATAGAAAATCATGGATCTATAGTACATTAAAAATAAAATAATTATAATACAAAGAAGTATAGCTTTAAAAAAAAAGTAGAAAATGAATTGGAAATCTAAAAATTATTTGACTCATACTCCCCTCCCCACAGAGGCAGGGGGCAAAAGGAACAAAGAACAGATGGACAAATAAAAAGTAAATAGCAAGATGATAGAATTCCATCAACCATATCAATAATTACATTAAATGTAAGTGAACTAAAAACTTCAATTAAAAGACAAAGATTTTCAGCCTTGATAAAAAATAAGATCCAATTATATGCATTTGAAGTATAGACAGGTTGAAAGTACAAATATGAAAAAGAAAAAGAATTAACAAGAAAGGAAAAGTGACAGCTTACTACCAGATGCAATATACTTTGAGGCATAAAGGGGGATTTTATAATGATAAAAGGTCATTTTCTCAGGAGGATATAACAATCTTGAATGGTGTGCACCTAATAAGAGAGCTTCGAAATTCATACAACAAAAATTGACAGAAGGGAGAAATAGAAAAATCAGAAATATAGCCTGCCCCTCTCTCAGAAGTTAATAGAACAGATTGAGAAAAAAAAAGTGATTGTAAGAGTAGAAGATCATAAGCAACTTGTTTCTGTACTTGTGACCATGAAGTGAGTAGAAAATGTTAGTCCAAGTGTAAGTCTGCAGTGGCCACATGTCCTATAGATGGAGCACCTCTGCTTCAGCTAGAAGTGGATTAGGCCAAGCAGGGCCAGGGAGGAGTTGGGGTTGGGGGATGTGGACAGTGAGTAGAGAGAGAGGCAGGGAAGGAGACTCTGGAGAGAGGAGTGAGGACAGAGAAGATACTGGTGTCCCTGACACTCATTCACCAAGGAGGCAAGCCCTGCCCACCCACCTGGCTCTGCCATGCCCTCACTCCCTTGTCTGTGCCTCTAAGGAGGGAGGGCTCTGGGCCCCTTGCTCAAGCCCTTCACACAGTGTGCTGGCCCCAGCACTGCAACTCAAGTTCATCCTCGTCCTGCATTTCTTGCATCTCTACTGAATATTCTCTGTATCCAGACTTGTTCTCAAACATACAGAGACTTTCCTTGAGTGTTCACTCTGCTCCTTCAGCAAAACCCATGTCTAGGGTAGTGCTTCTCATGTGTGGGTTGGGGCTCATTCATGGATTGTGAAATCAACTTTGTCTCCGTCAGTTTTTTTTTGTGTGAGTGTGAGGAAGATCAGCCCTGAGCTAATATCCATGCCAATCCTCCTCTTTTTGCTGAGTAAGACCGGCCCTGAACTAACATCTATTGCCAATCCTCCTCCTTTTTTTCCCTTTTTCTCCCCAAAGCCCCAGTAAATAGTTGTATGTCGTAGTTGCACATCCTTCTAGTTGCTGTATGTGGGATGCTGCCTCAAAATGGCCGGACAAGCAGTGCGTCGGTGTGCGCCCGGGATCCGAACCCGGGCTGCCAATAGCAGAGGGCGTGCACTTAACCGCTAAGCCATGGCGCCGGCCCCCTGTCTCCATCAGTTTTTTTTTTCTTTAATTAAATAATGGCCTTTGGTTGTCTGAGCAAGCCACAAGGAAGACAACAGTGATTGCTCACCTCCCTCCCAACCTCTGTACTTTGATCTTACTCAGAATGAAAACCATCTCCATGAGCGCTGCCTCTGTCCTGCCCAAGTTGGCTTCTCTGTCACATGGACCATTACTCAAGTCCCTAGCATCTTTCCCAGAAGGATCTGCATGTTACGATTCCTTTTTGATCTCAACTCTGCAGTTTTAACAAAATCACAACCTGGTTTCTTTCTTGTGTTTGTATTTAAAAGCACTAAAACTCTTTTGATCAATTTGAGCTTAGTTTACACCTAACTTGGAGCAAGTCTTTTGGCAACTTGCTTCAATAATGACAAAATGTTTTCAAGACTTTTATAATGGTCTTGCTTTCCTCCTGTCCTCCTTAATAAAACCACAGCTGGAGGCCTTCCATGGAAAGTTTATGACATAGTTCAGAGACTGCTTGGCATAAGGAAAACCTTATCCAAGGTTTTCCTTGGATAACTTAACCAAGCCCAGTCCTAACTAGTACATGGTGGTCCACCTACTCTGCCAGGAGGACAGTTTGCTGCTTTTACAAGTTGCCTGAGCTGTGTGTGCATCCCACACACATTGGGACATGACAGTTTTTTGGGGTTTTTTTTTTGGTGAGGAAGATTGTCCCTGAGCAAACATCTGTGCCAATCTGCCTCTATTTTGTATATGGGACGCTGCCACAGCATGGCTTGATGAGTGGTGTGTATGTCTGCACCCAGGATCCGAACCCGTGAACCTTGGGCCATCAAAGCAGAGTGCGCGAACTTAACCATTATGCCATCGGGCCAGCCCTGGGACGTGACAGTTTAGTTGCCATCTCAACCCAGGGTCGATTTCAGGCGACTCATGTTTTCTTTATAATTAGGATTTTCAGCTTCTTCAGGTATTTTTTTTTTGGCCTTGCACTGCTGTTCCATGTATGTGTTTATATGTCAAGTCTTTTAAATCAACATTTAGGTAAATTAAGGTCCAGAACCATCTGCCATCCTTAGCTCTTCCTTAAACCAGTATACAAGCCTCATATTGTTCACTGAAGTGAATACCTTTCTGGTTCTCACCCTCTTCCACCCTTTCTGGCTGGAGGGTGGGGTCAACTCTGGCTAAGAGGAGGCCAAGAAAACGGCCCTGTTCAGAAAGCAATGGTCCCTCCTCTACTTGGCCTTCCGTACTTTCAGGGAGGCTGCCTTCTGTGACACCCCAGGCAAACTCGTTTTTTACCACAGAAATTAATATTTCCTAGCCCATAATTCAATCATTTTAGAAGAGGTTGCTTTTAATTTTAGATATTTTTGACTCTGCATCTCGCCTTTCAAACCTAATGATAAAAAAATAATAAATGACACAAGATACGCTGGTCGCAGTAACTCCAGCAAATAATCCACATACAGAGAAATGCCAAAATGTTCTAGGTGGTTGGGGCTGATCTGTTACACTGCTGGGATGAAGCCATGAATTTTAAGAAGACCTGGCCAGGGACATGGCCACTAATAAAACAGAGGAGGACATCGGTTAGCATGACTCTGCTTTGAGTTCATCATTTATTATAAACACAAGTCCACACATTGGGTGGGCAGCCAAAGTATGTAGAGATGTTTTACCAGCTTCTTTCTCTTCCTGAATTCCACTTTGTACATGAGCTCAGCGTCTGTAATGAAGAACCCACTCCTGGGCTTTTGGGGTGTAAGTGGCTGCAGTGGTTTCTATTTGGAAAACATTCACTGACCGCACGTCAGGGACAGCATCCAGCCATGGTGCATGGGACGGCTCTGCACCCCAGCAGCCTTGAGGAGAAACCAGTCAGCCTCCTCTTTCTGCTCCAGACTTGCTGATGGGTCAGGGCGCCACGAGGCTCGGGCCCAGGTGCACTAACTCATCAGCGTCCATGGAGAGCGCCCCAGGGTGGGGACACGTGCTGAGGCTTGTCATTGCGTTCTTTTCATCAGTCTATTGAAAGTAACCGCCTGGGGGGCACGTGATCTCCCTGTCTTGCATGACACTTCCGAGGTCAAAAAGAACAGTTTTGCTGGAGCTGTGAAATATCTGTCAAGTGAATACCCAAGATGCCCACGTAGGCCATCACACAGCAGCTGTCTCCCTCAGCACCCGGCACGTGCAGGGGACTTCAGGTCATCTCCAATCAGACGAAGCAGCCAGGCTGACAAGAAAGGGTTGAGGATCCCAAAGGAAATGGTGCATTTCACACAAGGACACACAGAGAGAAGCATCGCCTCTCACCTCCCTTCTTTAAATACAAAAAAAAAAAAAAAAAAGAGTTCTCAACATTTTAAGCACTTAGTATTCTTAAGACTTTTAAATGTGGTGACCTCGTATATGAGCCAAGGCAGGCAAGGCAGGGTGTGCCATCCTTTCTGTGGGCCACATTCACAAAGGGCAAAGCAGGACGACGAAAACCCACTAGCACGCTCTGAAGTCGGCCCTCACTGTGGAGCCCAGGGCATGTGTGGTTCTGAAGGTCTTGGGGAACCAAGATCTGAGGAGACATTAGAGTTGTTTGAAACCGAAGAGGGCATCAAGTGCAGAAGGAGGGCAATTCTGATAGGAATTTACCTCTTTTCCTGCTGACATGTAGCCATGACCCACTGGCGTTGCCCAGGAGTGGGTGTCTGGCAACACAGACACCCAGGAAGCTCTACCCCTCCTTCGTTCTTGTTTTTGATTTCCCCAGTTTCTGTTAAAATGTGAGGCAGGGTCAGCCCTCTGCCACTGCCCCGTGCCATAGTAGGGCAGGGGCATGATTTGCCCGTACCTGCCTCACTCAGGGGAGCGGGCTGTCCCTCTGAAACCCACCTTCTGTATTGGAACTGAGATTATGGTGTCCTTCTCATGGTTGACTGCTGGAGGCAGATGGCCAACCCTTAACATCCACAGAACCACCAATCGGGTCCTGGGTATGGGCCTTGTGTTCTGCTAACTGGCACCTGTCCCTGTGGACGCTCCTTTTGTCCTCCTCACCCCACAGGTGTGATACTTGGGGTGTGACTGAGCATGCGTTCCTACACGTGCATGTGGAGGTGACGACATAGATTAGTTCTTAAACCTGTTATCCCTCTGCGCAAAATCTCCAGAGGCACTTGTCCTGCCCCAAGGACATCTTCTGCCACCCAAACACCATGGTTTCCCTTACTCTCAACCTACACTTCAAAGCATAACCTATGAGAGTTCTTTTCATTGTTTTGATAATCACTCATATTAAAACCTCATTATATCAATAGTCAAGGCATGCTCAACATCACTAATCACTAGGGAAATGCAAATCAAAACCACACTGAGATACTACTTCACATCCACTAAGAAGGTTATTATCAACAAAAACATAAAACAACAAGTTTTGGCAAGGATGTGGAGAAACTGGGACCCTTGTGCACTACTATTGGGAGGATAAAATGGTGAAGCCACTGTGGAAAAGAGTATGAGATTCCACAAAAAAAACCTAAACTTAGAATTAATATATGATCCAACAATTCCACTTCTGGGTATATATCCAAAAGGATTGAACACAGGAACTCAAACAGATATCTGTACACTCACGTTTATAGCAGCATTATTCACAATAGTCAAAAGGTGGAAACAACTCGAGTGTTCATCAACAGACGAATGGATAAACAAAATGTGGTCTAGCCACACAATGGGATATTATTCAACCTTAAAAAGGAACGAAATTCTGACACATGCTACTACATGGTTGAACTTTGAAGACATTATGCTAAGTGAAATAAGCCAGACACAAAAAGACAGATACTGTATGATTTCACGAATATGAGGTACCTGGAGTAGTCACATTCATAGAGAGAGAAAGTAGAATAATGGTTGCCAGGAGCTGAGGGGAGGGGAGAAGGAGCAGTTATAATTTGATGGGGACAGAATTTCTATTTGGGATGATGAAAAAGTTCTGTGGATGGATGGTGGCGATGGTTGCACAACAATGTACTTAATGCCACTGAACTGTACACTTAAAATGGTTAAGATGGTAAATTTTATGCTATGTGTATTTTACCACAATAACAAAAGGTTAAAAAAATTTTTCAAAACAGTCAAGAGCACCTTGGAGGATACAATTTTAGATTAAAATATTTTCAAAGCATGAGATTACGAGACTGAGTCCAGAAAGACTGCGCCTGCGCTGGCCAGCTTGCCTGCTGGCTCGGCAGCTGGGCCTGCCCAAATCCTGCTTCATTTTTGGATGGTCTGAGAGTTTAACTGCTTATAAAATAAGCATGATGGCAAATGTGTTTACTCCTTGTCAGAAGTTCTAAATAACTGGCTGGAACCAGGTGGCCCCATGTCTCTGTCGTGAGTTATGACCCATGGAAGCAGGAAACACGTTGGCCTTGGAGATCCAGTCAAGAGCCCTTCTCCTATTTTTCACTCCCACCTCTTGTCAGAGGAAACGAGGGGCTGCCCACTCCGAGAGTGGGGGTCACATGTGCCTGCAGTCTCAGCTGGAGTGCTCTGCCCAGCTTTTCAGGACAGCTCCCGTAGGGCACCCAGCCTCTCTGCAGAGTGTCCTCCCAAAAGGGCCTCCCAGACCCCAAAGCAGACATCCTCTGTCTGCCAGACACACGTGTCATTTGCTTTGTAGCAATTATCATTTCATGATATTATCTTGTCCATTTTTGACTTGCTCGTTATCCATTTCCCCCTTCTCCTCCTTTCCCACTGAGGGGGGAGGTTTTGTTCCTAAAAATCCCATACAATGAGAGATTGAGAGAGAAGGAGAGGGGGAGGGAGAGAGAGAGAGAGAAAAGAAGCAGAGGCAGAGGGAGAGGGAGGGAGAGGGAGAGAGAGAGAGCAACAGGGAGAGAGAGAGGAATGGAGGGAGAGAGAGAAGGAAAAAGAGAGGGAGAAAGGGAAGGAGAGAGAGAGAGAAATTATCTGATAGGTGAGGCTATTTTTCATAGTTAATTGAGGAGGATTTTTATAACTGGCAAACATCATTTTGATATTAGAACATCAGCACCCGCTCACACCAGAAAGCACAGATATGTTCCTTAGGTTTTTACCTTTTTTTAGAAATAAGGGCACAAATTCCACAGCTTCCTGATGTTGAAAATGCTAGCTTTTCCAAACACATGCAATTCAATGGAGTATTTATAAGCAGATACAATAAAAGGACGTTCCATATGATGTGTACTTTGAAAACTCCACTGTTTTCAGAGATTACCCAAAACTCCCTTTTTTTAGTTTCTTCTTATTTAATCATGCCCTGGGAGCAAACCATGCAATTCTACTGTTAAAGATAATATATATATTTTTAAAAAGGAAGTGTAATATTACGTTCCACTGTGTGAAAAAGGAATGGGATTCTTGGCTACACCTGAAGTTGCAGCTGCACAGTTATAGCTTAAAAGGAGCCCATGTGACATTCTAAGACATGTGACCCTACTGCTGGAGGCACCTGTGGACACAGAGCCTGATCACCTTCCGGGGCTTGGGGGAGCTGTCCTCGCAGCCTCACACCCTGCCCCTGAACCCCTGGACAGCCTGGAATTCCTCACTTGCACACTCCTGATTGCATCGAAGGCAATGGTGTTAAAACAAAACCCAGGCATTCGATGTTTTCCAGTGTGTGGATTAGAGTAAAGCAAAGCCTCTGGTGTTTGCAGTCTCTTCTGTGCTGTGCACAGGGCACTTCTAAGGCCACTCAGAACCCTGGATGAAAAACGGCGCCTCTCAGAGGGTGAGGCTCTGAGCTCTTTTCAGCTTGGATTTCTCACGCGGACTGGCCGCGTGGGTCTGCTGCTGTGTGCAGCTTCCCTGCTGGTGATGCTGCGAAAGGAATCAGGGTAACCTGCCCCTCTGTCTGGTGGTCCCCTCTCTCCGTCTCTCAGCTCTGACAGGGATTCCCAAAACCTGAAGAGGTGTAGGAATCAAACACAGAGACCCCAACCAGGGCTACAGAGAGATCTCTTTAAATTAGGATGTAGTCCTTAAGACAATAGTCCCATATTTCCCTGAATATATATACGATGTTACAGATGTCATAATCACCTTTTACAAAAGCATTTCCATACATTCTTTACTTATTAAGCACAGCAAAGTATTAAGCACATTCCAAGAAAGTTATGGGGAGAGGGTGTCCCCTGGGAGAAGGTGCATATAAGTCACCTCTGGGAAGGCTTTTACACATGCTCCCCAGCACACACACAGAGGACAGTAAGTGCTCTGTAGTGTGGCCTTAATTAAATAGTCTTAAATGGAGATGACATTAATTTGGTTCTCTGGAAACAGAGGCATAAAAGTTTGTCTGTGAAACAATCTGGTTCTTATAGTCAGGTGTAAGTGAGAAGCAGCATACCATATTCCCAGATCTAAATGTATTTTACATACATTTTTTATCTCTATCAAAATCTCTAAACTTTGGAGTTAGCCGACTAGGGGGAGGGGATAAGGATCCAGGCCCCTCCACTAGGGCCATTAGGTGAGTCACTTAATGTGACACCCACACATTTTAAAACAAAATGAAGTAATATCTGAGAATACGCTCATTATGAACCAGGCATACATCTAAGTAATTTCTATAGATGGATCCCCTTACCCCTCACAAAAGACCTTGAGGTATATTCTAATTTTGCCCATTTTGCAGGTGGGGAAAACTGAGTCCCAGTAAGCGTTATTAACAAGCCCAAGTCACAAAGCGGTAAGTAATAGAGCTGGATTTGAGCCTAGGCAGTTTGGCACGTGAGTCTTAACTCACACCATAGTATCTTGGTTGAGGAAAGACTTAACAAATATTAATTAATTTCCACATATAAGTTAAGAATATTAATTTTATTTGTTCATAGACATATCAATTGTCATTCTCAATTGTGGGTAAAGTAAATTAAAATAAATTTAATATTTAAAGGTAATTCTGGTAGGATACATGCTATTTCTAAATCTTTCCTGGGGCACCTCCTGTTTAATTCAATGCCCTCACTCATTCCTTCACTCATTCAATAAGTGTCCATTGAGCACCCAGGATGTGCCAGGCTGAGGGGCTCCCCGGCAGGTTCTCAGTCAGCACATGATTTCTTCCTTGGGCCCTGTCCTAGAAAAGTTTAGGGGGTTACTGGAGACCCCAAGTGTCAGAGAATCAGGGTGGGAATATGATTGGTGTCAGATGTGTCACCCATGTCACCAACAGCCCTTAAGGAGCCAGACTGGAGACAGGTTGAAGGGCAGGGGAAGTTCAACCAGAGGGGGTGCACAGGTGGACGGATGTGATGGGCGAAGATGGTTCCTAGCTTTGACCCAAAACAGGAATAGGAAGGGGTGGGGCAGGTTGGAGTTGGAGAGCAAAGGAGTGATTTGCCACGGGACTCCAGACCTCCATGTGCAGCTGGACACAGGATATACACCACTATACACAAATATGCATGGCAAACAGCAAATGGGGTGACTTTCTCTGGAATAATCTGGCCTTCCTCCACATCCATTCTCCCCACACTGGATGACAGTGAGATAGGTAGCTAGGTAGACATGAGCGGGGGATCATGGCTGGAGACCTTGCTGCATCAGTGAAGCGTCATGCCAGCATCCTACAGGATGCAGATAAAGGGGAACTGAGACCTGCCTGGTGCCACCACCGGAGTCTGAGGCCATCAACCATGACGATAAAAATAACGAGTGCACAAACAGCACATACAAAGCCTTCTGCTATACACCTCTAGAGGACATTGACCTTTCTTTAATTTACATACAAATTCCATATGCATTAGTCCCCCTTCCTCGGGGGATGAAGACATGCTATGACAGTTCGGGAGATTCCCCTAGAAGGTGAAGAACTCCCCCTTCTGACATGTGGGTGGAGGAAAGACCATTATTGATGGACAACCAGATAATACTAATTCCCTTCTAAATAGCCCAAATACAAATAAAACTAACCCAAGACGAGGGGCAGATGCGTTCTCTGGCACTGTCCGCTCCTTGCTTGGAGTGTATCTGATCTTTCCTCTAATAAATCTTTGCTTGCTGTTGCCATCGTGTCGGTGTCTGAATTCCTCTCTTACACTGACCAACAACCTGGGCGATTGGACTCTTCAGTCCAGTTACAGTAGGAACAAATTAGTTTTTATCTTGTGTGATCAAAGCAGTCACTTGGGAGCCGCTCAGTCTTTAGGGTGCTTGCTCCTCAGTCTCATTCCCTCCCCCCCACCCCGGCCTCTCAGGTAGCCTCCTGCCTCAGGTGGGAGGTCTCTCAGGCTCGGGGGAGGCGAGCTGGGACTCCTCTGTTTGCACCGCTGTGGAAGTCAAGCTGTCAGATTGTGCTCTGCGTTCCCTGTGCTTGGATGGGTCCTGATAGCAGGGTCATCGAGGTGCACAGTGGTCCCAGCTTCGGGGGCATGTGGGAGCTGCCGTGAGGGCTGCACTTAGTGGGGGCGATGGGGCTGCTGCACTGCTGGGACTTCAACCTTCAAGCCACGGATCCCCTAGGCCATCTGGCCAAGACTACGGACTCCTTCTCAGACTCATATTTCTAAGCCTATAAAATGAAATACATTAATGACGAAGGAAACCAATTATACTGAAATAGCAAAATAATTTTGCTCTACGTGAGATAATAGAAAATATATATGTTGGTCTCTGCCCCAGATTCCTGGCACAGAGCTCCTATAACCCTTGTAAATTCCTAAGTGATAAGAGCATGAGGAGCATCTTCTGTTCTATTGAGGTGACTCTGAGTGGCTCCTGGATGGCTCCTGGATGGCTCCTGGATGGGGGCTGGTTACCAGAAAGACCAAGCCACAACCAGAGGCCTGAAATTTTCAGGTCTGCTCCCCATTCTCCAGAGAAGGGAGAGGGGCTAGAAATGGACTTAATGATTGATTATGCCTACGTGAGGAAACCTCCATAAGTTCCAAAAGTAAGGGGTTTGGAGAGTTTCCAGGTTGGTGAACGCATCCACATCAGGAGGGTGACACACCCCAACTCCACTAGTACAGAAGCTTCTACACTCAGGACCCACCCAGACTTCACCCTCTGTATTTCTTCATCTGGATGTTCATCTGTATCCTTTATCACATTCTTTAATAAACTGGTAAATGTGTTTCCCTGAGTTCTGTGAGCTGCTCTAGCAAATTAATCAAACGAGGAGGGGGTCATGGGTACCTCTGATATGTAGTCAAGTCGGATAGAAGTTGTGAGTAACTCGGGGGTGCACCACCTGTGATTGGTATTTGAAGTAGGAGAGTGGCCTCGTGTGACTGAGCCCTTAACCTGTGGGATCTGACACTAGCTATCTCCAGGTAGATAGTGTCAGACTTGATTTAAACAATAAGACAGCCAGCTCGTGTCGCAGAATTGCTTGGTCTGTGGGAAAAAATCCCACACATCTGGTGACAGAAGTGTCAGAAGTGAAGTGTTCTATGTGAGTAGTAAAGGAGACACACAGGAGGGAAAGATCTGGGTGTTTTCCTAACTCACTATATGACAAAATATGTGCCTTATTAAGGCATTAAATAATCTGGCACCTGTTTTAGTAACTGTGGAAATCCTGGAGTAGTGATGAGAGTATTCACTATTTCGTGATAACTGCACCGATTACAATGTGAATGGAAATAGTTGATTGCTACTGGAGACAGAGACTACTTAGGTTTGCCAAATAAAATACAGAATGCCCAGTTAAATTTGAATTTCAGACAAATAACAGATAATGTTTCATTGTAACTATGTCCCAAATATTGCATGGAACATATTTATACTTAAAAAAAAATCGTTGTTTATCTTAAATTTTGATTTAAACGGGCATCCTTTATTTTTTTTTTTTTATTTTTTTTTTTGTGAGGAGGATCAGCCCTGAGCTAACATCCATGCCCATCCTCCTCTTTTTTTTGCTGAGGAAGACTGGCCCTGGGCTAACATCTGTGCCCATCTTCCTCCACCTTACGTGGGACGCTGCCACAGCATGGCCCGACAAGCGGTGTGTCGGTGCGCGCCTGGGATCCGAACCCGGGCCGCCAGCAGCGGAGCGCGCGCACTTAACCGCTACGCCACGGGGCCAGCCCCGGCATCCTTTATTTTTATTTGCTAAATTTGGCAACTCTACCAGTACCGTTAACACTACAGTAGTTTATTGCCCACATTTATAACTGAAAGAAATACTAAATTTTAGTGAAAGAGTAGTGAAACTGAATATTTTTTTCTTCTCATCCAAGTTCATGGACCCCTAGGAAGAGAAGCCCTGGCCCAGCACCATCACTTGGCAAGACATTTGGGTGGAGGGCGTCAGCCCGTGGGAGGTGCCTGCTTCCACTTCTCACGAAGCCATCTCATCAGCGCTGGGCCCTGTCTACCTGCTGGCTTGGCCTCACCTGTGGTCCTGCTAGTGCCCTAGACCCCTGAGTATCTGCTGGTCCCCTGAGCAGTGTGATTGCTCCTTGTTATGGGTTGAATCGTGTCACCCAAAAAGATATGTTGAAGTTTTATCCCCTGGCACCTCAGAACATGACCTTGTATGGAAATAGGGCCATTGTAGACGTAATATTAAGATGAAGTCATACTGATGTAGGGTGGGCCCTTAATCCAAATGACTGGTGTCCTTATAAGAAGAGGAGAGACACAGAGAGGAGACAGCCATGTGTCTAAGGAGGCAGAGATTGGAGCAATGCAATCCAAGGAAGGCCAAGCAATTAAAGGCCACCACCAGATGCTAGGAAGGGGCAAGAAGAGATTCTATCTACCCAGAGTTTCATAGGAAGCACAGCACTGCTGACAGCTTGATTTTGGATTTCTAGCTTCCAGAACTGTGAGAGAATAAATTTCTGTTGTTTCAAGCCCACTAGTTTGTGGTGCTTTGTTACAGCGACCCCAGGGGACCCTGCCAGGTCCTCACCTTTGCCTTGGGCTGGCCCCTTGGCAGACCCACTGGCTCTGTTCCCCTCTGCTGCCTTCAGTGTCTTCTGGAACCTCGTACCCCATCCATGCGCTGGGAATGAAGGCAGCCCCAGGAAAACTGAACCTCAGGGTCTCTTCTGCTCAACCAGACTGCATCTCCAGGTGGATTTGACGAGCCCTTGTCCTGTCTGCCACTGGCGGCCTTTGCTCTTTGACCCCTCACTCACCTAATGTATGCCTTCCTCTCCCACTGAAACCCGGGCAAGGGACAGAGGGAGGCAAATCTGACTTGAGCTCTCTTTCCTCCCTCTCTCCCTCCTCCCTACAGTCCCCAGTGGCCTACAAGGGGAATCTCTTCTCTTTCTCTTCCAGTCTGGCTCTCTCTGGCATAAAACTCTCCCAGTGCCCCAAAACTAGACCTGGCCATGTGAAGGGAGCTACAGGAATCTTGGGGACATGTCCATATCACCTTTGCTAAGATCAAGAGGTACATTCTCCTGGGGGCTCTGACTTCAGGCGGGAGAGGCTACAAGGATGCAGAAGTTTAAGGTAAATCAAAAGACTTAATATTTAAGATTTGCAAAGTGTTGTTTTCATTACATATGCATGAAACCAGAGAAAAATGGGGAGGAGGATGGGAGAGGGGGTAAATATTTGTACTGAATTAAAGGAAGGCTATTTTAATGGAAAAGGTCTTTTTTTCCTGCCTTCCTGCCTTCCTCTCTGTCTCTTTCTCCCACCACCTCAGGTCTTGTGAATTATGGAATTCAGTGTAAACAATAACCCCATCACCCTTAGCACCACAAGTTAAAAAGGAAGAGAATTTAAGGTGTATACTAAGAATGTGCTTACTATTCACTATCTCCCCATGAGGTTCACAAATTTATTATAAAGAAGCACAGTTAGCTGTGATGGAAGATGAAGATTATGGTCATATGGATCCATAGCGTAATCAGAAATGATATTTTTACCATTTTTACCATTATTCCCATGGAGAACAGAGAAATTCCCTAGAGACTGTGGAGCTGACACCTTCTCATTATTGAAGCCCCAGCCTAGCTGCCAGTCCCTATTCCACACTGTCTATGGAAATCTGTTCCAGGCTCCCTTCCATACAGAAACGATGTCATAGAGACTTACTTTCATTTCACGAGTCTTCCTAAAATCTACATCTTAAGTGGCTTCACTAATGCTCAATATAACTTTCCTCCTCAAATCTGGAAGATGAAAAGTCCACCCCCTCCAAGACTATGGCTGACGGCTGATGTTTCACATTAAAATGAAAACCTGCCACTGTGCTGGAGAAAGCCAAGATTGAAAAGGCCATAATATTTGACTAGCATTGCCTTTCTGGTCCAGTTTTCTTTTCATTTTTCAAACTCTAAATTAGTTTAAGAGATTCAACTTATCTGAGCCTAATACAGAAGGGAACTTTAACTACTGAGCATGGCAGGAAAACCAACTCTGAAAGCATCAAAGGGCCCAGCTGAATCTAAAGTGGGCATGACAGTAAACTTGGGTGTAGCAGCAAACTGTGGGTTGGAGAAGTGAGAAATTACCTTCCCATGACACTCAGATAGTTCCTGAGCTTGCAGACCCCACACCCTGAGTCAACCTCGACCTCTTTCCTCCCCGCAACCCCATCCAATCCTTCATGAAGTCCTGTTCGTTCAACTTCACAATATCCAGATGCTACCACCTCCCTGAGCTCTGAATCGTCTCCCTGGGATTGCGCTCATGCTCCATCATCTCTTCCCAACAGAGAGGTCCAATGAAAATTTAAATCAGAATAAGTCTCTGCTCTCCTCCAAGGCCTGCAGTAGCTTCTGTTTCTTTCCAAGAACCACAGTCCTTGCAGGGCCCGCAGGGTCTTACATGATCTGCACTGCTACCTTCCCCCACCTCATCAACCCCTCGCTCTGTCCTCCCAAAGACACGGGCCTCTTTGCCTTTCCTCAAATGATGAGGCAGGCTCCTGCATCAGGGGGCTGCTCCCTCTGCCGGGATACTAGGTCTCACATGTCCACTTGGCTGATTTCCTCTGTGCTTCACGAGGCCCGTGCACTCTGGGTAACATTCTGTCACCCACCTTCCCTACCCTGCTCAACTTTTACTTTTCTCCCAGAGCTGCCATCACCCTCTGGTAAACTCTACACTTCACTTTCATAACAACGCTCATAGGCCTCCCCCACCCATGAATTTCCTGCTGTCAGAAAGCCCTGGGTGACCTAGATAAATGACCATTTGAGTGACCTTGCTTTCCCTTCCCACACCCTAATTCCTGCTCTCATGCTTTAAATTAGACAATAAAGAGTGAATCCAAAACTCTAGACGCCCTACCCTGGAACCCCAATGGAGGCAGAGCCCCAGGTCTGCACTCACTCCCTCTCTTTCTACCTGAGACCTCCCTGTGTGGCCCTCGCATGTTCCGTGTACCCTCCATAAATCTTGTTCCTCAACGTTCCTTGACGGTTTTTGCTGAAGTGCGTCCTTTGATCATAAGAACCACAAGAGCCACTGGCCTTGGGAGGCGCAATGTCTGTGGGGACTGCTAGGAGAAAGAGGGGCCCGGGTAAGCGCCTGGTGCATTCCTGGCCCATAGCATCACTATTGATAGGCTGGGACCCACACAGCACTTCAGTATCCCAAGTGCCTAGAGCTGTGCCTGGCTCATCTAGGGCACGCAATAGTTATTTGTGGAATGAATGAGTAAATGAATGAACGAATGAATTCAAAGCTTGGCAAGACAGGTGACTCAGTCTTGTTTCAAGCTGTTTCACTCTGGTTGACTCCCAAACCAGCAGACAGGAAGCATAAATACATACCCAAGTTCAGAGTAAAGCCTTGGGCTGCAAACATTCCTTCCTTCCCACAAAGGAGCTCCTGCGTTCCAGGCAAGGCCTCTTGCACAGGTGAGGTTGACCAGTCAGAGGAAGTACTGTCCCTCTGGGCTGGGGCACACAAGCCAAGGTCTGCCCATTATCATAGACGGGGTTCCCAGCTGCACAATTAGGCTCTTCTGTGTCTCTCTCCTGCATGTGGTTGGGCCACGGCCACCTTGCCTAGTGTTAAGTGATAGAAAACTTCCTAGAAACCTGCTAATAAAGTGTGGGGCTTGGGATCTATCCACGGTCAGCTTAAGTTCAAAGGCTTCTGATAAGCCAGGAATCTTTTGTCAAGTGGTTGATTAGATCCTGATTTATCTATGTCACAAACCTCAGTTTTTTATGCAATAGTTTTGCTCAAAATGAGCCACCAACTCCTCTTGCGTTTGGTCAGTGCCCATTTCCAGGCCTTGAACCTGACTTGGAGTAGCGAGAGAGGCTGAAGGAAAGAGGGGTCCCAGGGATGCAAAGAGAAGCACCTCCAGAGAAAAGCACAGCGGCCCGCAACATGCAGAGTCTCGGGGGATCTGGGGAGAAGGCCCTAGTGGGCGGGAAGGTGGGGGGCTATTGGCGCCAGGCCTGGCGGGAGGGAGCCCGCTCAGAGGCCCCAGGAGTCTGGCTGGGGCAAACCCCTCCACAGGGGCCTAGAGGCCGGTTGCAGCCCAGCAAAGAGGGGCAGTGTCCCCCAGCCTGGCTGCCCTCCTGCCACTCTTGCATGTTATGGAATGTTATTCTAAAACACTCTGTAAAACATTAGGGAACAAACAGCTTGGTTTATGTACTTTATCTGAAGCAAAAGTGTTAGGTGAACATTTTCAGTCAAGCTAAAGAAAAAGTAAAAATACAAAAAACCATGACTTGCTCTCTCATCATGATGTGGCATGCCTGCCCTGTCCTCGAGTTGCACATCACCCCTGGTCTATCCCTCAACTGATGGAGGCTCCGAGGTTAGGCAGGTGGAAGTGTCTGCTGTGCCACACGTGAGGGATATCCACCCGCACCCCCAGGCCCCAGCACTGCCTCTAGTGCAGTTATCTGCAGCTTTGCAGTCACAGGTCGCATCAATCTCTGTCACAGCACAAACAGTGGAAAGGCCGTGTCGTGCTGAATCAAAGCAGGGAGCAGCGGGTGCATCTCCTCTGCTGCCCAGAGCCCTGGGTGTATCAGCTCTAGCAGGGCAGTGCGTCCTCTGCAGGGATACAGAGTGTGGGCACACTCTGTTGCTGTGTTAGGCTGGTGAAGCAGTCATTACTGTCCTTGGTCTATTCAGAAGGGAAAGGCTGGGAGTCTGCAGTGAAGACAGAGAAAGAGGCAGGTTTGAGGATGGATGGAGCCTTAAGATGAGGTGAGGCTGTGGGTGGGGAAGCAGTATCTCCTCAAAAGGTATTAGATTTGCTTCAAGGCAGGTCATGTCAAAATGTCTTGCACTCAGGGGAAGCGAGGCATTTTTCCCCGGAGACCATCAACACCTGGGCACCTGGAAGCCCCCAGTACACAGAGGGGTGCCCATGCCTGGAGCTTGTCAGATGCACACTTTTGGGAGGTGAAAGGCCAACATGGGTTGGGTAGGAAGCAGGGAAACATGGGTTATGATCAGGATCCTCTGCTCTCTAGGCCCACAGAAGATGCACGCACATGTTTATGTATGAAATACACACGAATATGCTGAGTTGGGGTTTTGTTTGAGGAAGACAGTTAATTTATTTAAAATACTTGCCACCTAATAGGTGTTTCCTGGTGACAGTTATTATTAGGACCTCTCTCAGGACCCAAACAAGAAAAAGTGGCTGGTGAAAAATAACTTGAGCACAGTATTAAGAGTCTCTGAGTACCACTTCAAACCCATTAGAAGGGCTACTATCAAAAAAAAAAAAAAACCAAACAGAAAATAACAATTGTTGGGTGTGGAGAAATTGGGACCCTTGTGCACTGCTGATGGGAATGTAAAATGGTGCAGCTGCTGTGGAAAACAGTATGGTATTTCCTCACAAAATTAAACACAGAATTACCATATGATCCAGCAATCCCACTATACCCAAAATAACTAAAAGCAGGGACTTGAACAGATATTTGTACACCCATGTTCATAGTAGCATTATTCACAATAGTCAAAAGGTGGAAACAACCCAATGTCCACAGTGGATGAATGGATACACAAAATGTGGTGTATACATATGTATATATATACACACACCATGTATGTGATGGTTAATTTTACGTGTCAATTTGACTGGACTAAAGAATGCCAGGATAGCTGGTAAAACATTACTTATAATGATGGGGATACATTCTAAGAAATGTGCTGCTGGGCAATGTTGTCATTGTGCAAACATCATAGAGTGTACTTCCACAGACCTAGATAGTATAGCCTACTACACACCTAGGCTCTACGGTCCTAATCTTATGGGACCACCACGGCATATGTGGTCCATTGTTGACCGAAACATTGTTATGCGGTGCATGACTATATTTTGTGCGGCACATGACTGTGTTTCTAGATGTGTCTGTAAGGATGTTTCTGGAAGAGATTAACATTGGAATCAGTAGACTGAGTAAAAAGATCCACCCTCATACATGCTTGTGGGCATCATCCAATTCCTTGAGGGCCTGAACAGAACGAAAAGACCAAGGAAGGGTGAATTCTCTCTCTTTTTGAGCTGGGACATCCATCTTCTTCTGCCTTCAGACATCAGAGTTTCTGGTTCTTGGACCTTTGGGCTCTGGGACTTATACCAGCAGCCCCCAAATTCTCAGGCCTTTGGGTTTGAATTAAATTATGCCACCAAGTTTCCTTGTTCTTCAGCTGCAGGTAGCAAATTATGGGACTTCTTGGCCTCCATAATTGCATGAGACAGTTCCCATAATAGATCTCCTAAATATAACAATATGTATCCTATTGGTTCTGCTTCTCTGGAGAACTCTGACTAATACAATGAAATATTTTTCAGCCTTAAAAAGGAAGAAATTCTGACACATGCTATAACGTGGATGAACCTTGAAGACATTATGCTAAGTGAAGTTAGCCTGTCACAAAAGGACAAATAGCGTGGGATTCCACTTATATGTGGTACCTGGAGTTGTCAAATTCACAGAGACAGAGAGTAGAATGGTCGTTGCCAGGGATAGGAGGAGAGAGAATGGGAAGTTAGTGTTTAATGGGTAGAGCTTCTGTTTGGGATGATGAAAAAGTTCTGTGAGTGGATGGTGGTGATGGTTGCACAACAGTGTGAATATACTTAGTACCACTGAATTGTACACTTAAATGTGGATAGAAAGGTAAATTTTATGTTATGTATATTTTACCATGATAAAAAAAATATGTATAAAAGAAAAGAAAAAAAGAATGTGTAAGTCATCAGAGTGATGACAAAACTTGAGGAGGTATGGAGGGAGCACGTGGAAACTTTCTCAGAGTGGAGAGCTGCCACAGTCCACGTGGGGCAGACTGCCTCCACGTCTCCTCCCCACTCCTGCACACCCCTGACTCCTAAGGTGTGCATCACCTTCAAAAATCAATCTTCATGTCTACCCAAGGACTCCATGTTCACCGACTAAAAAGCCAGAGTACTAAAAGCATGCAATTTTTAAAAGGCAGTCCCCGGCACCGCCCACCACCCTGCAACCAGAGGTTGGGTTCCTCAAAGGGGGCTACTTTCAACAGTTTCTTCCAAACTTCAAATAAAAATGCCACACTGCAATGTATTGATTTATTCCTTTAAGCATTATCCTTCGACTGTCGGATATAAAATGTGTACTTAGCGTGTACATGCCTCTTGTCCTCTGGCCCCCTTTCTTTCAATCTACTGCCATTTCTGTTAAATCACTTTACATTGTTTGTCTTCTATTTCTAACACTGAGCCCAATATGCTACTGGGCTAATTACATTTCTTTTCTTATATAACTTTTTAAATATTTTCTTGGAATTAATAATTGCTTATTTTTCACTTGACCTCATTTTTTATAGCTCTATCCCGAATTCATCATCCTATCTGACAGGACAGTAAAATACCTCTCAATGCCATTTTCCTCACAAGCATATAAGTAACTTGTCAGCTCAGCGATGTGCTGGAGCCAGCTCTGACCAGCCTGGGAGAGCTCATTGTTGAATATTCAGGAATTTTGTAATCCTTAAGGGGTCCTTAGGTGTTGGGAGCTTGACATCAGCATAAAGGGAGATTTTACGTTATTGATTGGTTGTTTTTTCCAGAGAGCCTGTTTCCCCACACACCATGCTATCAGTTCTGTTTTTGTCCCTGGAAGCAGCTCTTCTAGAGCATCCACTCTGCTGCCATAGGTTGCACAGCGGCCTGCCTGGCTTTCCTTGACTGCCCTGAGGGCGAGGACTCCCAGTCACCTCCTGCCTGCATTGCTCTCCATTTGATGGATCAAGTGTCTCTTTCTTTGTTATTTACTCCCTTTATGGGTGGAATCTTCCCAGTAGCTTCCCTAGCAAAGGTGTATGGGTGGTAAGTCACTTGATCTTTTGCACACTTTTATTCTCACTCATAATTGATTGATAGTTTGACTAAACATGAAATTCAAGGTTGAAACTAATTTTCCCTTGGAATTTTGAAGGCTCTGCCTCATTGCCTTCTAGATTTCAACGTCGGTATTTAGAAGTGTGAGGCCATCGTTGTTCCCAAGGCTTTGCATGCGACTCATGCTTTTCTCTCTGGGAGTGTTGATGCCCTTTCCTTTATAGCTGTGTTGAAAAGTTTCACAGTGATGTGCCTTGTGTTGGTAAGTTTTCTGTATTTTTCTAAGAAACATAATTAACACTTTCAGTCTGAAAGCTCATGTTCTTTCCTTTCTTAACTTACTCTATCCATACTGAAATTCCTCTCCACAATGCTCTCAATTCCTTCTTTAAGAAACACCTACTGCTCCCGTATTTTACCCCCTGCATCTATACTCTGGTTTTCTCCTTTTTTCTCTCCCATTTTCATCTTTGTCTTGTAAACCTATAAATACTTTCTAGGAGACTTCATTGGTTTTACCTACGTATTGATTTTTTTATTTGTTATATTTTTCATTTCTAAAGTACTTTCTGGTTCTTGATTCTTACTTTTTATGATATCCTGTTATTTTTCGTAGATGGACCCTCTCTCTGAGGATAGTATGCTTTTGTCTGTGTGCTTCGAGCTCTAGCTTTCATGGTAGAGACTTTCTCAAGTGTTTGATGATTCTTTGTACTTACTTAGAAGCAAAGTGCTGGAAGCCTAATCGGAGGTAACAAGGTTCTCCTTAGATTGGGGACTCAGCTGTCTCAGTGGGGGTCCCAAATTAGAGAAGCTATAGGGCTTCACCTCAGGGCTGCTTAGTTTCTATGGAAAAGAAGAGTCCCGTCTGTAGCCTGGGGCTGGTGTCTCCCATCTGTAGCCTGGGGCTGGTGTCTGTGGATAACTGTGTTTTGCAGCTATTAGGGGGACAAGCCTTTCTCCATCCACAGTGGGCACTTTCATCCACTTACCCTATTTTCACACCAGTTGCTTGCCCCACCCTCACTTTGCCAGAGTCCACAGCCTCCTGAATCTGCTGTTGGGGGCAGAGGGGATGTGCCTCCTGTGGTCGCAGCACCCCTCCCAGTCCTTGGGGCCCTGACCCCAGCTTCCAGGTCCTGCAGCGAGGCTCTGGGCCTGTGTCCCCTCTCAGTGGCAGTTGTCTCTCACTTCTGACTTCTGGCTGCCTTCCCTTCCTCTGAACATTCACTGAACTCTCTGATCAGCTGCTGAACTTTTCCTTTTCCTCCTTGTCCTTACGGGTCTATACATTTTTTATTCCTTTACTATGATTTGACTGGGGCTCAAGAGGGAGCTGAGATAAGCGCATGTGTTCAAGCTGCCGTCTTCAACTGGAGGCGGATTTATCCCTTGCTCTTTCTGCTTTTTCCTCTTCCATTCTGCCCCTGAAAAGTGTGTCCCTTCTCCTCCCGGACTCTTGCCCCATCCTCTCCCCTGTGCTGTACTTTTTTCTCTTGTTTATGTTCACTCCCTCTTCCTTTACTGACTCCTTCTCTTCCTCCTGTAAATGTGCTCATCCCTCTCCCCCCTTTTCAGTGGATCCCCCTCTTTCTCTTCATTACATTAAATTTCTAAAATCTTCCTATAAGACAGACACTAAGTTTCCAAAGACAAAGACAACACAATCCCTGTTCACAGCCCAGCGGAGAAGACCAACATCAGAGACCGATTCCAGAGTTGTGTGAAAGTGCATGGTGTAGACCATGGATACAGGACTCTAGAAGCAGAGGCTAGCTGAGGGAGAGGGGGTGGAAGTGGCCTGGAGAGAAAGAGAACATCAAGGCAAATTTTAGAGAGCGATGCTCTTTGAGCTAGAGAATAAGGAATCAGGGGAATTTCTGAGGAGAGAGAAAAGCTTGTACAAAGTTCTTTGAAGAAGAATCTTCAACCTTTGTCAATGTCTGTCCCCATCTCCGCAATGAAATTGCTCTGGCAAATAGCACCAACAATTTCTAATTGTCCAAACGAATGTCTCCTTCTCAGGCCCATATCTTACCTGAGTCTCTAGTGTTTTCGAGGGGTGGCTGAATCCTACTTCTTAGGGGACTTGTCCCCCTCAGCGTCCTTGCAAACCCCTGCCCCTGACCGCCCATTGCGTCTCCATCCCTCTTTGCCAGCTTCCTTCTTGAGATTTCTCTCACTCTGTACCCTCCTCTTAGGGCTTCTCATCTGTTGGTAACTCTGCAGCACCTTCATAAGATAACTCTTGACCTATTGCTCAGTCTGGAGCCTCAGCCTTGCATGTCAGGAGGGACATGATACCCCAGATGCCCTCAGACATATTTTTTTTTTTTTTTTTCCCTCAGACATCTTAAACCCAACATGTCCCAGATAGCACTTGTCTCCTCTTGAACCTGCTCATCTCTACTCCACTGCTAGTCATGAAATTGGTGGAGTTAGTTACTCACTACTTAGTCATGAAATCAATCACTTCAACTCTCGGCTTAAGAAGCTCCACACTGTCCTAGAGTCCTCTCTCTTTCTCAACTCACAGAGAAAGTCTTTGGCCAAATTCCATTCATTTCACCTCAGAAATACCTCTCAAACTCCTCGTCACTTCTCCACCTCCACTTCGCACCACAGTTGACACAGTAAGTTCTTCCCCTATCTGCTGTCACTGAGACCTTCTCCACACTGCCCAAAATTATCTTTCTGAAACTCAAAATGCCTGTGTCTCTTCCCTGCTTAAAAGAGGCATTGCACAGCTCAGAGTCTAGACTTCTTATTGTGGCTGATGAGGCACTTCATAATCTCACCCCCATCTGTTTCAAGTCATCCTTGTTACATCAAATGTATGTGAAGGGTCAGTAAACTTCAGGACTTCCTCCTGGCTATATGGTTGGACTGCACGACCTCTTTCCCTTGAAGATAGGTGTGACCATGTGACTGCTTTGGATAATGAAACGTGAGTGAAAGGGACATGTGTCACCTCTGCAAAGAAGCCTTTAAGACCAGTATGTGATCACCATATCCTTCTCTTCAGGGATGGTGACCACAATGCTGTAGACGGAGGCTGTGTCATCCTGAGACCATTAAAGAGACACCATGCAATAGAGCCCACTGCCAAGAAAGATGGACATTAACCTGAAGGATAAATAATCCTTGTTGTTTTAAGCCCTTGCAATCTTATGGTCAGTCGTTACTCAGCATAGCCCAGCCTGTCCCTACAGACAATATCAAAGAAAAACCAGAGCTGGACAGTAGTTAAAGTGGTAAAAACAGATTTTACTCAGAAACTATTGCAATAGGGAGAGTGAGACCTCAGTATAGAACCAGGTTCAATTCTGAGGACAGCCTAGGCAAGTGGGAATTTACAGCCAAGGAACTTGGTGGGGCAGTGGATGGAGAATTACTAGGAGGCAACATCAGGGCTCAGGGGGGATTCTGGCTAAACTGACCTCACAGGATTCTTGCTGGAGGCAAGTCAGGGAGATCAGACATCACCTGGGGGAAGGTAGGGCATGAGGAATTTGGTCAGATATCCAGGGTGATCAGATGTCGAGGGTGGAAGATTCTGGCTAAACTGACTTAGCAGGATTCTTACTAAAATTGGGCTCTTAAGGACACACCCAAGGAAGGGGCCTAGTTGAAAAATTGCTCAGAGTTGCCTGGTTAGAGTTTGGCAAGGAGAGAATCTTTGTCAGTAGATCATTCACATCTCTGATCTTGCTGCCTCTGTCTGGAATGCATGTTAGCCTCCTCCTCTTCTCCTCTAGCAAAGTGCTTCTCATTCTCCACATCTCCTCTCCCCTGAAGATCCTTCCCATGGACAGGCAGGCCCTCCTTCGTGCTCCTACAGCTCCTGTCCACAACTAATTGGCACTTTTCATTTTGTATCGCCGTGAATGGTTTCAACTGTGTTCTCTTCTCAGCTGTGACTTCCCCAAGAACAGTGTCTTTTTCACCATCAGAGCACAAAGAACTGCCAAGTGCAATAAGACTCCCTAGTAGGCACCATCTTGAAGGCTCTTTTCAAAAGTTTTTATTCGACCCAATTTTGCTGATCAACTTCTGAAGCCTCTCTAAATTACTTACAGAAATCAGCAGTCAGTCTAAAACTTGCCACCAACTGGATTGTTCCCACTTTTAAACAAATTAGAAATATAAAAATCTGAGTTTATACAATGGATCTATGGGGGGGGCAGGGGACTTGATGAAAATACAATCATTTTCGTCAATGACAGTTTATTCTAGAAGTTTTGAAGGCTATTATGACACATCAGCCCGACAGCTCTACGAGGGAATGCAATATATTTTATTCCTTTTTGTTTCCAGAAGCTAGCACAGTGCCCAAGATAGAGTAGGTGCTCAGTTGACGTTTTCTGAATTGAATTAAACGAATAGGAAAAAAAAATGCCTATGAAAGTAGAAGATAAGTCCTTCTTCCTTTTCCCTCTTAATTGTTGGGTCTTGTACAAAGTCTTTTTCACTCTTCTACTTTTGGAACCAAATACAAGGAGAGCACTATTTGCTTATTTTTTTTATAAAAATGGTGTACTGAATGCCTCTGGGAGCTACAGTTAAAGAAGAAAGATGAAGGAGGACGAGGTGGGGGAGAAGAGGGGAGGGGGAGGAGGAGGGAAAGAAGACAATGATGACAAATATCACACAGCAGAAAACTGAGGGAAAAGTGTGCAAAACGCGCTGCCCAGTACTAATAAAAGCTATAATGCCCTAAGCTCCAAATCTGTGGGGCACGTCATCTTGTTATCCATAGCCCTACACCAGCCCTAGGAGGCAAGTGTTCCCACTGTAGGGTGAGGGGGGACGGTCAGGAGGCCGCATCCAGGGCAGCTGGCCCAGGGCTGAGGCACAGAGCAGGAGCCAGGGACGCCTGACCCCAGGGCCTGCGCTCCTCTGCTCTGAGGTTTCCTCTGAACCTGGGGCTGAGCTATAACTGCTGGGTCTGGCTCTTGAGTGGGAGTCTGTTTTGGAGTAGAGAGGCTGCTCTGAAGTCTCATTCAGGGCGAAAGTTGGCTCACCTACCTGGCTTGCTTCTGACTATGGAAGAAATCACTGGCAGACACTCCTTTTTGACCTCCGCACGGGTGGCCGCCCTGCTCAGCCAAACTGCCCACAGTCCTGCCCCTTCGCCTCCCGCTGGGCCCGGAGTGGAGACTCCTCCTCTGAGCCTAGGGTGGCCCGAGGCCTGCAGATGTCCGTGGAATCAGCAAGGAGCTGAATTCTCAACTTTTATTTTTACTAAGGTTTAATTTTCATATAGTAAAATGCACAGATTTTAAATACACAGTTCATTAACTTTTTAATAAAAATATGTCATATAACCACTCTAATCAAGATACAGAACATACGCATCAGCCCAGAAGGATCCCACCTGTCCATTTCATCAATTCCACTCCCCACCCTTATCGCTGATCTGATTTCTGTCACTACAAGTTAGTTTTGTCTGTTCCTGAATGGGAATGGTACAGCCCACGTTGTTTGGTGTCTAGCTTCTTCTCAACATGATCATTTGAGACTCATCCGTGTGGTTCATGTGTATCAGCAATTCTATACGGATTCCATTACATGACTATGCTAACGTGTTTATGGATTCCCTGGTTGATGGACATTTAGGATTTTTCCAGTTTGGGGATACTATGAATAACATTGCTATAAATATTCATGTACAACTCATATTGTGAATAAACACTTTTATTTCTTTTGGGTCAATACTTGGAAGTGAAACTGCTGAGTCATCGAGGTGTGTATTTAACTTTTTAAGAGACTGCCAAATTCTTTTCCAAGATGGTTGCACCATCTCACACTCCCACCAGCAGTGTGTAAGGTTCCAGGCTGCTCCAAATCCTTGTCAACTTTTGGAGTTACCAGTCTTTTTAATTTTAGCCATTCTAGTGGGTGTTAAGTGGTATCTCTTTGTGTTTTCATTGACATTTTACTAATAAAATGATATTAACTATCTATTTATATGTACGGTGTTTATTCAAGTCTTTTGCTCAATTTTCAAAAAAGAAATTAGGTTCTTTGTCTTTTACTGAGTTTTAGCAGTTCTTTATCTATTCTAGGTATAAGTTCTTGTCAATTATAGGTGTTGTAAATATTTCACCTCAGTTTGCATCTTTTTCTCAAATATGTCTTTTTTTGTGTGTGTGTGGAAGATCAGCCCTGAGCTAACATCTGATGCCAATCCTCCTCTTTTCTCTGAGGAAGACTGGCCCTGGGCTAACATCCGTGCCCATCTTCCTCTATTTTATATGGGACACTGCCACAGCACGGCTCAACAAGCAGTGTGTTGGTGTGCGCCCGGGATCCAAACCAGTGAACCTTGGGCTGCCGCAGCAGAGCATGTGCACTTAACTGCTTGCGCCACTGGGCCGGCCCCTCAAATATGTCTTTTGATGAGCACCATTTTTTAATTTTGGTGAACTTGAATTTATCTCTGTTTTTATTTTATGGTTAGTACTTTTTGTGTCCTGTCCAAGATTTATTTGCCTACCCATGGTCACAAGATAGTCTTTCAGGTTATTTCTAGAAGCTTTGTAATTTTGGCTTTTATGTTTAGGTCTATGATCCATGTTAAATTAATTTTTGTGTATGACGTGGGGTAGGGCTTTTACCACAGGGAATGGAGTGGTCATAGGTGAGATTATCAGTACCTCAGCCCAGCTCAATTCTGAAGTGTTGGATGGAGTGTCATTTTACACATCTTTCCAGGTTTGCTAAACATAGTTGGCACTTATTGTCTCTCAGAATCTTAGGTGAGGTTTGTATTCATGACATATTGTCATTTCCAGCAAGACAGAAGAAATTTGGCACCTGTATTTACCACAGAATCATTGATTTAACACAAAGGGCATTAGGATTATATAGACCAGTGCCTTAATTTTACAAAGGAGAGATTGAAATTCAGAGAGGTTAAGTGCCTTGCCTGAAGTCACACAGCTTTGCAAATGGCAGAATCAGGTCTAAACTCAAGACTCTGTACTCCTGGTTTACTTTTTTTTTAAAAAAAGAAAACAGAGAAAAAGACAAAAACCATAAAGCTACACAGTATATGATGAGTGGCTGGAAATTGGTGGGTCAAAAAATCTGCAAAAATATGTATAAAATGAAGTTACCTGAAATGCTGTCGCAGGAGACTCACCCCACATGACTGCAGAAATCCCCTGGCAAAGTCTGAACAGTCCTGTTTCTGAGTCTCTGAAATGTGTTTATATTTATATTCTGCATTTATACTCTGAGGCCTTGCAACATTTGTCACCTGTGACATTTCTCTCAACTGTACATGCTATAATCCCACATCACTCAGGACCCCATCGTCCTATGCAAGAGTATCGTTGGACAATTCAGAGGTGGGTTATGAGACGGTTTACCCTCGGAAAGATTTAATTGTGTCCAAGAGGAACGGGAGCTGTTCTTCAAGGGCTGGCTTTATTTTGGAGGCCACCTGTGCCTGGGTCTAGTTCCTGAGAGGGCCAGGCACGAACTAGAAGAACACGTCTCATTGCCAGCTGCACTGCCACCAACGTGGACAGCAGAGACCTAGAGCCTGTCTGTGGGTTATACAGACACACTTCACGCAGCACTTCAGTCCTTAGAAAACAAAGTTGCCTAAAGGCTTGACAGCAGAGCACAGAGTGGGGGGCTTAAGTGATCGCCCCTCAAAGTTTTGAATCCCTGAGCGCATTCAGCACTATCCTCTGATACACCAATTCATCACATTTTGGTAACTTCTGTGGAGCTCTCAGACCACTGCAGCACGCCCAGGGCGGCTACTTACCTGGAGAGCAGCATGGATATGCGCAGTGCTAGGCGTGCCTGCAGGCAGGAGCCCTGGAGCTGGGCTGCCCAGCTCCACACCATGCGTACTCAGCCTGGGAAGCAGGACCACGGCAGCTCTCGCGGATGTCTGCCCCAAGGGGGAGTGATGTCCACCGGCTTCTCGGGACATCACCCAGGTCAAACGCCAGGGTATGTGAGCTGAGGCTCCCCTTGTTGCTGCTGCTGGCAGCAAAGAAGAAACAAATGCTCATCTTCAAAGTAAATGCCACCCTAACTAATTTGAAGTATGCATACAAAAGAGTGTTTATGCCGTATAATTATGCCAATATATTATGGCCTATATATACTATCTATGATGTATATAAGATATAGATTATATGTATATGCTATTGTTTGAATGTTTGTGTCCCCCCGAAATTTGTATGTTGAAATCTTAATGCTTGAGATGTTGGTATTAGTAGGTGGGGTCTTTGGGAGATGATTAGGTCATGAGGATGGAGCCCTCATGAATGGGATTAGTGCTCTTATTAAAAGAGATCCCAGAGAGCTCCCTAGCCCCTTCCACCATGTGAGGACACAGCAGAAAGTTGGCCAACTACAAGCTGGAAGAGGGCCTTCACCAGTAACCTGACCACGATGGCACCATGATCTTGGACTTCCAGCCTCCAGAATTGTGAGAAAATAAATTTCTGTTGTTTAAGCCACCCAGGCTATGGTATTTTGTGGTTGTAGCCCAAGCAGACCAAGACAGTAGGGCACACCAAATTGTCTTCCATTTCACATATCCACCAGCAGAATCCCTACCTTTCTTTAAGAGACATTTTTCTAGAAAAAATTATCTTTTTGGTAGAGTCCCCACTTCCCCATCTTCATTAGCAATTTCTCTGGTCTGGTGGGGGGTTCTTTCCTTCCTTACCTGATCTTCTCTCTCACTGTGCCCTCTCAATAGTCAGGCTTTACATATGCCGATTTCGTTTCATAGCTTCCCACAATGTGGCCTGGAGTTCCTACCGCCTGGCTCACTCTCTGCACAGCCTCAGGGGAAGCGCAGCAAAGCCCTCCTGGTTATGACTAACATGTGTTTTATTCATCTCGGGGGCTATAGCTCAGCTTTCATGAATTCAGTAAAAGCAATAATCTGCATCCCTAGGAAAATACACACATGTATACAGCTTTTATTTTTATCTTTTTTGGTGAGGAAGATTAGCCTTGAGCTAACGTCTATTGCCAATCCTCCTCTTTTTGCTGGGGAAGATTGGCCTTGGGCTAACATCCGTGCACATCTTCCTCTACTTTACATGTGGGACACCTGCCACAGCATGGCTTGATATACAGTGCATAGGTCTGTACCTGGGATCTGAACCTGTGTACTCCAGCCCGCGGAAGTGGAGCACATGAACTTAACCACTACACCACTGGACCAGCCCTAAACATGATATTTTTAACAGAGATGAAATGATGGCAAGATGCAGGGTAGCAGTAGAGTTCAATAGCAGAACAATCTTTGAGGCATGTTAATTTATTCCATAAAAAGTTACTTCACAGCTCCATGAACCAGGCACTATGCCTGGATGCAGACCTGACCGTGATCTACGCTGCAATAGAAATGTGTGTGTGTCTTTAAGTTAGGAGGACACTAGGAAGGTAGCTCCCCGAGGTTCTATGTTCATTGTCTGGCAGTGGCAAAGTTTCCTCTCAGGCCAGAGGAAAGGTGTCAAGAACTGTGAAAGGTCTGAGAGTTTACCTTCCTTGCAAGCTGTCTAGTTAGCCTGCCACTGTTCATGGAAGCTGGAAGACGTCAGACTTCTAGGTCAGAGACAAAGGACTTCATTACTCACGGCATCTGTTCTCCTTGCCTCCAAAGTCTCGTGAGGGTGATATGGAGATAGGCCCAGGAGGATGCTGCATAGACGGAGGGTCTGTATCACAGCTGAGGTACCCTGAGCTTAGGAAGTCCCCAATCTTACAAGGGGGTTGCTAACAAACTTGCTCAAATTTGCTTTACAGGGCACAATATCTTTATTGTCTTGGTTGGGAAACAAGACAATTATTGTCTTGCCCAGAGGGAGACGCTATCTCTATCTCCCAAAGCTATTTGCTATACGAACATCTTTGAAAAGATAGTCCAGAACAAAAGGTGATATAAGATGTGCAAAAATACATGAAAAATTGTCTTCTATCAAAATGTGATGGCATTATGATTTCCATACATAGACGAGGAAACTAGAGTGCAGAGAGGTTAGGATCTTACACAGAAACACACTGGGGCCCTAGACTTGAAGCCAGGCCATCAGCCTCCACAATCCAGAGTCTTCACAGTGTGCTTAGTAGACTGGGGTGGTCTGGAGTTAGATGTGAAGGATTTCCCCAGGAGGAGAAGGGGTAGAGGGGAGAGAAGGCACTGAGGTAGACAGAACATGGTCCTGGGCATTGCACCAGGAAGCCCAGGAGGAGTATAGGCGTGGTGAGCTACAGCCCGGGAGGGAGGCAGGGAGGCTGAGCAGGGGGAGGAGAGTGGTGGAGGCAGGTGGAAAGCCAGGCCAGTGCAGCATGTGGAGGGCTTGTGTGCTAGGTCACAGTGGTTGGACTTGATCTGCTGCACAAGAAGACAGGGAAAGTTGTGCAGGACACAAGGCTTCACAAGCATGCATTCTATGACAGCCATCTGGGTCTTACTCTGTCCCGGGAAAGTGAGAATGGAGAATAAGAGAGGCAAATACAAGGTCAATTTTTTACAAAAGGTATTACATTGCAGATCACTGTTGAAATATGGGCAAGGAAATGCATCTCCTACCCTGCATTTCTGGCATGCAGAGATGAAAAGATCTGAAGTGTTTAGAAACTAAACAAAACTCTAGAAACGAGACAGAATCCCAGAAGGAAGAGGGAACCTATTTTACATCAATTGCCTGCTGTAGAAGTTGGGCACAACTTCTCTTGAGTCCTCACATTTGGTGAATTAAAGTGTTAAATAAACAAATAAGTCCCCAAGAGGTTATTGAAATTGAGGGTAGTGAAATATGCATGTTTTTTCTTCTTGTGTGGAAGTGTAGAGAGAATTTCACAGGAATAAAACCCACAGAGCAGTGGATTGAGACCCACCTTTGGGTTAGGTTCAGATGCCCTCATCGCCTCCTTCTTTCTCTCTCTTGGACCCAACCACCCAGCCTTGGACTTCAGGGAGCCTCAGAGGATGAGGTGACAGGCATGCCACAGAGGAGGAGCTAGGTCCCTGGGGGATAAAACTTGACCAATGGGAACTGGAGAGGGACAGACCTTAGTACAGTTCTCCAAAGGCCTGCTCTACACTGTGTGTCCATCTCACAAACCTTCGGGGGAAGGTTCACGGGCCGAATGAAGGAGGCTGCTGAGTACTGCAGTGTCTTCACGGCAAAGCATGAAATCAAATGGTATCTTCTCTTGCCTCACCATCTGTTTTCCTCATCCTCGCTGCCCTGGGCTTGAACTTCCCACATAATCATAGCACCTTCATCCTGGTTTCCAGCTTTACTTTCTCCAGGACTTGCACCAGGATAGAAAGGAAAAGCAGGGATGGATAAACACTTCCTCCTTATTCCTACTAGGGCTGGTGTAGATGACCTTGTGACTCAAGAAAAGTCCACTCACTACTCCCCGCTTTGGTTTTTTCCAGGTGGGGCCTTCCCTCCCCTCTGCCCCTGAAGACCCTCCTCCTCTCCCTACACAGCCAGCCTGGGAAGTCTGGGGCTCCCTGCCTCCTCGCTCATCTGCCTTAACCAACCACCCACTAGGAAACATCTTCACTTTGAGTCATGGATCCTTCGGTGTGGGTATTGGCAGACGTGTGACCTCTTACAGGTGTATTTCATTGAAAACCTCATCACTGATGGTGGACTGTGTGGTTCCTTGGTAGCTGACATCATCTGGGAAGAGATGGAGGGATGTTTTAGGACAGGGACTCCTTTCCTGAGAGGCACTGAGAAAGAACAACTCCTTTGTCTGAGTCTTGGCTTTGCTTCTTGCAAGTGGTGTGATGTTGTGCGAGTTACTTAACACAGATGTCATCATTCTCATCTATAAGTTAGAAATAATTATAATGCTACCTGTTCAAGAGGATTATTGTAAGGATTGAAAGAAATCATGTGGAGATGGAGTGCTTTGTGGGTCATTCAATTACTATCTATCCATTCACCTATCTACCTACTCACCTATCAATCTATCCCTTTCTTTTTATGTGTGTGTGTCTATCAATCTATATATCTGTCTATTTATCATCTATTTATCTATCTATCCATCCATCTGTCTGTCTCTCCTTCTCTCTACTCACCAGCCATTTAGCCCTCTCTCACCCATCAGAAAGACAGCAGACTCCAGGGGTGACGTATCAGTTGTCTAACGGCATAAACCTGTCACCCATGGTCAGAGGAATTACTAAAAGTGGAAACAATATGATTAATAAACCGTTTTGCAAGTATCAAGGAAAAAGCTGCCTTAATTTTTATTGGAACTTGAACATGTTTAGTTGCTCTGGGGGATTTGTCATATTGCTGAAGCACCGTTTTTCAGTGTGTCTGCTTGTCCACAAATCCGCTTACTGTGCTTCCTCCAGGAAGCTCTCGGGGAGACACAGCGCTGCCCTGTGTAGTTGAGTTCACCCTGGGCTGTGGAAGGAGCAGGAAATGTGTCTGTATAGGCAAAGGCAACGATTCTCTACCTGATGTTGAATTTGTGAAAACCACTTAGAAGGAGGCCTTATTAACCTCCTTTTTAAAGGTGAAAAAGGCACATTAAAATCACTAAATATCACAACTTTTCTGTAATATTTTCAGAACGTATGCTAAAAAAATAAATAAATCCTCAAAGAGAGAGCACTTACTTAGGGACAAAGTTGCTTAATAGTTAACTGTCCCCATCGGTGTGACAGTGACGTTACTGTGGGGACCGGAAGATCTGAGGCTCTCATCTCCTTGATCTCTCTGTCCACAACCGTCCCCTCACCTGTGCAGTGTGAGCTTCTCTTCTGCCCACACCTGGCCCCAGTGGAGCTGTGCGTCGTTCCTGTGGAGAAAGCTCTTTACCTCTCCCTCCTCTCCTCACGAGAAGGAAAGCGTATTCTCTCCACGGCCCACCTCTTACCCCATTCCATTTGCTGAACTATCCTGTAGAATTCTGGCATCTTGTGAAGTGCTCCGTGCAAAGGGCTTGCATGACCAGGCAAGGTCAGATGCTGCCCTGGAAACTAGTGATTCTTGATCCTGATTGCCTGGCACAATCACCTGAGAACTTAAAACCATCCTCCAGCCCAGGTGCCCTGCAGACCTTCCGGGGGCGCTGGGGGGATGGGAGTGAGTTTGAGATCCTCTGTTCTAGTTCAGCCCTTCTCAGTCTGCTGCCAGCAAATCTTGGTTTCTGCGAACAAGACAGAAATGTCTGCCACTAAAATGGGGTTATATTCCTTTTTTGGTCAAATTAAGCAGAAAAAAAATAAAGCTAATGGATAAATTTTTCTTAAATTTAAAATTTCGCCTGTAAGTTTTCTTAAAACTTTGGGGTCTAATATTGCTTATGTGAATTAAAATATAGCCAAACACATTGTGTCTGATTTAGCCCACATTACATTTTATTATTTTATATAAAATATAATAAAAATTCATGATGTTAGAACAGAACCCCCTGTGCTCTGCCTGCTGAACACATTTGGAAAGATGCTGACACTTGCTCCTGGGATGGTATATTAGTCAGGGTTCTCTGGAGAAACAGAACCAATAGGGTGGAGGGAGAGAGAGAGAGATACAGAGAAAGAGATCGACAGAGATTTATTTTAAGGAATTGGCTCACGTTATTGTGGAGGCTGGCAAGTCCAAAATCTGCAGAGTGGGACAGCAGGCTGGAGAGCTGGGAAGATCAGATGTTGTGGCTGCTGTCCAAAGGCAGCCTGGAGGGAGAATTCCTTCTTCTCAGAGGAGATCAGGCTTTTTCTCTTAAGGCCTTCAACTGGTTGGATGAGGCCCACTCACATTACGGAGGGTAATCTGCTTTACTCAAATTATACTGGTTTAAATGCTAACCTCATCCCCAAAAAACACATTCACAGCAACATCTAGACTGGTGTTTGATCAAATATCTGGGTACTGTGGCCCAGCCAAGTTGATGCATGAAATATTAACCATCACAGATGGAACATATAAGGTAAGGAAACAGTTTGTCTCTTACATGACACCCTGAGCAACTGCCTTTAAGGAGGAAGAGAAGGGAAAGTGTGTGCAATCTGCATCATAACCTGTGGAGCCCGTGAGAGACCAGGGGAGTTGGGAAGTTGCTGTCGGAGGTGCTGCAGCCCTGCCTTGGAGGAGCACTCGGGTGTGCCGAAAGCTGCCTTCCTACCCACAGAAGGTGGGGCTGTGAGGTGTCTCCCAGGTGAGTGAAGGCAGCTCCTGGACACTGGGTGCCCAGCCCCTCTGCATGCACCATCACTCATCCCATGCGTGTTATCAGTGTTATTTTCATCCCCATCTCACAGATGAACTTGCTGAGGCTCAAAGAAGCAAACACACTCATGCAAGTGCACGTGGATCCCTCTCACTCAAAGGCTGTGTGTTTGCAGTGCTCTGGAGGCTTCCTCAACACATTGGAGAATCCAGTTACCTGACAGAGAAGCCTTTGCTGGGTCTGCTCCCAAGAGCCCTGCCCCATATTGGTCGTTCTGATGGCGGGTTGCTCAGTACTTCACTATCCATTTTCATTGTGTGCTATTTGTATAGGTTCTCAGCACAAGTATGTACTCATTTTTTTAGCTGAGTCTGTTGTGTATCCTCCAAAACACAAGTAACAAGATTGGCACCCAGCGCTCCTCGCTGCTGCCTGACCGCCTTCCCAAACAACCATTTCTGCACAACTCCCCCTGCTCAAAGCCTTGACAGGCTTGCCAGTGTTGCAAGTGTGACTCCAAATTCTTCCACTGCTCTGGCATCTTCTTGGTCTGCATCTGTTCTCCCAGCTCCCCGTCAGCGTCAGTAACAGATATTCACTGAGTCCTAACCTCAGCATCTCACTCTCTCATGAAACTTGGCTTCTGGTCAGTGCTGAGTGGAGGGTCTCACTCCCTCTGGGACATACCCACTCATGCACCCACAGGCCTTTGCTGAGGCTGTTCCCCGTCTCTCATTTTTCACCCTTCTCCATTTTTCAAGTCCAAATTCATAATTAAAAGTTTTTTCTACTGAAATCCTATAGTTTTATTGTTTCAATCATGTTTGCCACTCAGTTGAATACTGTCTGGCAGGAATTAATTGCTTCCTAAATTAAGATGGTGAAAAACACTTTGGGAACAGGACATATCTACAGCTCACTAAGCACCCGGCTTTTGTCAAGTGAAGGAGTTAATAAGTGGATGATGTTATTTATTGAATGTCTCTCATAGAGCTGGAGTGTACATAGCAACTAAGAAAACAGTCCAAAACCATGAGTAGGTGAAGGACCCTCCAATGGTGTATTGACACATCTACTGAATTGAGATGTTGAATAATTTTCTTGACTTACCAAAATTTATTGTGGAAAGAGTAATTCTGTTTCCTCCATACTAAAGGGTTCCCCATCACTGGAAATCCTCCAGCAGTGGTTTCTCTTTCTTGCAGAGCTACATTTCTGGTTCTCCATATTTGGCAAAAAGTTCATTCCCTGGACACCTGATTGCCCCATGTCACCTGCATGCATATACTTGGGTAGAACATGCCTGGTGGCAGTAAGCCAAGGGGAGGCCTCCCCACCCCTTGAGACTCATGGAGATGAGAATATGTGTGTCCTCAGCAGTGCAGCTTCTCTGCAACTCCTAATTGCCAGGAGAAGACCGGGAAACGCCCTTGGGCTTAAGTGACCTACCTGTTCTGTATTTGCTCAGGGGCTGCTGTGGAGTTAGCAGCCCCGGTGCTGCCCTCAACATCCACAGACCTGCATCAATAGAGACAAATTTTCCACTCAAGTTGGTGCTCACACAAAGCCATGTTGGAATTCACGTAGTCTTCTTGTGCCCAATCTTGTCCCTCTGGGCCCAAACTCTGAGGAGAGCCACTCCATTACTCACTTGTCCCAAATGTTGCCATGAAGCAGGGGCCTGGAGTGTTGGTCTATTCAGGGTGACTCCTAGCCCTGCAACCCTGGACTAATTTCTGAACCCCTCTGAGCCTCAGATTCCTTATCTGTATGAAATGGAGCTTAAAAATAGCGCCAGCATCACAATATATGTAAGTCAATCGTTATGCTGAACACCTCATACAGTGCTATATGTCAATTATATCTCAGTAAAACTGGGAAAAAATAGCACAGACCTAAGAGCATTGTTGAGAGGACTGAGGAATGAATGCCTGTGAAGTTCTTAGAACATGGCCTGCCCCTGCTCGGTGCCTGCTCAACACAAGCTGGCACACCACAGGTGGTTAAATATGTGAGAACTCTATGGCTGATTCATTTCCCACAGACTTCCCAGCGCTGGGACCCAGACTCTCTCCCTTCAGCAAGCCCGGCTGCTGGGGTCCAGTGACCAAGCCTGCAGTGCGGCAGGGTGGACACAACTGAATTTTAATTCCTAGATCCCTTCTCACCTTCCACCGCCCCCTCAGTTCCCCTCCAGGCCCAGACTCCAGGCATCCTCCATTTGTCTGCAGGGATTTACACTCACCAGGTCCTAAGATAGGTCCCTCAGGAGGTGTGGCTGGCGGGATCTCACGGTTGGCTGGGCACACAGGCAGCCCGGTGCCGTGGAAAGAGCCATGGCAGAAAACCCGGTGCCCAGACCTGCCCAGGCCCTGCCATCGGGAGCCATGGGACCTCTGGGAACCTTGCCTAAAACATCCGAGTTTGAACCAGCTCAACCCTACAGCCTGAAATCTCTGATTCGAAACAGTCTGCCTCCTGTAGTTGCATACAGAAGGGATAGATCAGAAACAAGGGTAGACAACAGGTGTCAACGTCAAAACAGCTCCTCGCATCATCAGAGACTGACATCATGTGACATTTTCCTAGTGAGGTTGGTTAGACACAGCCTGGTATGTGTGTGGGGATGAGAGCTGGCAGGTGGGTGGTGAGACAGGCTAGAACGCCAGGTCTTCTAGAGCTCGTGTGGCCCTGAAGGACCCCAAGTCTCCAAGTGCAATGAAAATTTCAGCTGTGTGTGTGCCTCCGAGGGAGGTCTGGTCGAGGGCACAAGAGTGCAGACCTGCCAATAATATAGAAACTGGGAATTATTAGAGCTGGGAGTGGCTTCAAGTTCTTCTTGTCCAACATCACTTGTTTAAAAGGCAGAAAACCAGAAATTAAAGGTTTTTCCAAGGATGACAGCTCACGGTTGGAAAAACTGCAGTCAGAGCCTAAGAGCCCCGACTCTGATGCCAGGACCATCTCTGACCCACACACTTGGATGAGAATCAGCAGACGTTCAAAACTGGGTGTCCCATGATTCTCCAAATAGGAGGGTTCTTTTGTTTTTTTCGGTTTTTGTATGAGTAATATAAAGTCCCGTAACCAAACTCTAGGGTTGAGCGGCACGTTGGAATCCCCCAGAGAGCTCTAAAGTCTCCTGGTCCTTCGCAGCCTGAGATTCAGATATAACTGCGGGAGAGGGGTGCAGTCTGGTCACCAGGGTTTTGGAAAGGCCCTCAGATGGTTCTAGGTGCAGCCCACCTTAGGAGAGCTCGTCTGCACAGGGGATCCCTACACAGTGAGCTCTGTGGACCTACAGCATCGCCCAGCCCTGGAGCTTGTGGGCTATGCAAAATCCCACTCGCCCCCCACCCCAGACCTGGTGAGTCAGCTCCTGCATTTTGATAAGGTGACGAGTTTGCGCACGGAGTTTGAGAAACATGGCTGTGGTCTAGAACAATCCTGGTGCTGCTCCAGAGACAGGCAGTGATGTGTGGAGCCCAAATCAGGTGCCACAAGTAGATTTCAGAATGCCAGCGAGCAACAGCAATACAGCAAAATCTCCTCCCACTTCAGCCGTGTGACACGAATGTGACATGTGTGCAGAGCACCAATCACAGATCCAGTTTCCTTCTCCCATGGGAGAGTGATGGGCCCAGGACTTGGGTGCTCCGGGTGGGTCTGGAGCAGGCAGGAGCTCTGGGGTGCACACAGCATCCTCATCTTCTCCCTCAGCTCTTCCCCTCCTTTTGGTTTAGGATGCATTTTTATTAGTTTTTAAATTATCATACCTACTGAACGCCTGTTTCTAAATGTGCTGCTGGCATGCCTTACCTCTCCAGTCATTATCCAGACCTGATGATTAGTTAAATGACTATAGCAGCATGGCTTCAATCTGGCGTGTTCTTAGAGGGACTTAAGTAAAGATTGGGAAAGGTGGGGTCAGGAATGGCTGTTGGCTTGTGTTCTGTTGTGATTTTATTTGTTTAAAAAGCAATGCTGGTGGAGAAGAGGGTTCTGCACTGTCAACAAGCCTGGCTGCAGATGTGGGATGCAGGGGATAGGGTGCCTCATGGGGTAGGGCTAGGCCTCTGCTCTCCTTCCAGTGGCTCTGAGGGGGCAGAAGCAATGGCGGGGTGTAACTGAGCCCTCCCTGTCTGACCCCCTCCCCACTCTCCAAGTCTGCCTCCTCAGAAACCACTAGAAAGAGAACACCAGGTGCCTCCAGGCAGCCAGCATGGGGACAGCACCGGCTGTTGAGCACAGAGTCTGCACATTCAGCCCCACCAGCGGGACGGCTTTTCAGTCTCCAGATCCTAATGGAATGGCTCTCCCATGTCCCGCTGGGAATTATTCCTGGCTGATGAAAGGACCTGTGGCTTTGTGAGCCTGAAGCTCAGCTCCCTGGGGGGACAAATTATCCTGCAGGAGGACAGATAGGACTTTCAAAAGGGAGGACAATATTCCAAGGACCACACCTACCTCCCAGATTTGGTGGACTCCCTGGAACACTTGTCTAGGGCTACAGGAAAGAGGCAGCAAGTGCCTTGTCCTGAGGTCCATTCAGTGGGATGAGGCCCATCCGATGCACTCGACCACAGATGCCAGCCTCACCAGAGTCAGGGCCGGGCAGCACTGCTGCTCTGAGCTAGACAGAGGAGAACGTGCCCACTGTTGGGCTGGGGACTCAGAGGCCAAGAAAGATGTGCAGGAAGAAAGGCTATTCACCCTGGGACCTCTCCTCACCTCCCCATGGTCAGTGCAGGGATGCCAGAATGTCTGTGGGAGACAACCCCAACCAACAGTGGCAGGAGAATTCATGCTTTATGGATAGCTCAAAAAAGAAAAATAAAAGTACATTTTGATGCACCCACTATCTCAGCCACAGCCCTCTTTTTTTTTTTTTTTAAAGATTTTATTTATTTATTTTTTCCCCCCAAAGCCCCAGTAGATAGTTGTGTGTCATAGCTGCACATCCCTCTAGCTGCTGTATGTGGGACGCGGCCTCAGCATGGCCGGAGAAGCAGCGCGTCGGTGCGAACCCGGGATCCGAACCCGGGTCGCCAGCAGTGGAGCGCGCTCACTTAACCACTAAGCCACGGGGCCGGCCCAGCCACAGCCCTCTTACATGCACACACAACCACACTCCCACATGTGCTCAACCGCACCCACATTTACACACACCACATGTCACCCAGATCACTACCTTGAGAAATCATGTGTTATCCAACCTGTGCACACTTTTTGAGGACACCAGTGGCCAAGTGGACACTAAACTGGACTCTTGGAAGAATGCAAATGTCACCCAGCGAAGTCCCTAAAACATTTTCCACGTCTAATGCTTTGTTTTTAAGTTGCGCTTGCTTACAGGAACCAAGGTAGAACAATTCCAGGTGGCCAAACAGCAGAACCAGTCCAAACCAGAAAGGTCCAAGATGGCGATGGGGTGAAATGCACAAAAGGAAACGTGTGCAAAAGGTGCTGTGTGCCACAAGGGAAGATCTGTGCATGCCCTAAATGCCCTCACCCTGAGCGATGATGTGGAGACCCCTCCCTCTTCACATCCCGTAAGAACCCTGCTCACGTTCCCTTTGGGAGATAGTGTTTTAAAGCACAAGCTCTGCCTCCTCCATTCACTGATCAGCGAATAACGTTTCTGCTCTGCTATTCCGAGCCCAGTCTCGTTCTATTGGCGCGGGTGGCTCTGGGCAAAAGGGCCCACTTACAGGTCACTGGTCCCTTGGTGCTCGGTAACACAAAGACGCTGCTGCAGGTTTCCAGAGGCCCTGCACTAACCCCATATTAGACCAGGGAACTGAGGCCTCTGATGAAGAGGGTGGTTCTGCCCTGAAAGGCTGGCTCACAGCTCACACAGAGGAGGCTCAGCCACAGCAGCTCAGTTTGGGCAATCTAGAAGCTCCCTCAGGCCCTGCTCACTGGGTGCTGAGTCCCGGGACAGTGCTGGGCTGAGGGTGCCACGTTGGGGCTGGGAGCCTGCTTCATGGGAAGACCCAGCACTCAGCTTTGTAAAAAGTGGCTCCTGGGTCTTAAGAGTCTTATCCAGCGGTGGACAGATTCTGAAAACAGCAGCCACTCAACTTCCTCGGCTCCTCAAGGGTACTTGGCGCACTCAGCAGGAATGTGAAAGGTATGTATCTGTCAGATTCCTATTGCAGAAAAAAAAATCCACGCAACCCTCTTTCCTAGAGCCAGTCCTCCCGGACGACCCACGAGAGGCCCAATTGGAAATTCACAACAATTGATCAGCTGTGAAGAAAATGTGGGACCAGCCAGGACTGTGAGCAATCAGACTCCTGCCCCTTTCAAGGTGCAGCACAGCTCCCTTGAAGGCCCTCCCCGGGGCAACCCTGCACCAAACCTTCGGTCCTTCTCAGCTTGACACATAGATTGTAGGTTTAGGGAAACGTGGTGGCTTAAAAAATGCCCTGCTGCCTTTTTGGCCGACCCCAAATGGAAAGCCTATAAAACACATTAATGGCACGAATGTGACCCCACAGCCTGCTGCCTTTTTGGCCGACCCCAAATGGAAAGCCTATAAAACACATTAATGGCACGAATGTGACCCCACAGCCTGCTGCCCTGTTGGCTCATTGCATGGCTGTGGATATATAGTCTGTCCTCCTCCTGGGCTGCAAAGCTCCTTCTTCATCTCCAGGCCCCCGGCTCAACGCATCCACTCTGTGTGGAGCAGAAGCTCGCAAATGCTTGCTAGTGATGATGACATCAAGAGAGCAACGTGCTGTTTTCTGCATTTTCCCAACACAGCTACCATTTTAATCAGGGTCTCACTATTGTCCCAGTTTTGAATTTTTCTAAAAGGAGTTTTGTCCCCAATGTGGAAACTCAGAAAGTTTAGGTTTTACTTAAACTTGAGCTTTTGAACTAAAAAGAAAAAAATCAAGAAAGAAAGGATATTGTTTTTTGCATTGGAGCATCTGGACACTGTTACATTGTCACTATTATGGAACAGAAAAGCTCAGGGGGGTTTAAAAGTTAAAACAAGCTCACTGGGGCCTTATAATCTATTTATAAGGTCCTCCCTGCCTGCCTGATTGTCTCTTCCTATTATTAAAAGTCATCTTTGGTCCCAGTTTGTATAATACCAAGAACTGCTCATCCACAGTTATTTAGTTCTCGATATTATCCCAGCCGTGCAAGGGGGACTTTCATGAAATGAAAGATCACACCAGTAGAATTCAGCTTTCCAAAGGACTGCACAATTTAAATAGACCAGAAGACACAAAGGGAGGGTGACAACACGGTGGCTTCCTTTGTTCTTGGTTGCTGGGAGGGAGAGTGAAGACGCCCCCCTCAAACCCCCTCCCCACCTCCTGGCTGGCAGGGCTCTCTCCCCTTTCTCATCCAGGACCTTCTTTTCCATCTCTCTCCCGCCAACTGCAGTGAGGCCAGGCCTGGCAGGTTTTCATAAAGGAGGAAAAGGGACCCAAAGTGCAGCCTGGCCCGTTTCCCCCGTAACACAGACAGGCCTGGGGAGAAGCTCCTTCTCCCCCACCCATTATCTCCACGCCCCTCTCTTCAGTGCACCAGCCAAGGCCCCAAGGCCAAAGCTGCTCAATTTCCTGAAGCCACACCCAGTCACATGGCCTCTTTACTCTTCATGTCTCTTGCCCTGTGACTATAAGTGACCTGAGCAGGTGTAGCCACAACTCCCATCTGAGTCCAGGGCTGCAGGCTACACAGGGCCTTTGTGGTCGGTGTCGCCGTCATGACTGGCCTTTCCATTCTTGCCCTGTCCATGTTTTCTCTCTCCTTCCTCTCCCCAGAGTCCCAGTTTTCTTCTGATATTTTACAGAAAGAGTTATACTTACATATTTTGCATTTAGTAAGACTTTTTTTTCGCCTCTTGATAATAGTATTTAATTTTATCCTCACAAAAGCAACATCTGTGAGGTAAGAAGCAAGCAGGGACTCTGACCCCCATTTCACAGACTGAGGACCCTAAAACCAGCTAGAAGGAAAAATGTTCACGTCCACACAATGAGAAAGAGCCTTGGCTCTTTCTTCTAAATCAGGGAAGAAACCATAGCTGTAGATCCCAGGAAGCCACAGGGTTTCTAAGGGACTTTGCATAGTTAGTGTGCCAGGTTCTCTGCAGATGGAGGAGGTGGCACCCCTCTGCGTGCACCGCTGTTTCTCAGGCACTGCTGTGGTCACTAACGTAATGCCAGTTCATCTGAATTAATAGTAGCTTGTTGTTATATATTTTCTCAATTGGCAGATACTGAAAGAACAATCACCACCTGGGGAGGTCCACAGAATTTGTTTTCTTTTCATTCAAAAGGGCTCCTTATAAAGGGTTAAGAATCCCAGAGAAGGGCCACACACTTACCCGTCACCATTCCCCAAAGTGGGGTGTGCATCCTGCTGCTAGTACCTGGGGTAATTTTAGGGGCTACACGGACAACATTTTTTATTTAAATGTGTTATCTTCATTTGTGTCAGTGGCATTAATTGTTTTTTTGTTTTTTAAAGAATATTCATGTAGAAAAGTGAGTTGATATAAAGAAAAGGCTGGCAGGTAAATGGCTCAGCACTTTTTTGACAAGTGCTAATTGCAGCAGTGAAGGACGTTTGTCCAACCTGACACTGTGCTGCGTCAGGCAATCAGGTTGCCAACAAAGGAAGAATTAGTAAAATGAATCCATTACCAATCATCAGGTGTGAGGTATCCGAGGCCACCATGAGGACAGTGGCAGTAAAGAAAAGCCCTGAGACAGTTCTGCCAATTATTCACCTCCCAGCACCTGAAGCTGAGACCCCCTGCTCCCACAGACCAGGAGGGGCTCAGAGCCTGCAAGCCCTTGGAGCTGTCTTCCCTCCAGTGGGAGCAAGTAGTTCATTCCCATGCCCCCATGTGCAGGGCCACACAAAGAAAAATTTCTCTCTCTCCCAAAAGATGCACCATCTGCACCATCGCCAGGCTTTGAAATCCAGGATTCCGTCTTGGAGTTTTGATCATTGCAGGAGATTCACTTTTCCTTACACTGAAAGAGTTGTAGCCTTCCGAGCAATTCAAAGTTTGAATGCGGATCTCCAACAATGATTCCCGTGGATTTCATTCATGTGGACAACTTGATGCTGGTTGGAGGAAAGTAAGGCCAGAAAAAGGATTAAAACGGGCAAAAATAACAAAAGCAGTAATGCCCCCAGAGACCCACACACACCTTGCCATGCACAGGTGCAGGTGCAAATAGTTACAAAGGTCCAACTCAAAGTAGCTAAGCAGGTAACCTGAAGGACCAACCTGATGGAAACCTGGGCCCCATGGTTAGAGAATGCTGTTCAGAGGTGCAGGAAGAGAGTCCCTTCAGGGCGCAAGGATGCTGTTTATTTATTTATTTATTTATTTTGGTGAGGAAGATCAGCCCTGAGCTAACATCCATGCTAATCCTCCTCTTTTTTGCTGAGGAAGACCAGCTCTGAGCTAACATCTATTGCCAATCCTCCTCCTTTTTTTTTTCCCCAAAGCCCCAGTAGATAGTTGCATGTCATAGTTGCACATCCTTCTAGTTGCTGTATGTGGGACGCGGCCTCCGCATGGCTGGAGAAGCGGTGCATCTGTGTGCGCCAGGGATCCGAACCGGGACCGCCAGCAGCGGAGCGCGCGCACCCAACCGCTAAGCCACGGGCCGGCCCTCTTCCCTTCTTGTTTTAAGAACGAAAATATAACGTGGGGCTTTGTTATGAGTTGAAATGTGCCTGCCCCTCCAAATTCACACATTGAAGTCCTGCTGCCAGTACCTCAGAATGCGGCCTTACCTGGAAACAGGGTCACACAGGTGTGATTAGTTAAGATGAGGTCCTACTTGAGTAGGGTGGGCCCCTCACCAAATATGACTGATGTCCTTATAAAAAAGAACGCCATGTGAAGAGAAAGAGACAACACACAGAGAAGGAAGAAGACGTAAAGAGATACAGGGAGAAGGTGGCTGTCTGCAGGCCAAAGAAAGAGGCCTCAGAAGGAGCTAACCCTGTTCATCTTGGACCTCCAGCCTCCAGAACTGTGAGACAATAAGTTTCCGTTGTTTAAGGCACCCAGTCTGTGGTACTTTGCTATGGCAGACCCGGGGAACTAATATAAGCTTCATGTAAACTCTCTATGCTATATAGAAAGAAAAAAATTTTTTTAATTTAAAACAGAAAACAAATAGAAAAAGTTTTGCCTTTCACACAGTGACCGGAGGATCCATTTCTATCATATAACCTAAAATGAAAATAAATTTCACTCCAAAACACCTCGTGATTGAGAAGCTTTATTCTGATTGACTCCATGTAGCAATGGATTAGACACATTCTCTCTTTCAACGGTTTATTCAGGTATAATTAGTGTACAATAAATTGAACATATGTAAAGTATACAATTTGATAAGTTTTGCCATATCCATACACATGTGAAACCTTCAGCATAACTGGGATAGTGAACATATCCATTGCTTCCAGAAGTTTCCTCCATCCCCTCTGCAATCCAGCTCCCATCCACCTGTCTGCCTCCCCCTCTCAATCCCCATCCCCAGGGAACCAGTGATCTGCTTTCTATCTTTTCTAGAATTTTATGTAAATGGAATCATACAGCGTGTCATTTTTCTTTAATTTGTCTTGCTTCTTTCAGCATAATTATTTTGAAATTTTCTTCTCTCATGTGGTTGCATCTATCGATAATTCATTCCTGTTGATTGCTGAGTAGTAGTCTATTACGCGGATATAACAGTGTGTTTATCCATTTACCTCTTGACGGACATTTGGAATGTTTCCAATTTTTGGCTATTACAAACACGCTGCTGTGAACATTTTGTATAAATCTTTGCACAGACATACGCTTTCTTCTCTCATGGGTAAATACCTAGGAGTGGAATGCCTGGATCACATGGTAGGTGTACATTTAACTTTTTGAGAGATTTCCAGAGGACTTTCCAAAGCGGCTGTACCCTGTTACACTCCCACCAGTGGTGTGTGAATTCCAGTTGCTCCACACCCTCACCCACACTTGCATGATCAGCCTTTTTCATTATTACCATTCTCATACGTGTGCAGTGGTGTCTCACTGCTCAGCCCATAGACTATGACGTGAGCAATGCCCCAGAGCCTGTAACACAGAGACTCTGTGGAACCAGGGACACAGGATAATTGACAGACCTCCCTCTGCTAATTAATGAGGGAAGCCAGAACAACGCAATAAATGGTGCTGAAAAATCTGATGAGCCATTTGATGCCTACCTTCCAACACACAAAATAAACTCCAGGTGAATTAGAGCTGTGTTTTTAAAATATCTCAGTTAAAAACTGTTACGGTTTGTTCCATAGCAAAAATACTCGGATATGGGAAGAGAACATAAATATGTAAATGTAGGACTGTCCCAGTCCTCACTGACTTTGCCATCTGCATCCCAGGCTCCTCCTGTCTTTCCTCTGGGATCTGCGGTGTGCTCTGGACTCCAGGTATGCAGGACTGCTGACCATCCCTGGAAATACTGAGTCCTTCCACACATTAGCGGCTTTGCCCATGTGTCTCTGCTGGGAAGATGCCTCTCTCTATTATTCACCTAGCAAATTCCTACTGATTCTGTAAGTCTCACTGAGAATAGATGCCACATTCCTGTGAACTCGTCACTGTCTGCACAGTTAGTGTCTCCTACCTGCACATTATAACACCTATCACGTTTGAAATGAGCTGTTTTTGGCTTGCCCCTCATGCACCTGTGAGTCCTTCTTGGGCAAGAACTTTGCATTTTGGGGGACTGTGTTTTCAGTACCCATCACAGAGTAGGAACCAAGCAAGGTATGTTGAGTGAGAGGAGTGATTAGGTGTATCTATTTAAAACACACACGATATTGCAGTGGATGGTTACCCCAAACCTCCTAGTTAAGCTCATTCAGTAGAAGCCCCCATAGCAGCCCTCACTGAACCATCCTGCTGGGTTCTCCCTGCCCCACCTTCCCTTAGGGAATCCATGGGGTGCTGTTGAGGGCCCAGGAGCAAGCCTCGATGACTGATTAAGAACCAGAGGTCTACACTGAACTGCAAACAATACAACTCAGAGCTACCACTGATGGCATTTCTACCGTGTGCCCCGCACCGTGGGATGTTCACACATCACGTTTTCATATGGTCCCTCCAACAACTCCACTTTACCTACAAGGAAACCAAAAGGCCAGGGCATGCAGAAGCCAAGCTCAATGTCATATTTCTTGCTTCCAAACACATGACCAGGAATGCCATACCGTCTTCTTGTCCAATGGCCCATTGAGTCAGGGCAGTAGACACTTGAATAAGAGGGCTTTACCAGATGCACCACGAGGCTTGAAGCAGAAGGTAGGGGCAACTTGAAGAACTAGGCCCTTGAGCAGGGGCTGGTTCTCCGAGACCAGTGGCCACTGGGTTAGCAGGACAGGACAGGAAGCTTTTCTGCCCCAATAGCTGGCTAAAGGGTCTGCTGCTGACATGTGGCCCAGGATTGAGAGAAGCCAGCTGATAGGGAGGGACCTCGAGGAACTGGATATCATCTCCAGGGTTGCCGAAGGGCAGCCTGCAGCCAGAGAAAGACTCTCGGGGCCCCGATATAGAAGCATCTTCCTCACACCTGAGTGCAGGCAGAACTCATGAGGGCTAGCGGTGCCTGCGAGGGGAAGCTGGGTGTGGCCAGGGGCCCCTCTGGGGAGATGAGAAGGCAGATGCTGACATGAGTGACCTGCCTGGTATTCACTCTGATGGGTCTATATTCAGCCATTGGCAGCTTGGCCTTGCTTCCAGCCAGGTGGCCTGAGGAAAGGACTAGTCTGGGCAAGGTCTTGACAGATTGGCTACCTCAGAAAATCACTCTTTCCTCCTTAACTCCTAAGAATTGTTTTGTTTTTCCCCTAGTTTTTTAACAATGTATTTTTAATTTTTTTAAATTGTGGTAAAATACATATAACATAAAATTTACCATCTTAACCATTTTAAGTGTACATTTCAGTGGCATTAAGTACATTCACATTGTTGTTCAACCATCACACCATCCATTTCCAGAGCTGTTTCATCTTCTCAAATTGAAACCCTATCCCCATTAAACACTGAGTCCCCATGCCCCCCTGCCCCCAGTCCCTGGCACCCACGACTCTACTTTCTGTCTCTATGAATTTGACTACTCTAGGTACCTCATACGAGTGGAATCATACAGTATTTGTCTTTTTGTGACTGCTTATTTCCCTTAGCATAAAGTCCACAAGGTTCATCCATGTTGTAGCAGTGTCAGAATTCCCTTCCTTTTTAAGGCTGAATAATATTCCATTGAATGTATAACTACACTTTACAATGCAAACTATACTTCGTTTATCAATTCATGGGTCGATGGACACTTGGACTGTTTCCTCCTTTTGCCTATTGTGAATAATGCTGCTATGAACGTTGGTGTACAAATAACTCTTCAAGTCTCTGCTTTCAATTCTTTGGGTATACACCCAGAAATGGAATTGCTGGATCATATGGTAATTCTATGTTTAAGTTTTGAGAAACTTCCATAGTGTTTTTCACAGTGACTGTACAATTTTACATTCCCACAAGCAATCACAACAGTTCCAATTTCTCCACATCCTCGTCTACACTTGCTATTTTCTGGTTTTCTTTTAGTAGTAGCCATCCTAATAGGTGTGAATAATGTATATTTTTTTAAATCCCTAAATTAAAGAAGGTAAGGAAGTGCTTATATTTAGGGCCAAAGAGCTCAGAAGATCAGTCCATTTCTTGGCACAGCAGGAACAGCAGTTCATGCTCTTGAGACACATGCTTGCTCCTATGTATCTGCATGTTTGACTCTGTTCCAGACTGAGAAGCCCATGAGCCTCAGCCCTCGTCCATGTGATCTTTCTATTCTGTGGTCCTAACAAAGAGCTGGGCACATAGCAGGGGACACTGGGAATGGCATGTTTCCTAGAGCTCTTGATCCCAGACATGCTTTCCCCAGACATAACCATCCACCACCTCGGAATCAGCAAGTTCTCCAAGCCCTTCCCAGTCACACACTGGCTTTCCACACAGAGCAGAAAAACCTTTATCTCTCTTGCTACATTGCCTTGTGACATTGGCTGTGGACTACTGGATGACCTGTTTCTCATCCCTGGTGACCAGCTCCGTGTCTGCCCTAATTCCCACATGGACATATAAGTCCCCTATTAAGATGGAATGTTTCTAAAGCCTCACAGGCAGGTTAGCGAAAGGCAGAAATGTGTACTAAGAGAATAAAACCCAGTGTGGAATAATGAGTGTTGGAGAATGCAGGGAGCACATCTTAACAGTGACAGGGAAATCTACGTCTCACTGTCAACATAGCTAGGGGGTATTAGTCTGGGCTTTCAGGGATAATTTTCAAATCAAGGCTAAAGAGGTTCAGGAAAATGCCTGGAATAGAGTGTCAGCTCAAATTGCATCTGTTTCCACTTGAGATGGTCCTTATGGCTGAGATGTCTAAATCCTCTCATTTCTGCAAGGAAGGAGCTGGTGCTGCTCCCAGCAGGGCCCTGGTCTTGGGGCTGGAGTGCAGAGGAGCAGGTCAGAGGGGCTGTGGTCAGATCAGGGGTCTCCACTTGATGCAAAAGGAAAGAGTAAATTTAGAGAAGGGCAAGTGCAAAACCACGCATGAAGGCCAAGTTCTGAAAGCTAAGAAAAGTGTAGGACCATGGGCATATGTAAACCAAAGGTAGGCATCTAAAGCAGGTGTGAGGCCAAGAGCCTCGAGTATGGAATGAAGCAAAAGTGAGCAAACCACGATGAAAGAGGTGTATGTTGTGTTGTGTAGAGGGTTGGAGGAGAATGATGAGAAGGAGACGGGGGCTACTGAGCACTAGGTTGGAATATCTGGGAACATTCTAAGTACAATGGGTGGGCTGGAGCATCGGAAGTGTGTGTGTGTGTGTGTGTTTGTGAATGAGTGTATGAGTACACATGTGAGTTTGTATGAGTATCGTGTATGAGTGTGTATGTGCATGTATATGAGTTTGTGAATGTGTACATGAGTGGATGTGAGCCTGTGTGAGTGTGTATGTACATTTGTGTATGGGGCACAGGGAGAAGTGTGGAAGATGGCCTGAATTAAAGAGCTGGGGTTTGAAGGTCTGTGGCACTTTAGGATGATTTAAGACACTTTATCTTAGGACAGCTCCCAAATCATGACAGCCAAATTACTTGCATCTTTATAAGCCTCATCTTTATATGAATAATTAGAAAGTGGAATGCACAAATCTGACAGTTACATTTTGGTAGCCAGCTTCTGAGGTTCTCTTCCACCTTCACAAGGATCCTTGCTTCCCGGATCCATTTGTGCCCTTGTGTAGCCTCTTCTCATCCTGAATTAGGGCTGATCTGCGTGACCCATAAAATATGGCAGCAGTGATGGTGTTTGAGGGGGTTCAGGGCACGCTGCCCCAAGATGTGCCACTCTGGTATGTGGATTATTTTGAGCTGAAGACAATAAAGGCTCAGAAGACCCTGAAAGAAACTTTGACCTCCCCCCCACCACTAACTGACTTAAAGGATTTAAGATGGAAGAAGGCCTGTCCCCAGGACAGGCCATCACCATAGATAACTCTGGGTATGGATAGACTGGAAGAGTGCTTGCTAAGCCGATTCTTATCAAAGCTCTGAAAACCAAGTAAAAGTGAAAGTTACCATTTGTAAGAGACATTTACATTCATAAGGGAAATCTCCATTTGTAAAGGTATCTCCCTCTCTGTACCGGGAAGAAGAGGGGATGATCTTATCTCTAGAAACTTTTATCAATGCAGAAGGCAAGGACTTAAATCTGCATATTAACCTTACTCTTGTTTACTGTGCTTTTCTGGTAATTGCCCATAGCTGATGCCCCATACCCCCAACATCCTTCTTTGTCTTTAGCTAAAGATGGTATTTAAGATGATACTGATGATGTTATTAAATATCATCTTCAGTAAAGGCAGAGGAGGATGTTGGGGGTAGTGGTTCGGGATTTCAGAGGGGAGGAAGACAATTTACATGGAGATGGAAATGCAAATTTTTGTTAAAAAAATTTTGCTGGGCCAAAAGTGGGATTGTTGGTGCCTTTCTATCACACCTATTTCACATTATACTGTAGCTATCTTATGATATTAGCTCCTTCCTGGAACAGGCCTTATATGTTAAACTCTTTTAGGCAGTTTGGGGGAAGGTCAAACGTTCTTCCTGAGTCTTCTGAGCCTTTATTGTCTTCAGCTCGAAATAACCCACATACCAGAGTGGTGCATCTTGGGGCAGCCTGCCCTGAACCCCATCAGTGTGTAACGTTGAAGGCTGTTTGATAAAAAGCCTTGCAGCTTCTGCCTTAGTCTCTTGAATCACTTGCTCTGGGGAAGCTAGTGCCTTGCTGGGAAGACACTCAAGACATGGCCTGTGGGGGGCAGTGAGGAGGGGCAGTGAGGTCTCCCATCAATGGTCAGCACCAACCTCCAGCCATGTGAGTGGCCAGCTTGGAAGTGGACACCCCGGCCCCAGTCTAGCCTTCAGATGACCGCAGCCTTGCCCCACACCTCACTGCATCCTTATGAGAGACCCTGAGCCAGAACCACTCAGCCAAAGCATCCGCAAATTCCTGAACCACAGACATTGTGAGATAATAGATTTTTATTGCTATTTAAGCCACTAAATTTGGGGTAATTTATAAAGCAATAGATAACTAATACAATATTATAGGAACATGAATAAAAGAAGTGTCTTTAAGAAAATTTGTGTTTCCCAGGATAGGTTATTCAAAAACTATGCATACATATAAAAAATGCATAGTTTCAGATAAGTAACAAAAACCTGCAATTGCAGCAATGCTAATATTTTCAGGTGATTTATGAAAATTTGCCAATCTGAAAGAAAAAATATGAACCAAGCAAGGTGACCCTTGAATATGGAATTCACATTATCTGTCTCTTCTATCTCTTATCCCTTGACAATCCTCAGTGAGTCTCCATCAAAAGGTGGTCACCCATGTGGAAGATTAATGGAGCTACTTTACAAGGGAAAGAGAGAAAGGCACCCTGTGACACTCCTGAAAGAAAGACAGATTGCCTGGAAATTCAACAAATGTGTATTTTCTTTTAGAGCTGAGCTCTTATTGTGATTGTCGGTTGCTTTCTGAGATATTTAGCATTCAAATCAGAAAACAGAACCCTCATTCCACACAAAGAGACCAGGTTGCTCTGTCTTTTGTGATGGTGAGTTCTTCCTGCTTGTCTCTCCATTTGGAAATTATTTTAACAATGACCCTGGTGGCTTCCCTGAGGCTGTCCATCACATTAGCTCAGAAAGCACTGCCCGGGTACTGTTGACCCAGCTCTGTCCTGAGCCTCCAGGGAAGTTGCAATGATATGTGGCCTTTCCCATTGTAAGCCTTTCCTAGGCAGCTCCCGCCAGCAGGGGACTGGGACTCTTCCTTCTACAGAGAGGCATAAGACTCTTCTCACAAAAGGAAGCAAAGGAAAAAACTTATCTGAAGAAAGTGACAAGAGATTTTCATATATTGAGGTATATGGGGTAATTATTTGGGTTCAAAACTGATTTGACTTGAACTAAAAAGCTGATTTATGGCCTATCAAACATTGTACATCTGCTTAACCATTAAGGTAAAGAATGTACTCTCTTAAAATAAGAATGCATACTTCCCCTCCTAAGCCCTATTGGAACGCCCTATTGGTAAAGTCAGGATTAGCCCCTTTCAGGACGTTAGGGTCATGTTGACCTGCTAATTTGCAACTAAATACCTCTTTAAAACTTTGATGAAAATGTGTCCTGGGTATGTTTAATGTATGTTCTTTGTTCTAAAAAGATATAAGACTGTACTGAAAACCACATTTCTCCAGAATGCTTTCCAAAGCCTCCCCACGTTATAATCCTCACTCTGGCTCAAGTAAAACTCATCTTATTTCTCTTATCTATAGAATGGTTATTGGTTATTTTGCATTGACAAAGGATGCCTCAGACCTTTGCTGAAAAGGTGATCTGTATCTTTACAGTCGGAAGTGCCAGTGGGTCAGTGGGGGAGTAATGACAATGGGACCCATCAGTGTGAACCAGATCAGGAGAGAGGACAATGCTGACACCCAATGGGATTCCAGATTGGGGGTTCTTGTGCCATGAGGATGCCTCCTGGGGGATTTCAGGAAGCCTTGAGAGAGGCTGGGTGAGGGTAGAGCAGGAAAAACGTGACCCCATAGTTGTTAATCCCACAGAGTGGCATTCTGCATGATGCCCACCTCAAAGCCTTGATGTTTGGAGTGTTTGTTCTGTAAGGGAGGCTCAAAAGAGGGAATAAAGAATTGGAATTTTTAGAATTAACCTGGACTTCCCATGTCCATAGTGAGAGTTTGGAGTAAAATCTGCTCTAATTAAAACGGGTTCCTTTGCTCCCCAGGGAGAGAGCAAGGACAGCGCCTCTGTCATTTTGTATCTGTTAAGCAGAACCACCAGTGACAATTGGCAACTCCCTTCAATAAGAATTAGAATGTGAGAGTTCAGTATGATCCTGGTGCTGAGAGTCTTCTGGTTCCAGACATGAGGGGTGTACCTTGTAACTTTTTCCTGGGAATTACTTGTACTGTGGCCATTCAGTGACTCAGTGCTGGTGGGAGGGCTGCCCTGAGCTAAGGACAAAAGGGGCCAACTCCTCCCATCTCACTTGATAGTGCCACCCCCTCCATGTCACGTGATCATGTTGGGAAGTCCCTGCAATTCAGAAAAGAATTATGACAGAGATAGGGGGCTCTCTGTGGCCTGTGTGCATCGCAGCATGACAGATCCACATTCAAGACAGGCTCCCAGTTTCACTTTGTCTACACTTCTTGAAGTTCACGGGCCTCGTGAGCCTAACAATATCCCTGGGTGTCTATGAAACAAATTCTAAAAGGTGATGAAATGATGAAAGGGTATTTATTTTGGGATATCCTGATGTTAGCAAAAAATATTTTGATTGTTGACTTCAGTATTTCTAAAACTAGCAACTTAACATATTCCTTAAAAATATCAGCAAACCTTCAAAAAACACTGCAGTTTCCTGACCTGGCTGAGCTACAGGAAGCTCCGGAGTGGGCTGATAAGATTCACATCAGACTCTCTATTGGCTTGTCGATGATTTATCCTCTCAGAGCAGAGTCACAAAGGAGACATACCTGCCAGTGCCTGGTGAAGAGAGAGGTGTCGGCCGTGGATTCCGTGGGCGAGGCCCTAAGCTGAGGGCAGACAGTGTTTGGGAACGTGATTGGGGGAAGACTGCCAGCGGGGTGAGGAGGTCAGATGGGGGAAGAAGGGCAATTGGTAAGGGTGGGGTGTCATTAAGCAAGCACTTGCAGGACAGCTGGAGCCCAATCCCACAATGGAGAACACTCCTCCAAGTTATTCCAACCAAGGGACAAGGAAGAATTTAAAGTATTAGCATAAATTTCAACGTTCATCTTTATATTATGCAATGCCGGTTTTAAATGCAAATATCAGCATTTCACTCATATTCATGCCATATTCGTATCAGAGTCATTGAATTCATAGAATTTGTGTTTGGTAGTTCACAATGCATCTATATCTTTTACTAGAATGTTGGCTAAACAAAACTAACTCATCTGGTTTCATTTCACTTCGTGGGAGTCCATTCCACCAACACCGTCTGTCTTGGGCTCACTCATGAGAAAGGAAGGGCTGAGAGGGAAGAGGTGTGGGTTGCCCTATCCTTTGCTTTCCTTCTATCTCTTCTCTTTCAGCCCAAGTGGGTGGCTAATACAGGGGAGGAACATGAGTAAGAAAGGATGTGATAGGCTTCCTTTTCCGAGTCTTCTTTCTGCATGTGAAGCAAGTTCTGGCATGAAGGGAAAGTGTGACCTCTTAGGGTATCTGTGCCCCTTTACTCAGTCACAGATGTGACTACTTACTTTGTACTTGCTTTCTTTTTTTTTTTTCTTTTTTTGTGAGGAAGATTTGCCCTGAGCTAACATCTATTGCCAATCCTCCTCTTTTTGCTGAGAAAGATTGGCCTTGGGCTAACATCTGTGCCCATCTTCCTCTACTTTATATGGGATGCCGCCACAGCATGGCTTGATAAGTGATGCATAAGTCCATGTCCAGGATCCGAAATCGCAAACCCTGGGCCCCCAAAGGGGAGCACGTGAAGTTAACTACTATGCCAAGGAGTCAGCCCCTGCTTTCTTTTTTTTGCAGCCTGTTGTGTACATTCAGGACTGTCACAGGCTGACAGGATGCTTGTGACGTTCCTGCAGCACTTGATCGAGCAGAAGAGGAACAGGGGACAGCCTTTCTGTGGAGGGAACACAGAAGCAAAGGAACAGATGAAGGCCAGAGAGAGACCAGAGCTTGTGGGGTTCCTGGAATATACTCAGCTTAATTGGGGAGCAGAGTCTGCACAGGGAGGAGTGGAGGTGGCCAGAAAATGTTCTCTCTCTTCTAATTCCAAGGACTGGAAAGGCTTTGGTGAATTGGGCAGACTGTGGGGGAGAGCGTGAATGTCTATAACCTTCTGGGTAAGCAATTTGCCGATATGTATTTAGAGTTTTAGTAATGTTTATACCCCCTGTCTTGGAACTACACTCTTAGGAGTGTATTCTAATACATGTTTATTGAAATATCATTACAATGGGAATTGTAATGGGAAATTACAATGGGAAAATTTTAAACAGCTCAATAATAGAAAAATCTTCCAAATTTCCAGATGAAAGAATGCTGTGCAGCTAAAAGAAAATTACGCTTTGGAATAATAATTACAAACCTGGCAAGGAGTTCAAAATTAGAGTGACTATAAGGCCCCATTTGCCCATTAGAGTGCTGGTCTGTGACCATGGTTCTGGGATAATAATTGATGGTGGTTCCTTTCACCATCCAAAGTTCCTGGTAGCTCCATCCATAATGTAGTAACTGGACAAAGCTGACTGTGGCACCCTAGATGCTGTATAAAGTGGTGGTGGAATGCTGCGTGTTTAACCATTGGTTCTCTGGGACACAGGCTCTGATTTGTGGCATCTGCTAATTTCCATGGTGTAAATCTTCCCACTATGGTTGAATTCAAACCACAACATGAGGCACTTGAAGGCAGATTTGGGCTGAGATGAGCACAATTGGCTCTCCCAAGCCATCCAAGCAGACTCAGCACACCTCTCTGTGGGTAAGGACTCCAGGAAGACAGGGGTGGTTGTCTTTGTTTGCACGATTTTCTTCTCTGTGTTGGAGGAGGCAGTCTGACACCCACTGGGCCACTGTGTCTGAAGAGGGCCATCCCTGCATCTGGGCAGGCAGGCAGGGGGTTCCCACCACCCCTCACAGAGGAGCTGCCTCTGCGCTCTGGCCTCTCTAGCTGCCAGCAGGAGCTCCCCTCCCCACTGGAGCCCTACCCTCTGATTTCTTGAGTGCTCCTGTTCCTCCAGCCTTCCAACACTGGACAGGATAAGAACAGGGACTGGTGTGGGACAGACAGACACATTAGGAGGCTGTTTCACAGTCTCCATGAGAGGAAATGAGGATCTGACAGAGAGAACCAGCAGGACTCGCAGAGGAGAGGAAAGCTGTAGGGAGCACTGGGCCTTCTTGTTCCCTGAGCTCGATGGATGGAAATCAGGGGGTGAAGTTGTTGACAAACTTCACCGTCCAAAGTGACCATGTGTCTGTCTTTGACGGCAGTCCTCACAGTCGGTGGTGCCAGGCCCCATTGGCTCCTGCCCCTGAGCCGAAGTCACCAAGTGTAACACCAGCAGCATCCCACAGCTTCAGCTATGAGCAGGGTGTGCCTGGATGGGGGGGTCCTGCTGAGTGCCGCCAAAGTATCTGAAGTTTATATTTTCATACTGCTGTGGTTTGAATGTTTGTGTCCCCCCAAAATTCATATGTTAAATCCTAATCTCCAAAGATGATGATGGGAGCAGGAGGTGGGCCTTTGGAAGGTGATTAAGCCATGAGGGTGGAGCTCTCAGGAATGGGATTAGTGACCTTATAAAAGAGGCTCCAGAGGGGCCCCTCGCCCTCTCCTCCATGTGAGAACACAGGGAGAAGGTGCCTGCTGTGAACCAGGAAGCGGGCCCACACCAGAAGGTGACCCTGCCGACCTTGTTCCCAGACTTCTAGCCTCAGAACCATGAGAGCTAAATTCCTGTTGTTTATAAGCCATCCACTCTGTGGCATTTTATTATAGCAGACCAAATGGACTAGGACACACACATTCCTTCACTTCTGAAATCTTGATTAAGCCCCCACTAAGTGCTAAGCACTGCTCTAGGGTTCGGGATACACCAACAAACAGCAACAACAAAACATAGATAAAAAATCCCTGCCTTCGAGGGTCTATTTCTGTTGGGGAAAAGACAGATGGTAAATGATGTAGTGTGTTGAAGGTGGTCCATGCTTTGAAAGATAACGGAGCAGGGCAAGGAGAACTGGGACTACTTGATGGGAAGGTTGAAATTTGTCTTGGTTTTTAAATCCTTTACAAGTGAAAAATTAGCCATGGCTGCAATGTCTGGTAGGGGCACCAGGGAGCAGAACCTAGACTCTCCCTCAATTTTGGTGCACTTCCCATCAGTCAGTCACATAGTTTATGAACTGATGCATTGGTCTAATCAATCTCCAGTACAGAGCCCTCCAGATCCTCTCTAAGTCCACCTTCACACTCCTATGTGCATCTGAGTCTCACTGCTTTGGAAAGCAAGTCCTCTCTCAGGGATTTATGGGAAGGTTCCAATGACACAGGTCAAAATGTACCATCATAAATAGTCATGAGAAAGGAGAAAATGCTATTCATCAAGTTCCTACAGCTGTCACCAAGTCACTGTGGGAATGTACTCCCTTCCTTTGTGAACAAGACACAATTCCTGAGCCCCAAGGAGCTATGTCTGTGGGGGAAAGACACAAATGGTCCCAAACAAGGGAGTAAGGGATGAGACAGCAGAATGTTCTGGAGTGGGTGGGAGGGTGTGTGCAAGGGAGGAAGGTCAAGGAAAGCATTACAGGGGAGTACCTCTGGAACCACCCTGGAAAGACAAGTGGTCATCAGGTGGACAAGGGAGAGAAGGAGATCCCAGTAGAAGAAACACTTGAAACCTTTCTCTGTTCTTGTCTGACTGCCAGCAGATGGATAGCTCCCTGGGAGCAAGGTCTCCATTTGGTTTACTCACCCCTCCTTAGTCCCTAAGGAATAAGGACACAGCCAGTTCTAGGTAAATACTTACTGTGAGGAAGAAAGGAAGGAAAGACCCTTCAGTTTGGAGACTGGTTGGTCTAGCAGAGCTGAGGCGGAGAAGCCAAGGAAAGAGATGAAATTAGAAATTTAGTGGAGGCCAAAGGCAAAAAGCCTCATCTGACGTAGTGAGGAGTTTGGGCTTCATCCTGAAGGAACGATGGGGAATCTCAGAGTATTTTAAGAAAGAGATTACACACGGTTGGCTTTGCATCTTAGAAAGATTGCTCTCCAGGTGGTAGGCCGAATGGACTGAGAGGACAAGGGATGAAACTGCAGACCAGGATAAAAAACTAGGGAGAGCTGGAATAGAATGGGAGCGTTGAGTAAGGTGGCCAGGCCAAGGAAGCAGGGATGGGAGGAGAGCAGGGCAGAAAGAAAGCGCGCCATGTTGCCTACAGATGCATTGTGTTTCTTCAAGAATCAAGACCGAACTTTGAAAATACTTTTTTATTCATCCTTATTGGCACTCTCCCAGTTACATTTTTTCAGGTTAGAAATTAATCTAAGTTGAGACACCAGCTTGGCATGTACAAAAGGACCCCAACAGCAGTAGTGGGACTGCATTAGTTCAGCCTTGTACAGGGTTGCAGAGACCCAGCCTACCCTCTGCCCCACATCCTCCCTCCCAGGCACTGCCCACAGGCATGTCTCCTCCTGTTCTCACAATGGTGTGTGCTCAGTCCTCTATGGATTTTAATGACAGGGCTCTTTCAGTTAGAGTCTCCTCCTACCCAGACTCAGAGTGGTAGGAGAAAGAGAGTAGCACCCACCTTTCCACACTCCAAATTCTCTCTTTCGCTTTGAGGTTCAGTTCTTAACATGGGAGATTGCTTGTGAGCTTCACCTCTCTTGCTCAAATTGAATTTCTTTTCAGAATGTTCCTTTTTATTTCAGTAAACAGATTCTTCAGGAGGCCAGGGAACAAACCCAGATTTGCCTACCCAGCAAGGAGTTTGTAGCTTAGGCTGACTACATGATTGTAACTTGATGATCAATTTTCCTCCCAACTTTTTATTATGAAAAATTTAAACATAAAGAAGAATTGAAAGAATACTACAATGAACACTCATACCCACCAACAGTATTCAATATTCCACATTTTGTTGTGTGTTCTCCATCTACTTAATTTATCTGTACTTTTTTTGAACCATTAGAAAGTATATTACGATACTTTACCTTGTCAGCATGTATCTCCTAGAAAAAAGAACATTCTCCTCAATGAGCACAATAGCATAATCACACTTAAGAAAATTATCTTCCATTCCCTGATATCATATAATATCCAATATGCATTAACATTTTCCCAGTTGTCTCCAAAATGTTTTTATAGCTCAATTTTTTTAAAACATGGATATAACCAAGATTAATGTATTTCGTTTGGTTGTTGCATCTTCTTAGTCCCTTTTGATCATGACACTTTGATGAGACCAGGACAATTGTCTCATGAAATGTCCAAGTTCTGGACATGTATGGTGATTTCATTTGTGGCATCGCCTGACTTGGTGTTCTCTCCCCTGTATTTTCTATAAAGTAGAAGTCAGAATAAAAGGTTCAGTTAGATTTAGTGTAAATATTTCCATCAAGAGTACTTTAACTGGGCCGGCCCCGTGGCTTAGTGGTTAAGTGCACGCGCTCCGCTGCTGGCGGCCCGGGTTCGGATCCCGGGCGCGCACCGACGCATCACTTCTCCGGCCATGCTGAGGCCGTGTCCCACATACAGCAACTAGAAGGATGTGCAGCTATGACATACAACTATCTACTGGGGCTTTGGGGAAAAGTAAATAAATAAATAAATATTATTATGAGTACTTTAACTTAACTATGTTAATTCTTCCAATCCAAGAGCACGGAATATCTTTCCATTTCTTTGTGTCTTCTTCAATTTCTTTCAGCAATGTTTTATAGTTTTCCGGGTACAGCTCTTTCACCTCTTTGGTTAAGTTTATTCCTAGGTATTTTATTCTTTTTGTTGCAATAGTAAATGGGATGGTATTCTTAATTTCTCTTTCTGCTACTTCGTTGTTAGTGTACAGAAATGCAACTGATTTTTGTATGTTGATTTTGTATCCTGCAACTTTACTGTATTCGTTTATTGCTTCTAAAAGTTTTCTGGTGGATTCTTTAGGGTTTTCTATATATAAAATTATGTCATCTGCAAATAGTGACAGTTTCACTTCTTCCTTTCCAATTTGGATCCCTTTTATTTCTTTCTCTTGCCTGATTGCTCTGGCTAGGACTTCCAGTACTATGTTAAATAGGAGTGGTGACAATGGGCATCCTTGTCTGGTTCCTGTTCTTAGAGGCATAGCTTTCAGTTTTTCACCATTGAGGATGATATTAGCTGTGGGTTTCTCATATATGGTCTTTATTATGTTGAGGTACTTTCCTTCTATACCCATTTTATTCAGAGTTTTTTATCATAAATGGATGCTGTATCTTGTCAAATGCTTTCTCTGCATCTATTGAGATGATCATGAATGGCTATAATTAACAAGACAGGAAACAACATGTGTTGGAGAGGATGTGGAGAGAAGGGAACTGTCATACACTGCTGGTGGGAGTGCAAACTGGTGCAGCCACTATGGAAAACAGTATGGAGATTCCTCAAAAAATCAAGGATAGAACTACCATGTGATCCAGCTATTCCACTACTGGGTATTTATCCAAAGAACTTGAAAACACCAATGCGTAAAGATACATGCACCCCTGTGTTCACTGCAGCGTTATTCACAATAGCCAAGACTTGGAAGCAACCTAAGTGCCCATCAAGGGACGAATGGATAAAGAAGATGTGGTATATATACACGATGGAATACTACTCAGCCATAAGAAACGATGAAATCCAGCCATTTGTGACAACATGGATGGACATTGAGGGTATTATGCAAAGTGAAATAAGTCAGAGGGAGAAGGTCAAACTCCGTATGATTTCCTTCATTAAGTAGTAGATAATAACAACAATAAACAAACACATAGAGACAGAGATTGGATTGGTGGTTACCAGAGGGAAAGGGGGGAGGGAGGAGGGCGAAAGGGATAATTCGGCACATGTGTGTGGTGATGGGTTGTAATTAGTATTTGGGAGGTGCACATGATGTAATCTATGCAGAAATAGAAGTATAATGATGTACACCTGAAATTTATATAACGTTATAAACCAATGTTACTGCAATACACAAAAAATTAAAAAAAAAAAGAGTACTTTAACTTGACTAAATTATTTCCCAAGCTTTAACCATACCAAATTGGGTTTGATAGGAATACCATCAAGTCACATTGTAACTCTCTTGAAGGGTTTTCCTTATTCCTTCATTCTGGGTGTCAGCAATTTGAGAAGTTACTTTGCTAAGAAATCCGTGAATGTCGGCCCTGTTAATCATGTTGCTGATATGGATTCAAAGATGCTTTTGGATCAAAATAACCCAGGAACTTCAGTTTAGCTGGTTCCTTGAGTTTTTTTTAGCAACAAACCCTAAACTGAAGTCTTCTCAAAGACCTCTCCCTTTTACTTTCCTTCCACATTGATAACTTCTAACGTTACCTGAAGAAGTAAAATCAAAGTCAATACAAAACTCATCCTTTTCTTCTGATGTTGCGTTAAATACTACAGGCATATGAAAATTAATTTCTTCCAAACTATAAAAAACAATCAGGGCAAGGGACTTTCAGCAGTGGCACACTGGACTGATTTGTAACAGTGGCAAAATGATAGAGCAGCTCTTCCAAGATGATACAGATACGCCTCATGCTTGTATACAAATGCAAATCTATGGACAAATGTAACCCGGAGTGACTGCAGGCAGCCCAATATATCTCCCTGCACACCTGTGCCTTTCCCTTCTAAAGCAAACTTTTGTATTGTAGGTAAAGCATGGTTTAATATGTGTAAGCCAAATTAATCAGAACTTTTTATTGTGGTAAGAAATACATAACATGAAATTTACCATTTTAACCATCCTTAAGTGTACAGTTCAGTGGCATTTGTTATGTACCCATTAAACTACAACTGCCCATTCCCACCTCCCCCCAGCCCACCACCACTCTACTTTCTGTCTCTATGATTTTAACTCCTCCAGGTACCTCATATAAGTGGAAGTATACAATATTTGTCTTTTTGTGTCTCGCTCATTTCACTCAGCATAGTATCCTCAAGGTTCCTTCACGTTGTAGCGCTTGTCAGAATTTTCTTCCTTTTTAAGGCTGAGTACTATTCCACTGGATGTTTATACCACACTTTGTTTATCCATTCATCTGTGGATGGACATTTGCATTGTTTTCCTGTTTTGGCTGTTGTGAATAATGCTGCTATGAACACTGGTGTGCAAATACCTGTTTGAGTCCTGCTTTCATTCCTTTTGGATATATACCCAGAAGTGGAATTGCTGGATCATATGGTAATTCTATATATATTGTTTTGAGGATAATAATAACTTTCAATTAATAACTTTTAATTTAATTGACATTAAATATAAAGTATGGTGAAATTTCTGTATGTGATAATAAAGAAACCACAAGGACAATTTATACATTTCAGTTGAGGTCATCTTTTTCTTCAAGTCAACAGAGCCTATGGAGCAGCTCCTTGCTCTCAGTTTCCAAGACCATCATCTAGTGAACCCATGCATAATCCTCATTAGGGCCCATGTAAACAGTTCCCAAGTGGGCCGGTCTGCAGGGAACAGTCCAAGCAAAGACAGCGAATTATAAGAACAAATACAACAGATGACAAAAACGTTAATCAAAGCTGCCAGATCCAGCAAGGTACAAATTCCAGAGAGATTTTATTAACAGGAAGAAAGGAGGTAAGTTTTAGACACTGGCCCAGACATGCTAACTCAGGAAGAACTCACTCCGGCTCTGAGGAGGTCGGATGCAAGTCTGTATGTTGTATGGGACATCTTTTGTTAATCAAGTTAACAGCGAGCACAATGTGTCAGAAACTGGGTTAGCCTTTTTTGTTGTTTTTTTTAATTCCTTTTTCAGTTTGTATGCCTTTCCAAAGTCAAACCAGAAGTCTGAGGACAGTTTGACCTTTGATGTTGGTGATAAAATGATTTCTAAGAAGGAGAAAAAGCTGAAATCTGAAGGAGGGGAAAAAAAGAAGAAATGGAGTAGAACCAGTAGCTAATGAGTAAATGAGTAATTTCATTTATATACACCTGTTCCATCTGGGATCAGTGCGGTCTCCATGCCGATAGATGCTTCAAAAGTGGTAGTTGAAAGATGCAGCAGGAAGATAGGGCCCAGGTAGCCAGTGCCTGCAGTGGTCTGGCTGAGGCCCTGGAGCCTGAGGACAGCCCAGGAAAGGCCAGCAGCCTGTCTCTGCCAATAGGAGATAAATTATTCACTCTGGAAACTAGAGCCATCCAGAGATATATGGCTCCCCCAGCTCAGGACCCCATCTGAGAATCTGGGATTCTGTGACAGAATATCCAGACTGCCTGTAAGTGCTCAGCAGAGCTGTTCCTCCAAACACCATCTCAGCAAAGCACTGATTCCCGATTCACAGCGAGAATCACCCTGCCAGTGGCTAAGAAGGGGGCAGGCAACGAAAGTCACCTGAGCACCAGAAGATCTTCTTCCTGAGGTGAGATCAGATCACAAACATCAGCGTCGCCTTCCTCTGCTGTTTTAATTGACGTTCCAATGCCCGCCATGTGGACGGCAGCTGGAGTCGTGCAGGGGAGCTGCTGTTCACACACACGCTGCACAGCCAGCAGGCCCATTCTCACACCACCCTTTCTGCCACATGGAATCAGCGACAGAGAGCCAGATGGGTCTCTGCATCTCTTTTCAACAAAATTAGACATGTTTTTGCCTAACCGTTCCTACTCCTCTGGACCCCCGGCTGCCCAGGTTCCCGTTCGGCCTTGCTAACCATCACAGCACGGAAGTTCAGGTCCAGAAGACGAGGCAGCGCGTCTGCTGCCGGGATGCATGGTGCTGAGGGTGCTGGTGGGGACAGATGGGGCTCCCGTCAGTTCTGTTCTATCCTTCTTCCTTCGCCGCTCAGCGACTACTTCTGACTACTTTCAGCTCTGCTGGGAAGCAGCCTGTCTACACTGCAGGACTGACTCTTCTCACCCCTTTACAGTCCCAGCCACAAATGAACTGACAAAAGGCCTTTCTGCAGAGGTGATCTATCTGATTTTTTTAATCTAGAGTTACAGCATCTCCTGAAAAGGGTCTTAGTGTAGAAAATGAGGCACGTAATTGGCCACCTGGTAGTTGCATCCTAGTCTGATTTGAATTGTCTTTGATATTATCTCAGTGGCCACTCAGGTCACAACTCTTTGGAAATATAGCACTGTACTCCTTATCAAGCTCAGGCTTAGCAACAAGTGATCTTTGGTTTGTTCATTCTTTCATTTATCTGTTAATGCCCTCTCTGCTTTATCACACATCACATCTCTGTTAGAGAGATGGTGGCCAGGCTCTGGGAGTCTACACCACTTCTGCAGTCTCCCCCTTAGCCCAGAATAATGAGATTGAGATGTGCTGGAAGGGTGTCTTTAAAAAGATCCACAATACTTCCCTACAAATCATGGCCCATTAACCTATTACTGCTTTTGGAACACTCTCAGACACACATAGAGCTTTATCTTCAAAGATGCTTAGGCTTCTGTTATTGGAAAAACATTGTGTAAAAAAGGGGAAAAAAACGCTAACGTGATTTTTTTTTGGTTCAGTAACCATAAGTCAAAACTGACACTGATAGCCCAAATAAGCATGGATATTTCTTTTGAATTTTTTTCCCAACTATGAAAGTAACAAATGGTTCTAGTAATGGCAGACTGAGTAATTTAGACCAACTCTTGCTCTGAGGTAAACTAAAATATCTGCATGATGTTAAAATATTGCATCTTAAAAGCATCCAAGAGCTAACAAGAGAGTGAAGAATCATCAGACCAAACTTTGAAAAAAGATAAGAACCAGAAAAGGTAGTTTGAAGGCTCAGAGGTAATTTTGCTCTGAAGATTTCCTCCATAAACCAAGAAACAGCAGGAAAACTGATGTTAGGTTAGAAGGAATCAAAGTCAAATCTCCAGGCCTTCTGAAATGGAGCTGCAGGTAAACTACACTCGTGTGAAGCTTTAGGACCCTAAAGGCCAACACCCTCAGGATGAGAGCGAAGTGGACATAAACCAGCCTGTGCCTAGACTTGCAACCTGCCTTTGAGTCATCTGTGTTCAAAGCCTGTGCCAGGGAGCTGCAGGCTTTGAACTTGGACTAAGTAGTCCTAGCTAAGTGGTGCACCCAGCTCCTGATGCATAAATTATGTTACATCTAGAAACTATAGTACTATGCTGCTATTAAAAGGAATACTACTAGGGAGTGAGCTACAAGATATATTGTTAAGGGAAAAAGAAAGATGGAAACTGTTTGTAGCATTGTAGCATGCCATCATTTAATCTGGTAAAGGGAAGACTAATATAAATATGTATGTACGTGTGTGCTTTATATTTTAAAATTGAAAAATAAACAATAGATTTCTTTCAATTTAGTGTGTTTTACAAATTTGACTTTGGATCCATATATTTTCTATAATTATAAGATACAATTTAATAAAAATCAGTTTCCAAAAACCAAAAGCCAAACAAATGAACCACAGAGATAGGTAATTAGATAATTGAGGATTTATTGGCACTGATATTCTAAGACTGTGTGTATCCATGAGGCATATCTTTAGGAAAAAAACATATTTCTACTTCTGTCCACTGAAATGCCACAAAAACCATGACAAACCAGTAGGCGTGAGCACTCTTTGTGCCCAGATTGTGGTCTCTAAATACCATTTCCCAATAAAAGGAACCAGAGCTCATTAGAGAAATGGCTTTCATAGTTGTGGAGAAGGAAATGTATTAGACAAGCAGAAAGCAAGGAAGCTATCAAAGTTTCCTGGGGTCATACCAAGAGGACTCAGGAGTTAATCTGAATTGACCACCAATGGACAAGATGGGAGAATTGTAGCATTAATAAAGGTAACGATGCAAGAAGCTAAAACACATCTAATATGTCAAATCCATAAATACATAAAGATAACAATAATAGCAGCAGCAGCAGTAACAAAACTCTGGTCTCATTTCATTGATGCTGGGAGGCCAATTGATTGTTTTGGGATAAAGAGAAAGAATGAATCTTTTATTCTGCCTTTCCTATTCAAAGGGAACATAAGGGTAACCAAATAGTAAATGAGAAGTGTTTCTTCATAGACTATTCCATCTAGAGGGAAGAAACAAAGATATAACTAGATCATCATCATTTTGCATTCCCTAATGAATTGCTGGGCAGTCCTCATCAATGACTGCTACCGTCACAAAAGAGACTAAACAGCCATTCTGTGCCTCCTGATGGAAGCATACAACTCCACTCATGAAGCGTTCTTGCCAAAAATCTGAATCCGAGTCTGATCAAGATTATAGATTTAACTACCAATTTATAGGAAATGCAAAAATAGAGGAATATGTTAAATTTGAACTATCTTATAACCATTAAAGAAGTCAAATCAGAAATAAAAATCACCCCATAATGAAAACTTCAGACATCAATTGGAATTATTCTTCTAATCTTATACAAAATACTACAGAGACTAGTAAGAAAGTGTATGCTTTGGAAGTGATTTTAAGTTGATAACACAATCTTGATACCAAAACCTGACAACTGCAGTGCCCGAAAGGGAAATTACTTGTCAACCTCATTTGAGATCATGTATATGTAAACAACTATACAAAACAGTAGCCAAAAAATTCAGAAGTACGTAAAAAGGATAACAGATCATTACCAAGTTGGGTTTATGTCAGAAATGCAAGATTGCTTTAATTATTAGAAAATTAATCCATATAATTTACTTGTTATTGTTATCATTTAACAGATAAAATTATGAAAATATCTAATCATCTCAATGTATATAGAAAAAGTAATTGTTAAAATTAAACATCCATTCACAATTTAAAACCCCTAGCAAATGAGGAATAGAAAGGAATTTCTTAACTTGATAAAAATGTATATTAAAAAATACTATAACAAACATTATATTTGTTGGTGATACATTGAAAATTTTCCCTTTGAAATTAAAAATAAAATAAGGACATTGTCTATTACCACTTCTATGCCACATTTTATTGACGGTGCTAGCCAACAAGAAAAACATATCAAAGATATAAAAATTAGACATAGACAGAACTTTCATTATTCATAAACAATATGATTACGTATAGAGAAAATCTATAAGTAAAATATTAGAATTCATAAAAGAGTTCAGTAAGGTCATTGGTCACTAAGTAAAAATATAAAAATCAGTAGTATTTCTATTTATTAGCAACAATTGCTTTAAAAATACTTTTCAGGGGCTGGCCTGGTGGTGTAGTGGTAAAGTTCATGTGCCCCACTTCAGCGGACAAGGGTTCACAGGTTTGGATCCCGGGCATGGACCTACTCACTGCTCATTAAGCCATGCTGTGGAGGTGTCCCATATACAAAATAGAGGAAGACTGGCACAGATGTTAGCTCAGGGCCAATCTTCCCCACCAAAAAAAAAAAAAAACTTTTCAAAATATATCATTAACCACAAATCATAAAATAGCAAGTACCTCATAATAAATTTACTGAATTATGTTCAAAAATACTATGGGAAATTATAAAGTTTTATTGAGAGACATTAAAAATTATTTAAACAAATAGAGAAAAACCATGTTTGTGAATTGGAAGAGACTGTTGTAAAGATCTCAGTTCTCCTCCAAACTAATTTATAAATTAAAGGCAAACCCAGTCAAAGTCCCCAAAGGGGTTTTGTGGAATATAACAAGCATTGATTCTAAAATTTATATCCATCTGCAAAATGCAAAGACTCTCCAAGACCCTCTGGAAGAATAAATGCAAGTTGGGCTTATTATCAACTTATTATAAAGCCATAGTAATTATAATAGTGTGGTGTCGGTACAGAGGGAGACAAAAAGACCAGTGGAATACAACACAGAGCCCCCAAACTGATTAGACCTGTGCAAAATGCCTGTACAGTTGAACCACCTCCTGGCCCCTCTCTAGTCTAGAATATCCCATCTTATCCCCAGTACAGGTTCTCGAAATTGATTCATTGCCAGTCACAGAGGCAAAATACTTGGTCTCTCTGTCTCCGTACTCTTTCCTGGTCCTTATGTGAACCTAAATGACTCTTGGATTCCTTCTTTGACACACAAAGTTCTCTGATTTCACAAAGGTTCCACTCTTTCCACCTCTCATACCAGAATACAGCCAAGTGATAGTCCCCTGAGTGGGGAAGACATCTTCCATTGCCCACCTTCAGTCAATCTCTCCATTTCCTTCTTTCCTGCTGTCAGAGCCCACCTTCCACCAGAGAGGATAAAAATACCAAGTCTTTACTCCCTCAACCCCTGCAGCAGAACATGGGCACGGAATCCAACTCTGGTCCATACGATCTGAACAGAAGTGTGATGGACTTACACACACAAACACACACACACACACACACACACACACACACACAGCACCCCAGTGTCTCTCTTAGACAGAATATGGTTGTGCCTACATTTGAATTTGCAGCTGAACCAACCCTGGAACCATCTACCTCCAGAACTCTTAGTGAGTTAATATATAATTTAAGATCCTTGCAGAACATAGACCACCCTCAAAGGTTCACTGAAGAGATTAGTAAAAGGGTTGGTGGCAGAAGTGTGGATAGAATGAAAGGAACTAGCAAAGGTTGCTGAAGCATCCAGGAACTGGCAACAGCAGGAGGCCATTACTAGCCTAGGACTGCAAGGGGAGGGGACGGGTGGTGTTGGGAACCTGGTAAGGTGCTACCTGTCAGGGGATGAGGTTAGGGGTAGAGTAACTCAGCTACTTTTAAAACCACAGCCCAGTGTGAAAAGAGTGGAACAAATATTCCAATCTCTCTCATGTGGTGCCCTCTGACCTCCTGCCAATGCCTACCACTGGCTGAATCCCAAAGGGGGCCCAGATGATGGTGAGCTTAGCTTCCCAGGACACAGAGAAGTGCAGTGAATGGGTCTGGAAGGGTGATCAAAGAAAAGCCAACACTTATAACAAACCCCTCTCCATCAAGCCCCTTTTAGATGAGTGTTGTGCTATTTTTGGCCAAATGTGTCCTGAATAATGCATTGCCCTTTCCCATCTTTGTGCTTCTGGAAAGGCAGCTCTGATATCTGCCTGAAAGTTTCCTGCCATCCCTGAAAGCCCTTGCTCAAGCTTTGGAACTCAGCTTATAAGTCGCCTCCACAACTAAACCTTTCCAACTCCTCCAGGGTTTTTAGTCCATTCTCTCTCTTTCAGACTTTTTATTTGGAAATAATTACAGACACAGAGGACCTTGAAAGATAGTATAAAGATCTCATGTGCCCTTTGCGGGGATTCCTCCAATGGTTACAGCTTACGTAACACTATCCAAACCAGGGATTTGACCTTGGTACAATGTAACTGTATAGTTCTGTCATTTTTTCACATGTGTAGATTTGTGTGATCACCACAAGAACTATTTCATCACCATGAACATTCCTCTGTGCTACCCCTGGATGGTCACACATTCCCCCCTCCCTCACCATCCCTAACCCCAGGAAACCACTAATCTGTGCTCTCCATCTCTATAATTTTGTTGTTTCAACAAGGTTACATCAATGGAATCATATAATATATGATCTTTCGAGACTGTTTTGTTATCGCTCAGCAAAATGCCCTTGAGATCCATCAAAGTTGTTGTGTGTATCAATAGTTCATTCCTTGTATCCCATGGTTTGGATGACAGACGCGCCACACTTTATTTAACCCTTCACCTGTTGAGGGATAGTTTGGTTGTTTCCAAGTTTTAGCTATTACAAGTAAAGCTGTGATGAACAATCATCTGCAGGTATTTGTGCAGATATAGGTTTTCATTTCTCCGGGATAGATGCCCAGGAGTGCAATTGCCGAATTTTATGGTAAGTGTATGTGTAGTTTTTAAAGAAACTGCCAAACTATTTTCAGAGTGACTATACCATCTTACATTCCCAACAAGTAATATATGAGAGATCCAGTTTCTCCACATCCCCTTCAGCATTTGGTGTTGTCATTATTTTTTATTTTAGTTGTTTTGATAAGTGTATGATGATACTTCATCATCTTAATTTGCATTTATCCAATGGCTTGTGATACTGAACATCTTTTCAAGTGCTTACCTGCCACATATATATCCTCTTCAGTGAAATGTCTCTTCGTGTCTTTTCCCATTTTCTAATTGGATTGTTTGTTTTTTTAAAAATGTTGACCATTGGGAATTTTCACATATGCTAGATGTGATTCCTTTGTCAGATATCCAGTTTGCAAATATTTTCTCTCAGTCTGTAGTTTTCATTCTCTTCTCAGAGTCTTTTGCAGAGCAAAAGATATCAAATTTGATGAAGTTCGATTTATTGTTTTTTCCTTTTATGGATTGTGCTTGAGGTTATATCTAAGAACACTTCACTTAGACCCAGGTTTCAAAGATTTTCTCCTGTGTTATCTTCTTAAAGTTACATAGTTTTGCAATCTACACTAAATTTACTATCCTTTTTTGAGTTAATTTTTGTCTTTGACCTAATGCCTCAGGTGTGAGGATTAGGTCAAATTTCACTTTTTTGCCTATAAATATCCAGTTGTTCTGGGACTATTTGTTGAAAGGACTATCCTTCTTCCTTTGAATTGTTTCTCATATTTGTCAAAAATGAGTCGTCTTTACTTATATGGGACTATTTCCAAGTTCTCTATTCTGTTTCAATAATCTATGTGTCTATCCCTATGTGTCAATACCACACTGTCTTGATTACTGTAGCTCTATAGTAGGTCTTAATATTGGATAACCGTGATTTCTCTCACTTTTCTTTTCAGAATTGTTCAGTTCCTTTGCCTTTATATATACATTTTAGAATAATTATATCTATACCTACAATCTTGTTGCAATTTTGATAGGAATTGAGTTAAATCTATTTATTAATTTGGAAAGAAGACATCTCTACTATACTGAATCTTCTAATCCATGAACACAAAATATATTTCCCATTATTTAGATTTTCTTTGATCAGTATTTTGTAGCTTGCAACATACAAGTTCTATACATGCTTTGTTAGAGTTACACTTAAGTATTTCAGATTTCCCCTCTCTGGCTACTTTCAATATTTTCTCTTTGTCTTTGGTTTTCTGAAATTTGGATATGAGATGCTTGGGTGTGGTTTTTTTTATGTTTAGCCTGCTTGGCATTCTCTGAGTTTCTTGGGTCTATGGTTTGCTGTCTATAATTAATTTTGGAAAAATATCAGACATTATTACTGCAAATATTTCTTCTGCTCTATTCTCTCTATCTTCTCCCTCTGGTATAATTATGCATATGTTATATCTTTTCAAATTGTCCCATAGTTTTTGAATATTCTGTGTTTTTCTTTCTTTGCATTTTAGTTTGGGAAATTTCTATTGGCATATCTTCAAGCTCACCAATTCTTTCTTCAGTAGTGGCCAGTCTACTGATGACTCCAAAGGCATTCTTCATTTCTCATTTTTGATTTCTAGTATTTTCTTTTGATTCTTTCTTAGAATTTCCATCATTCTGCTTACGTTACTCATCTGTTCTTGTGTATGTCTACTTTTCCATTAACATATTAATCATAGTTATTTTAAATTCCTCATCTGATAATTCCAATATCTATGTCATAGTCTTGTTTTAAAGCTTGCTTTGTCTCTTCAGACTATTTTTTCTTGCTGTTAGCATGCCTTGAATGTTCTCCTCCCTTAGGTAAAATAGCCTGGATTTGGTTAATTACCTTTTCCCCCTAGATAGCATAAGTCTCTGGTAAAGACTTTTCCCATAAAGAGTATGTATTTGTTATGGAGAATGCTCTGGGCATATTTCACGATAGTTATTTTCTCCCTCCTCCTGCTAGAAACATGGGAGGATTTTCCTTGGCTCTTTATGGTCAGAAGCTGGGGGTTCCTGGAGGTAAAAACCCATGAAATGTGGGGTCTGACAAGACTGCAGCGCCAGGAACTTCTTAACTCTCTCACTAGTCCATACTCAGCCTTCAGCAATTCATCAAAATGGCCATTTAAGTGTTCCTATTAGTTTAAGAGTTTCTATTAGTTTATGACTCCAGCAGCTTCTGCTATAGGTAAGCTGATTTCAGGTGTGATTCCCTGTATTCATCTCTCTCTCTAGATTTCAGGGCAATAGTTTGCCCTGTGACCTCAATTCTCTAATTAGTCTGGGATAACATTGATTATCAGTTTCTTCAGCCTTTTTTCTTGTTTAAAGAAGGAGTGAAGACTTCCAAATCAATTATTTGATTTTCCTTGAGACTTCCTTTTTGACCCATAGATCATTATTTTGTTTCCAAGTTTGAGAAGATTTCCCCATTATCTCTCTGTTATTGATTTCTAGTTTATTTCCATTGTGGCCATAAAATATACACTGTATGATTTCAATTCTTATAAATTCATTATGTTGTTTTATCACACAAGATATGATCTATCTTGGTATATGTTCTGGAAGCACTTGGAAAGAATGTGAATTCTGCTATAGTTTGTTGAAATGTTCTATAAATGTTGACTAGATCCTGATGGTTTGTTTAGTTCTTATATATCTTTCCTGATTTTCTGCCTTGTTGTTCTATCAGTTGTTGAAAAAGTGATGTTGAAATCTCCAAATGTATACATGGATTTATCAGCCTTTCCTTTGAGATCTCTCACTTGTTGCTTCACATATTTTGTAGCTCTGTTGTTTGATGCATATATATTTAGGATTGCTATGTCTTCTTGGTGCACTAACCCTTTTATCATTATGCAATGTCCTTCTCTGTCCTTGATAATTTTCTTTGCCCTGAAATCTGATTTATCTGATATTAACATAGCCAATCCTGCCTTCTTTTTAAAATATTTGCAAGGTATATGTTTTCCATCTTCTTACTTTCAATTTGCCTGTATCATTATATTTGAAGTGAGCATGCATAAAGGAGTAGGCCCATTTAGTTGATGAGATGCCTGGATGCAGGCAGTCCCAGGATGCTCCCTGCAGACCTGGTTCTACAGGTCCACAAAGTTATTACTTGTGCAGGACACTTCAATTGGCCACTTCTCTTTCCTCATTTTCTTAGATGGCTGCCACTGCTTTAAGAATCTACATATTCATAGACTGCATCCAAAGCAGAAGCAAGGGGCAGTGCAGAAATAGCTCTCTCCATATGCTCTTATTAGATCGAAAAAAATTCCCAAAGTGCACATCACAGTCCCTCTTATATCTCACTGGCCAAAATTGGGTCATATGCACACTCCAGGCAGTCAGTAGCAGAGGGGGTGCAGGTCCTCCAAGACTTCCAAGACTGCCATTCTGGCAAACACTAATCACTGTCCATCCAGTGAAGCAGGGTAGATGCTGCCAGAACAAAACTGGGCTTTTGTTAGCAAGGAAGAGAGGGAGAAACACGGCAGTTAAGCGAGAGTGCTCATTAGGCAGTTGAAATGGTCAATTCTTCTGCAGAGTGGGAAGACTAGCACCCAATAAAAATTACCTGAGGGAATTCATGAGAGTTCTAATTAAAATCCATACTAAGGGGGCTGGCCCCATGGCGTAGTGGTTAAGTGCGTGCGCTCCGCTGCTGGCGGCCCGGGTTCAGATCCCGGGCACGCACCAACGAACTGCTTGTCAGGCCATGCTCTGTTGACGTCCTATATAAAGCGGAGGAAGATAGGCATGGATGTTAGCCCAGGGCCAGTCTTCCTCAGCAAAAAGGTGAGGATTGGCATGGATGTTAGCTCAGGGCTGATCTTCCTCAAAAAAAAAAAAAAATCCATACTAGGGCTGCATATTTGGCAGGCATCTGAGGAAAAGAGAAGGTGAACCCAATGGAGAAAAATGAAAGAGGAAACAACAGAGCCAAAGTTGTAAAGAGATTGTGAAGAAAGGGTAATCAGCAGAGGAGGCAGGGAAGAAGGCAGACAACCAGTATAGTGTATTGAAATGGAGGCCTCAAGAGGATTTCGAAGTACAGGCAGTAAATGGTGTCAAGTGCTACAAGAAAGATGTTAGCGCTCATATCAGGAAGTCACCATCCATCTTCAAGAGCAAAGCTTAGCTTTGCAGTGAGGGGAAATCTGATTGCAGAGGACTGTGGAGGGCATAAGTGTTTATGACAGAATGCATTAAATATAGCCTAGATGTCAGAATTTTGAACAGTGAATAAATATGGGGAAAGAAGAGGCTAATTGGAGAAATGACAAGTATAGACTTTTTCAGGGAAAAGGAGGATGACACACAGTTGAAGGCAAAGGAAGAAAAGTCAGCAGGAGTAGTATGAGAGGAAGAGAATAAAGTTCTGCCCTGAAGAAAGAGTGACCTTGTTAATCAGACCAACCCTTCTGCTAAGCCAGGTAATAAACCTGAAGGAGGTAAACCAGCAATATCTGGATGTGCAAGACAGAAATGAGACAGCATTCTGAAAGAATAGCCTTTGTTTTCTTAGACTTGTAAGAGAGATATATATGTCATCAAGGGGACAATGTGTGATCTGGAACCGAAGAAGATGAAGAAGGAGCAAGTGCTAAGGGTTCAGGAGCCCGTAAGGCATGCATGCAGAGCAGACAGGAAACACGTGCAATTTATATTCCATGAATTGCAGAACTTTGTGGATTCTTATAATTAGGCTGGTAATGGGCTGGTAATGAATTTATAAAGTAAAAAATCAAGAAAACAGTGGCAGACAGAAATTGTAGTTGTTGTTGTTATCTAAATCCAATCCACTCCTAAAAATATTTTTGACAGGACTTTTGAGAAAGTAGAAAACATTATTTTAAATGTAAAAAATAATAATGCATTCCTAACCCTATCCCAAAACTCCAACTTATTTCCCCAAATATTACTACAACACCTTTTAACACGTACATAGTAACTCATTATGTATTTCTGCATAATGTGTGGCATTTAAAAGACCAAGTAGTAAATAATTTAACACTTATAGACTCACTAACGAGTATGTTTGTGAACACTGTGCATTAATCCTGTCCGTATAAAGTATATATTACATTTGCTTCCTGCACATGCACTTAATGTAAATAAATAATGAAGTAATATATTAAATATACACAGTGAATGCAATAACACCTGGCAGAATAAAAGAACAAACAAGGCAATTTTTAAAAGTCATTTACTTTCTGATCTCTTAATCCACTTCCAAAGTAGATGATAGTCAACATCCTCCTGTTTTAAATAACTATAAAAGCTGGAAGAAATATATAAAACAATTAGACATCGGATGGTAGCCTTGGGCATCAGCCAATGCAAAGCTATAATCTTTGAAAGAAGGCGAGCACATGAGATGAGCTTACATTCACCTGTTTTACCCTGGGTTCATTTTCCATTGGAGGCACAGAGAAATAGAACTGAAGCAGAGAGCAAGAATCTCAGTGGGTGGAGGAAACAGAAACCAAAACTTGAGCTTCTAAGGCAGCTAGGATGATAGGAAAGAGTACTGGAGAGGAAGGACCCTCTGAGAAAGAATATCCAAAACTCTGGGTCAATATATTTTTGGGTCCTTGTCCTAATCTGAAGCAGCACAGGTGCAGGGTGAGATTCCAGGAGACCTGGCGTAGACCAGCTGCTGGAAAAAGAATGTGAGGCAGAGATTTCAGAGATCCTAGACTGCTGGAGAGACATGGGAATTCCAACTCAGCCAGAGTTGAGATACTTTGGTGAAAATACTGAGCATTCAGTGGGGACTTCAGAACGGCCATGCTTAGGAGTGAGGACCATATCCTAGGAATAAGGGCTACATTCAAGGACTAAAAACAAAACTGAAATAGATCAACCTAACAAAGCCTAAAACTAAGCCTTACAGGACCAGTGCATCAATAAATATAAAGTGAATGGGGCCGGCCCAGTGGCTTAGCGGTTAAGTGCGCGTGTTCCGCTGCTGGCAGCCCGGGTTCGGATCCCGGGCGCGCACCGACACATCACTTCTCCGGCCATGCTGAGGCCGTGTCCCACATACAGCAACTAGAAGGATGTGCAGCTATGACATACAACTATCTACTGGGGCTTTGGGGGAAAAAATAAATAAATAAAATTATAAAGTGAATGAAGAGACACATTCATATTGGGTCTTCACAGACAGGACTCATTCATATTTAAATTAACAGACAAGGATGTCAAAATAACCATGATTAATACGTAAAAAAAATTAGAAGAGGGTTCCGGTTCAAGACGGTGACGTGGGAAGATCCTTAACTCACCTCATCCCATGGACACACCAAATCTATAGCTATATATAGAAAAAAATTTCCTCTGAGAAAAACATTATCTGCTAGAGCGACTCCCTCACATAAGGCAAATGAGAGGGAAAACACATCAAAGCAGGTAGAAAAGGCTGAGACACAATCTTGCCATAAAGCCTACCCCATCATGGTGACCCACAATTAGGAGGGAACTCAAAACACAATCTTGCCATAAAGCCTACCCCATCATGGTGACCCACAATTAGGAGGGAACTCAAAACACAATCTTGCCATAAAGCCTACCCCATCATGGTGACCCACAATTAGAAGGGAACTCCTTCCCTGAGGAGCGAAGGGTTTGTACCCCACATCAGGCACCCCAGGTATTAAGACCAGCATCTGAGAGATGAGCCCCCCAAATATCTAGCTTTGAAGACCAATGAGGCTCATGCCCACAAGACCTGCGGGGCTGTGGTGAACGAGAAATGGCTCTTCAAGGGCTTACACATAGGCTCACCTGCCTCAAGGCCCAGTGCAGAAGCAGCCCTTTGAAAAGTGCCCAGATTTTATGTGAAAGAGACTTATTTGCTAATTCTAAAGCCTTGGTCTGAGGGGCTGGGGCCTGCTGGGATACTCTTTGGGGACAGACGCTGGTGGGCACCATCTTTCTGCTCTCCCTCTGCCTTGCTAAAGCCAGAGGCTGCCATCTTTTTTTATTCTTTTTATTTCTTTTCCTTTTTTTGAAGGGTTCCATCTATGTGCTCTCTCTCTGGTTCACTCCAGCCAGTGGGTGTCACCTTTGTGCTTTCCCTCTGTTGCACTCCAGAGCGCCAGTATCTCCTGGAGGGGAGTTTCTACAAAAGCCTGGTGCCCCGGTAATTACATCTGGTGACCCAGTTTTTGTGGTTGCCACCAAGGGATGACCGTTGATCACCTGGTTATAAAGGATAGAAGGGCTTGCATTACTGGATCCCTTGGGACTGTAACAATTGGGACAGTTCTTGGCAGAGCATCATGTCCAGGAGGACACTGCACAGATAGCAGATTGAAACATACTCCCAGTCTTTCTGAGAAAGAGGCCAATTTGCTTATCCAGGAGCTTTGGCCTGAGGGACAGTCTTCTGGTTTGGCACATATCTAGGGGCTATGGAGGTGTTCTCAGGGAATGGAGGCTGGTGGACATGATCTTTGTGCTCTCCCTCTGCCTCTCTCCAGCTTTCTGGTATCTTCCAGAAAGGAGCTTTTACCTTTATCTGGTGCCCTGATTTTTTGCAGCTGCTGCCAGGGTGCACCTCTACATCACCTGGCTCTGGTTGCCAGTGGAGCTTATGTTCTTGGGTCCCTCAGGACTATAACCAATGGGGAAAGAGTTCTTAAACAGCTACCACCCCCAGGGCACAGCAAGAGGCAATAGACCCAGGAGCTCAGTCTTTCTCAAAAAGGCTGAAGGGCAGGCTTCTAATTAAACACACATCTAAAGGCTGATGGTAAACCTTTCCTGAGACCTCGTAGGGAAGGTGCTATCTTCACACTCTCCCTCTGCCTTGCTCCAGAGCAATGGCACCCATTAGAAGGGAGCTCTTATACATGTCTGGGGCCCCAGTTTTTAAATCGGGTGCCCCAGTTTTTGCGGCTGCCACCCAGGAAATAACCTTATATTACCTGGCTGTGGTTACCAAAGGTGCTTGCATTCCTGGGAACCATGGGATTGCAACAACTGTAGAGACAGTTCTTGGCAGGCTACCATCCCCAGGAGACTGTACAGACAGCACACTGAAACACATCTCCACCCTTTCTGGGAAAGAGGCCTACTTGTCTGTCCTGGAGCTTTGGCCTTAGGTGAAGGCTTCATATTTGGCACACATATAGGGGTTATAAGGTGCTCTCTAGGAATGTAGGCCCAGGGATGCCATCTTTGTGCTCTCCCTCTGCATAGCTATAGCTCTCTGGTATCTCCCATAAAGGAGCTTATATACTCATCTAGAGCCCTGATTTTTGCAACTGCCACTCAAGGGACACCCCTAGATTGCCTGGCTCTGGTGGCCAGTGGGGCTTACACCTGTAATCCCACAGAACTGTGTATTTTTGCATTCATTAAAAACTGCTGTCTGAGGGTGTGGCTTCTGATAAGCCTAAACCTACTGAAATCCTCCCCTTTGGGACACTGAGAGGTCTTGGCACACCCTCAAATACTGGGAGTTATTAAAAATCAAATAAGCTGCTTGGAGAATCCCAAAGGCTTGAGAGACGACCAAGAGCTAGGGCAGCGTTAAATGATAAATTTCATCTCCTACACAAGGCCAACACTTCAAGATTGGGAAGGGTGGCTGTTTCATCTAATGCATAGAAACCAACACAGAGAGTCAAGCTAAATGAAAAAATAGAGAAATATGTTCCAAACAAAAGAATAAGATAAAACTTAAGGAAACAAACCTAATGAAACAGATATAAGTAATTTACATAAGAAAGAGTTCAAAGTAATGTTCATAAAGATGCTCACCAAACTCAGGAGAAGAATGAGTGAATACACTGAGAACTTCAACAAAGAGACAGAAAATATAAGAAAATGCCAAACAGAAGCTACAGAGCTGAAGAATACAATAACTGAATTGAAAAATACACTAGAGGGGTTCAACAGCAGACTAGATGAAGCAGAAGAAAAGATCAGTGAATTCGAAGACAGAGCAGTGGAACTCACCCAATCAGAACAGCAAAAATAAAAAAGAATGAAGAAAAGTGAATATAGCTTAAGAGACTTAGGGGATGACATCAATCAGACTAACATTCATGTTATAGGAGTTCCAGAAGGAGAAGAAAGCAAGAAAGGGGCAGAAAAAATTTTTGAAGAAATAATGGCTGAAAACTTCCCTAAGCTAGGGAAGGAAAAAGACATCCAGATCCAGGAAGCCCAGAGAGTTCCAAATAAGATAAACCCAAAGAGACCAATGCCAAGACGCATTATAATTAAAATGTGAAAAGATAAACACAAGAAGAAAATCATAAAAGTAGCAAGAGAAAAACAACTTGTTATGTACAGGGGAACCACCGTAAGACTATAAGCAGATTTTTCAGCAGAAACTTTACAGGGCAGAAGGGAGTGGCATAATATATTCAAAGTGTTGAAGAAAAAAACCTCCAAACAAGAATACTCTACCTGGTAAAGTTATCATTCAGAGTTGAAAGAGAGACAAAGAGTTTTCTAGACGAGCAAAAGCTAAAGGAGTTCATCACCACTAAACCAGCCTTATGAGAAACGTTAAAGGAAATTCTTTAAGCTGAAAAGAAAGAGTAATAATTAGTAACAAGAAAACATATGAAAGTATAGATTTCACTGGTAAAGGTAAATATATAGTAAAGGTAGTGGATTAATCAATTATAAAGCTAGTATGAAGCTTAAAAGACAAAAGTAGTAAAAATAACTATAACTACAATAGTTAGTTAAGGAATATACAAGATAAAAATATATAAAATATGACATCAAAAACATAAAATGTAGGGGGGGTAAAAATGTAGAGCTTTAGAATGCATTCAAACTTAAGTTATCAACTTAAAATAGACTGTTATAAATATAAATTGTAATATGTAAGCTTCATGGTAATCACAAAGCAAAAACCTATAGTAGATACACAAAAGATAATGAGAAAGGAATCTAAGCATACCACAAAATAAAGTCATCAAACCACAAAGGAAGAGAGCAAGAGAGGAAGAAAGGAACAAAGGAACTACAAAACAGCCAGAAAACAATTAACAAAATGGCAATAAGTACCTGCCTATCAATAATTACTTTAAATGTAAATGAACTAAATTCTTCACTCAAAGGACATAAAATGGCTGAATGGATAAAAAAACAAGACCTATCTGTATGTTGCCCACAAAAGACTCACTTCAAACATAAGGACACAGGAAGGGATGGAAAAAGATATTTCATGCAAATGAAAACCAAAAGAAAGCTGGAGTAGCTATACTTATATCAGAAAAAATAGACTTTAAAACAAAGACTGTAACAGGAGACAAAGAAGGGCATTACATAACGATAAAGGGGTCAATCCAACAAGAAGATACAACATTTGAATATTTATGTGCTCAACATAGGAGCATCTAAATATATAAAGCAAATTTTAACAGACCTAAACGGAAGAATAGCCAGCAACATAATAATAGTAGGGGACTTTAATATCCCACTTACATCAATGGATACATCATTCAGACAGAAAATCAATAAGGAAACATCAGCCTTATGTTAGACCAGATGGTCTGTACAGATATATACAGAGAATTCTATTCAAAAGCAACAGAATACACATTCTTCTCAACTACACATGGAACATTCCCCAGGATAGATCATATGTTAGGCCAAAAAACAAGTCTTAACAAATTTAAGAAGTTTGAAATCAATTTGATTTGTTGATTTTTGCAACCTCCTCATCCTTGGTAAATCCTTTGAAGTCATGGACGAACCTCTTGAGTGTCTTCTTCCAGATGCCATTCATACACTCCTTGGTGACATCACCCCAAGCCCAAGCAAGGTTCTTTATACAGTCATAGATGTTATAATCCTTCTAGAATTGCATCAGTGTCTTCCTCAGTTGCAGCAATAGCCTGGGCAAAAGTCCTCCTCAGGTAGTAGGCCTTAAAAGCTGCTATAACTCCTTGATTCATTGGTTGGATCAAGGAGGTGGTGTTTGTAGGGAGAAACTCTGCTTTGATATTACGATAAATATAATCAATGAAAGGAGAATGTCTGGGAGCGTTACCAACAATAAGCAAAATCTTGAAAAGCAAGTTATTCTCCAAACAGTATTTCTCCATTTCACTGGCAGAGCAATTCAGGAGGAGGAGCTGGGTCATCTATGACATCTTATTGCTACTACAGTACACTGGCAGTGTGTGCTTATTGGTGTACTAGAAGGCACTAGTGTTCTCACTGTGCCAGATCACAAAAGGTTTCAGTTGGTAACCTTCAACATTGCCCCCAAACAAGATTGTTTCTATGCTTAAAAGCTTTGAAATCGGGCATTTACTTGAGCTCCTTATGGATGAAAGTTCTTTTAGGCATCCATTTCCAGAATAGAGGTTTCACCTATATTAAATATTTGCTCTGGCAAGTAATTTTTCTCCACAATCAGCTTATCTAGGGTTTCCAAAAATTCTTCAGCTGCCTTCACATCAGCACTCACAGACTCACCACGCACCTTCACTTTATGTAATGAATAATGGTTCTTGAATCTTTTAAACCAACCAAAGCTAGCAGTAAATCCAACATTGTAGTTGAGTCCAGTCTTTTCTTTCAACATGGCAAACAAATTTTTTGCTTTGGCTGTGATTGTCATGCTACTGAGAGGGATATGCTTTTGTGTCCGGTCTTCAATTCAGGTTATAAAAATATTCTCCATGTGATATAAGCCCTCTCAAATTTTTGTTGTCTCATTTCCTTCAATGGTGTAGATCTTTTAACAGCTTCTGTCACTTTGTTCCTGTTCTTCGAAATCGGAGCTACGGCAGAAGGGGACATGCCTGACGGATGAGCAATAACCTTCACTGATTTTCCACCCTCATAGTTCTTAATCACTTTTAATTTTATTGACATGGCCTCTTACTAGCAACATTAGCAGTGGATTTTGTATGCTTAGGGGCCATGATGGACAAAACAACACAAGATTAAATCAAGCACAAGAGAAAATGGTGCAATCAAGAGATGCGGTAAACATGAGATGTAGGAGACTGAGGCCAGCGTGACATGGCAAACCGTTTTACAAGAAACTTTTTTTATAAATAGAAAGAGTACACTCTAAAATAATGACAAAAAGCATAGTATTATAAATACATAAACCAGTCACATAGTCATTTATCATCATTATAAAGTATTATGTACTGTACATAATTGTAGATGCTATACTTTTATACAACTGGCAGCATGGTAGGTTTGCTTAAACTAGCATCACCACAAACATATGAGTAATGTGTTACACCCTGATGTTATGACAGCTACAATATCACTAGGCTATAGTAATTCTTTAGCTCCATTATAATCTTATAGGACTACCATTGTATATGCTGTTTGTCATTGACCAAAATGTCATTATGTGGCATGTGACAGTATACAAATATTGAATCATTATATTGTACACCTGAAACTAATATAATGTTGATGTAAATTATACTACAATAAAAATAAATTAATTAAATTAAAAAATAGAAGAAAAGATAGAGAATTGATGAAAAGATGTATTTCAAAGGAGAATTAGAATCTAAGAAAAATTAAATGGTCATTCTAGGACTTCAAAGTACAATATCTGAAATTAAGAACTCATTAAACAGCTTTAATAGCATACTGGACATGGAAGAAGACAGCATTAGTAAATACAAAGATATATTAGCAAAAAATACCCAAACTGAAGTTCAAAGAAAAAAAGATAAAAACAGAAAACAAAACAAAACAAAAACTCAGAATGAGAGATGTAGGTCTAAAATAGGAGTAGTCAGGGTTCCAGAAAGAGAAAATAGAGAGGAGACAGAAGAGAAATTGGAAGAAACAATGGTTGAGAATTTTTCAAATTTGGTGAAATGCAACTCACAAATTTAAGAAACACAGACGACCCCAAGCAGGATTAACACAAAACACAAACACACACATTTGCACACATCCCTAGGCATACTATAGTCAAAAATGCTGAAAAACAAAAAGAAAACCTTAAAACACCATTAAAAAAAAAAAGACATCATTGGAGAGAAACAATAACAATGGAAGCAAGAGACATTAGAATATCACCTTATTGTACAACTTGACAACAAAAAAACAAATAACCCAGGCAGGCCCGGTGGCCTAGTGGTTAAGTTCATGCACTCCACTTCAGTGGCCCAGGGTTCATAAGTTTGGAGCTGAGGTGTGGACATGCACACCACTTATCAAGCCATGCTGTGGCAGGAGTCCCATATATAAAGTAGAGGAAGATGGGCATGAATGTTAGCTCAGGGCTAATCTTCCTCACAACAACAACAACAACAACAACAAAAAACCTGATCAAAAAATGTACAGAGGATCTGAACAGACATTTTTCCAAAGAAGATATACAGATAGCCAACAGGCACATGAAAATATGTATAACATCACTAATTATTAGGGAAATGCAAATCAAAACTACAATGAGATATCACCTCACATCCATCAGAATGGCTATTATTATTAAAATAGCAAGTGTTGGAGAGGCTGTGGAGAAAAGAAAATCCTAATACACTGCTCATGGGAATGTAAATTGGTGCAGCCACTATAGAAAACGGTATGGAGATTCCTCAAAAGAATAAAAATAAAACTACCATATGACCCAGGTAGTCCACTGCTGGGTATTTATCTAAGAACATGAAAGCACTAATTCAAAAAGATATATGGGAGCCAGCCCTGATGGCCTAGTGGTTAAAGTTTGGCACTCTTAACTGCTTCGGCAGCCCGGGTTTGGTTTCTGGCGCAGAGCCACACCACCTGCCTGTCAGTAAATAGGAGTGGTGAAAGTGGGCATCCTTGCCTATTTCCTGTTTTTAAAGGGACAGGTTGCAGTTTTTCTCCATTGAGCATGACATTAGCTCTGAGTTTATCATATATGGCCTTTATTATGTTGAAGCACTTTCCTTCTATGCCTGTTTTATTCAAAGTTTTTATCATAAATGGATGCTGTATCTTGTCAAATGCTTTCTCTGCATCTGTTGAGATGATCGTGTGATTTTTATTCTTCATTTTGTTAATGTGGTGTACCATGTTGATTGATTTGCAGATGTTAATCTATCCCTACATCCCTGGAATAAATCCCACTTGATCACGGTGTATGATCTTTTTAATGTATTGTTGTATTTGATTTGTTAGTATTTTGTTGAGGATTTTTGCATCAATGTTCATCAGTGATATTGGCCTGTAATTTTCTTCTTTTGTGTTGTCCTTGTCTGCTTTTGGTATCAGGGTAATGTTGGCCTCACAGAATGAGTTAGGAAGCTTCCACTCCTCTTCAATTTCTTAGAACATCTTTAAAGTGTTATAAGAAAAAATATCAACCTAGAATTCCATACCAGTGTAAATACTCTTAAAAAATAAAGATGAATTAAAGATGCCACTTACAAACAAAAGCTATGAGAATTCATCTCCAGCAGACCCACACTTTAAGAAATACTAAAGGAAATTTTTCCTGCTGAAGAAAAGTGATCTCAGATGGAAATATAGAAGTGAGCAGCACTAGAAAAGGTAAATATATATATAAATATAAAAGACTTATATGTTTAAAAAGAATAATAAGCATGTTTTGTGAAGTTCATAATTTATGTAGAGGTAAAATACATGACAATAGTAGCAAAAAAGGAAGGGATGGTAAAGGGAGTTAAATTGTTGCATGGTTGTTACATCGTTTGGGAAGTGTTAAAATACTAACTTAAGGTAGACTGTAATAAGTTAAGAATGCATTTTGTAGTTTCTAGTGTAACCACCAAGATACTGATAATAAAATTTTAACAAAATGCTCATAGATGAGATAAAATGGAATGTTTTAAAAATGCTTGATTAATGTAATGGAAAGCAGAAAAGGAGGACAAAGAAAAGAAATATCAGCACAAATAAAAAACAAATAGCAAATGATAAACTTAAACCTAACATATTAGTAATAATATTATATTATATATGAATGGACTAAATAGACTAATTAAAATACAAATTGAATCAGATTGTTTTTTGTGAAAAGCTAAAACTATATTCTATTTACAATAAATGTATTATAAGTTTACAGGTAGGATGAAAGTAAAAGGATGATAAGACATGTGAATCAAAAGAAACCTGCCTTGATGAAATTAATATTAATTAAACTTTAATGTAAGAGATATTCTAAGAGATAAACAGTGACATTTCATAATGGTAAAGGGGTCAATTCAAAAGGAAGTCATAACAATCTCAAATTTTATGCACCTAATATCATAGTTTCAAAGTATGAAGCAAAAGTTGACAAAACTAAAGAGAGAGAGAGATGAATCCACATCATAGTTGATGTATTAACTCCCATCCCTCAGTATCTAATGAAACAAACATAAAATAAAAGCAGTTAGCTTCTTTTTTTAAGCCACCCCTGTCATTGCCCACTGGGCTCACGGATATAGTGGCCATAGTGCCAAGGATGGAGGTTGTATGTGGGCTCAGCAACGTGGACTTCCACTCACCAAGGCTGACTTGGCTACAGCCACTGCTGAGAACCCAACCGACCAGCAGCACACAGCAACACTGAGTCCCTGATATGGCACCATTTCCGTGATGTTAAGCCAGCTACAGTGGCAGGTTGATTACATTGGACTGCTTCCATCCTCAAAGAGGCATTATTTTGTTCTTACTGGAATAGACATTCTGGATACAGATTCCCTTACCTGCATGCAAAACTACCATCTGTGGACTTACAGAATGCCTTATCCATCATCATGGTATTTCACACAGCATTGCTTCCAATCAAAAGAAGTGTGGCAATGGGCTCATGCTCATGGAATTCACTGGTCTTACCATGATCCCCACCATCTTGAAGCAGCTGGCTTGAAAGAATGATGGAATGGCCTTTCAAAGACTCAGTTACAGTGTTAGCTAGGTGGCAGTACCTTGCAGAGCTGTGGTAAGGTTTTCCAGGAGGCTGTATATGCTCTGAATCAGTGTTCCATACATGATGCTGTTTCTCCCATAGTCAGGATTCACAGGTCCAGAAATCAAAGGGTGGAAATAGGGTTGGCACCACTCACTATTACCCCTAGTGACCCACTAGCAAAATTTTTGCTTCCTGTTCCCATGACTTTACACTCTGTTGGCCTAGAGGTCTTAGTTCCAGATGGAGGAATGTTTCTGCCAAGAGACACAACAATGATTCCATTAAACTGGAAGTTAGAACTGCCACTGGCCACTTTAGGTTCCTCATGCCTCTGAATCAACAGACAAAGAATAGAGTTACTGTGCTGGCTAGGGTGGTTGGTCCTGAGCACCAAGGGGAAATTGGACCACTACTCTACAAGGAAGGTAAGAAAAAGTATGTCTGAAACACAGGAGATCCCTTAGGATATCTCTTAGTATTACCATGGACTGTGATTAAAGTCTATGGAAAACTACAACAATCCAATTCAGGTAGGACTACTAATGGCTCAGACACTTCAGGAATGAAGGTTCAGGTCATTTCTGCTAAAGAACCATGACTAGCTGAGGTAGTTGCTAAGGGCAGAGGGAATATAGAAGGGATAGCGAGAGAAGGTAGTTATAAATGCTAGCTACAGCCATGTGACTAGCTATCAAAATGAGGACTGTAATTGTCATGAGTATTTCTTCCTTATTTTGTTATGAATATGTTCATGTGTGTATATATAGCAAATATCTTTGTTTTAGTCCCTCTCTTATTCTCTTATCATTTAATACAAGATGTATTGACTTTATATCATAGTTTTTAAGTATTGTTAACTTTACATCATAGGATTCGGTTACAGGATATCAAGGAGAAGAGTAAACATTGCCCAAGGACTTTGCGTCGCTTTTTGGGGAAAGGGTTAGTGCATTTTTCGTTGGATGCAAAATAGTAGTATCATGTTAGGTGGAAGTGCGACCTTGTTACTGTCTTTATTTGGAGTTTAAGTGTGGTTTAAGGAGATGTATATGGGTGCCAAGTTGACAAGGGGTGGACTTGTGATGATGATTTTATGTATCAACTTGTCTGGGCCACAGTGCCCAGATATTTGGTCAAATATTATTCTAGATGTTTCTGTGAAAGTGTTCTTGGATGAGATTAACATTTAAATTGGTGGACTTTGAGTAAAGCAGATTATCCTCTATAATGTGGGTGGGCCTCATCCAATTGATGAAGACCTTCACGGAACAAAGACTGCTCCCTGGAGCAAGAAGGAATTCTGCCAGCTGACTGCCTTCAAACTAGATCTGCAACTCTTCCCTGGGTCTCCAGCCTGCTGGCCTACCATACAGATTTTGGACTCACCAAGCTTCATCATCGCATGAGCCAATTCCTTAAAATAGGTTTTTTTCTTTATATACATTTACACATCTTGTTGGTTCTGTTTCTCTGGAGAACCCTGACTAATACACTAGAAAATCTTACTGAAAGAAACGAAAGAAGGTGAAAATAAACGGAGAGATAGTCCAAGTGCATGGATAGAAAAGGTCATGTTGTTATGATGTTAATTCTCTCTGTATTGCTTGAAAAATTCAAATAAATACTAGCAGGTAGATATATATTTTTTTTTGGAGGGAGGAAGTTGGCAAGCCTATTCTCAAATGTATACGGTAATGCAAAGGATCTAAAAGAGACAGAACACTTAAAGAAAGAAAGCAAAGTTCAAAGATTTCAAGACTTATTTTAAAGCTACAGTAATTTGAATGGAGTAGTATTGGAGGAAGGATGAACAAAAAGAACAGTGAAACAGGGGGCCGGCCCCCTGGGGCAAGCGGTTAGGTGTGCGCGCTCCACTGCGGCGGCCCGGGGAGCACCGGCTTGGATCCCGGGCGCACACCGATGCACCGTTTGGCAAGCCATGCTGTGGCTGCATCCCATATAAAGTGGAGGAAGATGGGCACGGATGTTAGCCCAGGGCCAGTCTTCCTCGGCAAAAAGAGGAGGATTGGCAGATGTTAGCTCAGGGCTGATCTTCCTCACAAAAAAAAAAAAAAAAAAAAAAGAACAGTGAAACAAAACAGAGGGTCTAAAAATAGAACCCTACATGATTTATGTCAAAGGTGCTGCTGCTACCCACTCAGGAACAGATGGTCTTTCTAATAAATGGAGCAATTTGGATATCTATCTGAGAGAGAAAGAAACCTTAACTCCTATATCACACTACAAACAAAAATTAATTTAAGGTGATCATACATCTAAATGTGAAAGCTAAAAAAATCAAGATTCTAGAAGAAAACCTAGTAGAATGTCTTCCTGATCTTGTGATAGAATAAGACTCTTTAAAAACAGAATACAGAAAGCACTAATAGCAAAAAAATATTGATAATTTGGACTCTGGTAAAATTAAGACCTTCTGTTCAACAAAAGACGTCTTAAGAAAGTGAATAGTTAAGAAACAAAATGGGAGAATATATTCACAATACATAAATATGACAGAAGACTTATATCTAGAATAGATACAGAATGCCTACAAATAAATAATAAAATTATAAATAATCCAAGTAAAAATAGGCAAAAGACTTGAGCATACAATTCACAAAAGAAAACATCCAAATGGCAAATAATCATATAAATTGATGTTCACCATCATTACTCACCAGTGAAATGCAAAATCTGGCAATATCAAGTATTGGTGAGAATTTGAGGCAACTTACACGTTCATATTTTGATGGAGATGTGTAAATTGGCTCAATCACTTTGGAAAACTTTGCAAGTACTACTTAAACTTGATATTGCCTACTCCAAAACCCAGAAATTCCACCTCTAGATATATGCCCAAGAGATACGAATGCACCTCTAAATTTATGTCTAAGAGAAAAGATGTGTCCAAGAATGTCTATAGTACCTTTATTCATAATAGCCAAAAGCTAGAAGTAACCCAAATGTTCATTAAAGCATAATGGATGAATAAATAGAGGTATATTCATACAGTGGAAAACTACACAGCACTAAAGAAGAACGCATTGCTGATACGTAGAACAAGGTGGAAGAATCTCAAAAATATAACATTGAGTAAAAGAAGCCAAACACAAAAATGAATATATCTGTATAATTCCATTTATGTGAAGTTCAAGGACAGGCAAAACTAATCTATTGTTACAGTAGTCAGAATAGCAGTTGGATGGTATTGACTGGGAAGGAGAAGGAAAGAAGCTTCTGGAGTGATGGAAGTTTCTATCTCTTGATCCATGCAGTGGTTACACAGGTGTATGCATACATAAAAGTTCACCCAGATGTACATTTAAGATATGTGCAATTTACTGTAGATAATTTATACCTTAATAGAAAGTAAAAATTAAACTGCTTTCAGTATTAGTTTTCTGTTGCTGCTGTAAAAAATTACCACAAAATTGGGGCTTAAAACAATGGAACTTTTATCTTGCAGTTCTATAGGTTAGAAGTCTAACAGGGGTTTCACTGGACTAAAATCAGAGTACATTACATCTCATGGTACCAAAGATGTACCATGAGGTACATGGTACCTCATCCCTTTTGGAGGTTCTGAGGAAAGTTCATTTCCTTGCCTTTTCCATCTTCCCATGGCCACCTGCATTCCTTGGCTCATGGCCTCCTTCCTTCGTCTTCAAAGCCAGCCACACCACCTTCTCTGACCCTGTCTTCCAAAGGCATATCTCTAACCACAGACAGGAAGGTGTCTCCACTTGTAAGGACACATGTAACGAGAGTGGACCCACCTGGACAACATGATAATCTCCCCATCTCAAAGTCCAAACATTAATCACATCTGCAAAATCCCTTTCAACACTGAAGGTAACATATATACAGGTTCTGGAAATTAGGGCATGGGCATCTTTGAGCGACCATTATTTTCCCAACCACACTCTTTCTTAATTGAAAACTTCCCCGAGTAAGGTTTGATGGCAAGAGAAGGGGAAAGAGCTGTGGTGTCTGATGAACTGGCAGGTGAAGGCAGTGGGGGGAGTGGGTTTGAAGGAGGCCATGAAAGAGTAAAGGCCTGAGGTTTACACATTTGAATACAGGGAATTGGTGAGCTGCCTCCACTGCTTGGCTCTCACTTCTTGAGACTCCAAAAGATGGCCTTGATCCCCGGTCTGAAGTCAGAGACAAAGCACTGGGTGCAAAAAACCAACCCTCAACTAGTACATGCTTGCGTTCCTTTTGCTTGTATTGCACAGCTGCTGGTACCATGAGATGTAATGTAACTTTACTGTGCATGTGACACTTCTTCAATATAATGATCACGCTCATTTGCCACAACAGTCATTTTGTCTGCATGATTCGATATTTCTTTTAAAGATTTGATACCAGTGTTTATGACTTCTCTTCCTCTTTTTTTCTCTTCCTTATCACGTCCTACTTTTCTTCTAATGCTTGGGCCTTCTGAGGCTTCTTAGGCTCACTTATTTTCTTCATAAACTCTTTCAATAACATAGAAGACATTTTCACTTCATAATATGGGGAAGGTGATAGCAGTAATGCACAGCACGTTTAAACAAGCTCGAGACACCATCCTGGCGGAAGAACAGCTGAGACACCCAGCAGAGCACTCCACTTTCTCACACCTGTTCTCAAACTAAACTCATTGTATAGGATTCATTTTATAGGAATTTCAAAGTGGATAGTAAATTTTGGGTAAAAGAAAACTTTGCAACTCATTATATGAAATAGAGAGGAAGGGCATAGTTAAAGAGAGAGAACCTAAGGAAGGACTAAAGCTGAGAAATTGCTATTGGTATTTAGGTATTCATGGTAATATTCTAAAAGCAAGTATCTTCCATTTTACGCCGAGGCAGTCAAGTGAGTTTAATATTTTTACATGAATCATTCATGTTTGCCACCTTTACGCTACTCCCCATACCTCCCATATTTATACCACCAGTCTCACAAAAGCAGGCATCATTGATAAGACTTTATAATAGTACACCTGATTTAAATATGCTACCCCTTCAAAAATACGCATAGCCCAAATTTTTTTCTCATTTTCTTAATGGACTCAGGAGAGCTTCCATTCTTTACTGTGAACTCAGAAGTTCTCTGCTTCAGTGATATTGACAGGATGAAACCTCCACCATGCTATAGGGGAGTCAGGAAGACCTCAGGATAAATCCTAACTAGGCATTTACTGACTGGACAGGTGACTCGGACTCACCACTAATCCTCCTCACCTCCCCTCTCCCCTCTCCCATATGCTTCAGGGCATACCCATCCCCAGTTTCAGGGGCTGGATTTGATTAGTCTAACACAATTGGTGTGAGACCATGCTCCAGTCTTTCCCAGTGGTTGGCCCTTTATCCAGTCCATGGCATTCCCTGGACAACAAGTTTGGTTCAGGAATGAGCGTATAACCCAATTTGGGCCAATGTGGTGGAAAGAGAGCTGTTGGGGACCTTTTGGATGGTGGGATTTAAAATCTGGGACTACAGTAGGAATTTTGCCGTGATGACAATGTTGAGTCACTAAATCAAATTCCCCCTCAAAACTGTCTGTACTCACCAGGTTGGGCAAGAATATGTGGTCATCCTAAACCATGACCCCAGTGTCAATTTGCAGAAGTTTATTTCTCACTTACACAGTTGGCTGTGGGCCTAGGTGATGCTCCAGGACAGTGGTTCTCCAGTGGTGGGTCAGTATTCCAGGCTGCATAGATCTCGTGGCACTCCCATATCAACACGTGATCCCATAATCACGCTGACACGTGAAGAGAGCATGGAGACTCACACACTGGTTCTTAAATGTTCCCAGAAGTGACACATATTATTTTTGCTGTCACTCATGTGACGTGTCTAACTGTAAAAGGGCACATCCCTGCAAAGGAGATTTTGATAAGTGCTAGCAATGTCTATCACTCAACTTTACCTCCAGACTATTTCTCAAGCCAATATTCCCCTTCATGGTTTAGGTAGCTAGAATTTGGATTTGTGTTGTTACTTTCAACCAAAAATATCTTACATCTGAACTGAAGCAGTTGCTAAAATTTTCATTCAAGGGGTGAGGAAATTTTTCAATATGCTGAGAGCTCAGCTGGGCATGCATTTCTGGATTTTCAAGCAGAGAGAAAAACTTAGCTACTGTGGGATTTGTAGTGGCCACAAGCCAGCTCATTCTGCATGTCACAGTAACAAGCTTCGAGCAGAAACCTGGCATCAGAAATGTATAGCTTTGGCTATAAAAGTATGGGGTTATTCCAAAGTAATCTGAGATGGGTCTTGCTGGCGCCCACATTGGCCTATTCTGAGGCATGTTTTAAATAAGAGTCCTGGCAGCAGGCCCCTGAGCTTCAGAAATATATGCTGGCTCCTCCAATCAGTCATTCACCCATCTCTCTGAATGCTGTCACATCGGGGTGTTCTCAGCAGTTCAGTTCTTCAAATTATCCCTTGTGTGAGCAGCCAAGGAATTTAACTTTCTAAATAAAGATTTAAAAGGTGCCCCTCCAGATAAAGGTGAAACGTCTGCTGGCTAGGTTGAGTGTCTCTGCTGTCCTAAAAGGCACCTGGACACCTTGTCCACCTTCTACATGTGCATGCCGGTGTTCAGTTCTGTCCAAGGGCCCAAGAGTCCAGGCGCTGCCTTCCTAGCAATGACTTTGGTTCCAACTAGGACACTGTCTTCACAATGCTGCCAAGGGAATATGCAACAGGAAGCACACAAAAGTGCCTTTTAGAATTCTCCAATATGTCTTTTCTTCCCATCTAGCTTCAGAAATATATGTACATACTTGCAAACCTGGCTTAAAAGGAGCGAGATTCTGTGACATGCTCTCCAGATGGCATATGAAGTAGTGGGTTTGTATGGAATTTAGGACCATGAAAATGATTCCCATATCTCCAACACTGCCCATTTAATTCCCCTACAAGCTCAGCTGTCCCCACACTGGCTGTCGTCGGCGCTTTCTCATGCAGGAGGCATGTTGAATACCCTCCTGCTCCCTGTAATCTGGACAGCTCTCCAGGACACTGATTGGGGGATGAGCCTGCAAGGTCCAGCTTCCTCCATGGAGCTGACACACCACGCAGGAACACACAGGACATTACCCGTAGGGGCTTCTGCTGGTCCTCCTCAATTCACCTCTGATGCCTCTTAATTCCTATACATCATTACAAGTTGAAACCCCCATTAGATCAAATGGATCCATTTCCACATCAAAAAGCATCGGTCTGCCTTCTATCTCCTCAGGTTCAAGTTCAAGTCTCTATTGAGATACCTAGACCTCCAACAGATGACAGTGCCTCTCTTAACACCCACTGGGGAAGGGATGACCAAATTTCAGATCTACAGGTTGTCCATTGCCAATGTCCCCACCCCAATACCATCTCAGAAACTTCCTGTAAATTGTAACTGACTCTATAAGTTTTAACTTCAATTTTTAAAAATTCCATTGGTTGCTATTAGCAAAAAAACAAAAACAGAATTTGGGGCAGTCTTTGATGTCCCGAACATGTGAATTCTCAATAGGTAGTAAAGTACCTTCATTGACTTGGGATTCATCATAGACAGTCTATTCATCCACTTTTCAGTGATTTCAAGGAGAAAATACAATGAAAAACAAGGAAATCGCAAGCCTAAAGTGAAGATGCAGAAAACACAAACTGATGAAGCACAGTCAGAGTTCCTTGCCATAATTATCCTAAAATGGAAAGGGAAGATCTTTTAGCTACAAAAGATTTCTAACTCTTTCTTAAGAAAATAAAATAAAATGAAGCCCAGGAAAGTAAAGATTTTAAAAAATAAACTTGCATCTTCATACAAACACAGAAAATGAGTGAATAATTCCCACCAGCCTGCAGTCCAGCAAAGCTTCTTTCCTAATGAGAATCCCGGGCTGCTTGTCCAGGCAGGGATTTCCCAAGACCCAAGACCACGACATGAGCAGAGGTCAGAACCCCCCTCTCCAGACTCCTGGAGCCAGAAGGCTGTCAGTTGCTGTCACAGCCTGGCCCAAAGTGAGAGAGGGGAAAGTGCAGCCCTGAGTGTAGTGACAAGCCACCCCATACCCTGGAGGTGCTGCCTTTGTCTAGGACAATTGGTACCTGTAGGTGTTCTTAGGCAACACAGCTGAGAAAATGCCTGTCAATTTGATCTGGGTGAGTAACCTTCCCGTGCATATTTACTGACACATCTGAGCTGTGCTGGGCACAGTTGTAGGCACTGCAGAGTCAACAGTGAACAAAACTAGGTCTTTCTCCTCATGGGCCAACGGTTTAGCTGGGAGAGTCAGACTACAAACACTTTAACAAATAATTATGTAAAATATTGTCAGATAATGACACATGTTCTGCAGGACCTGCTACTCTGCCCGGAACACGCCCCCTCCTTTGCATACTCTAGCTACCAGATTCCTCTCTCTCTCTCAGATTCCTGCTTATTCCTCCGATGCCTTCCCTGGACGCCTGACTTCATTGAAATATCATGACTATTACGACAGTGGGAAAATATGCAATGAAGCATGCCACAAGAGCACACCACCTGCTCCAGGCGCTCAGAGCCAGGCTAGAATGGGAAAAGCAGAGCCCCAGAGACGGGCGTTGCAAAAAGGGCTCCTTCGTATTGAAGGTCCTGCAAGCCACCTCCTTTTTGCTTTGTTGTAGGAGGACCAGTTATTGCTCCATAGACTACCACTGAAAGAACTCACAGGAACTCCCGCAGACTCTACAGTGAGCTCTTATGGCAAGGCAGAGGCCAGTGGCTGTGTGGCAGCAGGCGAAGACAGGGTGAAAAGTAGGAGAAGAAAGTGCCCTGGAGCTGCAGGAGGGGTGCCAGCCCACACTGCTGCTCTTATAGGCAAAGCTTCTGGTATGTGGGGCCATCAGGAGCTTATTGGGGCTCAAGAAGAGCCTTTTGGAGAACACTGAGCAATCCTGGTTGATGGAGCTGACACTTTGACCTCATAACTGGCTCAAATACCCAATTGTGGAGGGCTGGAGGGGAATGTCCTTCACAGGGCCAGAACTATTTTCTGTGTGGGAATGACTATGGTGGAGAAAGGCCTCCAGATAGATGCCACCCTCTCACCTTCCCAGAGGCAACAATAACCACGTGGGAAATGACCCACGCCTGCAGCGCCCCTGAGAAAAGCACTGACATGATCGAGTGATGTGCCTCACCCCGAGGGGCCCTGGAAGACCTGGACAACCAGCAGCGCCCACAGGAGCCATTGGCAGGTCCTCAGACATGAGAGCATCTCGGCAGAGGCCCATGCGGACATCTGACCACCTGTACCCTGAGACGTTGCACTGTGTGGGGCCTTAGCAGGGAGGAGGAGCTTGAAGCAGAAACTGAGTTTTCAAAAAGTAGAGTTATATGCTCGATTTGAACTCAGCACACCTGTTTCATGTCTGTCTTCCCACTGGATTAAAAGTTCCATAAGGACAAAACTCAATCTGTCATAATCTCTGCTGTTTCATCAAGACCTTATTTCAGTATCTGGTAGTCAGCAGGCAGTCAAAGGGGAATGTTTTTTAAGTGAATTGACACTGAGTTCTAAAGCCTTGCTCTGTAGACCAATCTAAACAGATTTCAGACCAGCATTCACCACAGACCCCAGGATTTTTCTTCTCACTCCCACTGTCACCAATAACTCAATGTCCTGGTTGGGGCTATTATTTTCACAGTGGCTTTAAAGCTCATTAATGGAGCCTCCTGTCAGCCACAGGACATGAATTTCCATGGCCCTTCCTCAAGGAAAACATGAGCAGTGATTCCTGGGGCAAAAACATCTGTCTTTAGTCACAGAACAGACAATAGTGTCCTTGCCTGACACCAGCAGGTACCTCATGCAACAAGACACGTGCACAATATCTGTGGAAACCCAAACAAGGGACTGCAGCATCTGAGGGATTTTTCCTTCCTTTTAGCTGCAGAGCAAACCTCAAAAATAATATAATGTTCACTGAAGGAAGGAGAGGAGAGGGTTACTGAAAAGCATTCCAAAAAGGAGGATTCAAAAAGGCGTGCTATGTGGGCTTTTACTACTTGTTTGCATTTATCTGCCAATATTCCTTCCTCCCTCCCTCCCTCCCTCCCTTCCTTCCTCTCTTCTCTCCTGTGCGTTTGTGGTATGTGAGTGATACATGTCAGGTGTGTGTGTGTGTGTGTGTGTGTGTGTGCGCGTTTCGGCATCTTGGTTTTGAGTTATTCTCAGAAAGGTATTCTCTGAGTTGAGACAGTAAATAAGTTCACTTATGTTTTCTTTCGGTACATTTATGGTTTGCCTTTTTATTTGTAAAGCTTCAGTTTCTTTTGCTGTAAAGTGTAAAGTAACAATCCAAATTTTTTTTCCAGATTTCTCCCCAATAATTCCAACTTTATTTTTAAAAAATTCATATTTCTCCTCCATTAACTTCATCTTAATTATATACTCAGGATGTTCCACTTGATTCCATTGATCTGCTTATTTATTCATGTTTCAACAGGCCACAATGTTAATTGCTGTAGCTTTAAGTTAAACTTTGTTAAAATGACTGTTGAGTAAGGTCATTCCTTCTTTATTATCTTTTTTTTTACATATTTTCCTCACTATTCTTCCCTATTTTGCCATATAAGCTATAGAACCACTTTTATCCTAATTCCCAAAAAGACCCTACTGATATTAACTCAGGAATAACTAAATTAGGATGATAACGTAGAAAAATTGGCTCTTTTATACTGTTGTGTGCTCCCATGCAGTGAAATGTTATATCTTTCCACATTTAAAGGCTTCCTTATTCTTTCATAGCAACATTTGAAAGTTTCCTTTGTATATTTGCTTCAGTTTTATGGTTAATATTATTCCCACTTGTCTTATTCTTTTTAAAACTATTGTAAATGGGATATTTTTATTTTTTGTATCATCTAACTTATTCTTGTTATATATTAAATATTTAAATTTCTGCATGTTAATTCTTTTGCCCAGACACCCAACTCAATGCTCATATTATTTGAAAAATTGTTTTTATTTAATTCTCTTGAGTTTTTTAAGTAAAGAATCATATCACGTGCAAATAATACGTGTAACCTCTTATTTCCAATTTTTATAACTCTTGCCTCCTTTTTTTTCCCTTTTGTGTAATTGCTTGGCTTACTATTCCTAGAACAATGTTAATAGTGATGATAAGAGATGCACTTGTTCTATTCCTGACTTTAATATTCCTAGTTGCTTTCCAGGTTCCCTGCTAAACATGACACTGTCTTTGAATTGAGATACAGATATTTCACGGTACTACATTATTTTCTTGAGTTGCTTGCTTAATTTATTAATTGTTATTCTCTCTTTATGTTGATATAAGTATTTAGGGGCAGACTTTTTCCTCTGAGTGCTACTTCAGCTACATCTCATTGGTTCTGATATTTAGTCTACTGTATTGCATACAGCATATTTCCTAAAGGCTGTATTGTACATTGCTTTTTTATTTAAATATCTTAAACAAAGCACATACAGCTTTTAAAAGAGACATGTAGTGGTTTATTCACACACAATATCTTCTATGCCATCACTGGTTGTAGTTGAAGAATTCACAATAAATTTTAATGTCAGCAAAAGAAAAGTAAATCAAGGAAAAAAAATCACAATAAATATCTGTTATTGTGGATTACCAGCAAACCAGTTGTCTTAGTTGCAATTCTCAAAAATTCCCTTAAACACTAGAAAATGACATTAAAAGAAACCCTTCAGGAGAGGCATTTTTTTCTCCTCATTTTTTATTTTACTGCTAAGTATAGAGTCATAGGGCAGAGGGTGAGTATTCAGTAAATGGACTTCCTGCCTCCATGATTTCCTTGCTCAATCCACGTGGGTCAATTTGGTTATATCTTAGTATTATAGATATGGAGTTTCTGATGTCTGCTTCTTACCTGCCTTCATATTAATCTTTTTTAAAAGAGATTTTTAAAAGGCCTTTTAAAAATTAAATTGGTTCTGTGATTAATAATCCAATTTATTGTGGATAAACTACAGACCGGAGACATTAAGCTGAGCCAGCTGGTGTTGCCTAGAAAACATGCAGCTCTTTGTTCTCCTGGTAAAAGCTCCAATGGGATTGTTACCTGTGCTGAACTAGTGGGGTCCTACTGGGTTAGGGGGAGGGTGCCTAAAGGAACGACAGTGCCAGCCTAAAAGTAACCTGGGAAACCTGATGGGCAGCCTCCTGCCAGGGTGCTGCTGTCCCCAGGGCAGGAGGGGTATGCAGGAGCGTTTGCCTGGGTCCTGGTGTGGGCAGAGCCATGATCCCAGGAATGAGAAGGATCCATTCAAGGAGCACAGCATAATGGTTCCAGGGCTGCTCTGGAGTCAGGCAGGCCATCTAGTTTTATTACTTATTAGATCTGAGGCTGAACCTGATTAAATGTCTCTAATGCCAGCGGCTCCCCAGGACTAGGGCTGGGGTCACATGAGGCCACACAGGCAAAGAGCACACCCCCATGATGGATGCCTTTCTGGCAACATGCAGTCACTCCATGTCCCTGAGTCCATTCCCTCACCTCAGAAATGAAACAGCAATAATCAATCAATACAATACTTTATGAGCACTTTTTAAATTAATAGACTTTATTTATTTATTTTTTGGCTGAGGAACATTATTTCTGAGCTAAGATCTGTGCCAATCTTTCTCTACTTTGTATGTGGATTGCCACCACAGCATGGCCGATGAGTGGTATAGGTCCGTGCCCAAGATCTGAACCTGCAAACTAGGGCTGCCAAAGTGGAGCATGCCAAACTCAACCACTACGCCACGGGGCCGGCCCATAGATTTAATTTTTTAGAGAGGTTTTAGGTTCACAGTATAACAGAGTGGAAGGTACAGAGATTTCCCGTATACCCCCTGCCTCCACACATGCATGATGTCCCCCACTATCAACATCCCCCACCAGAGTGTACATTTGTTACAATCCATGAACCTACATTGACACACTATTATCACCCAAAGTTCCTGATTTACATTAGGGTTCACTCTTGGTGTTGTACATTCTATGGGTTTGACAAATATACAATGACATATATCCACAATTATAGTATCATACAGAGTAGTTTCACTGCCCTAATAATCCTCTGTGCTTCACCTATTCATCTCTCCCTCCCCCTAACCCCTAGCAACCATTGATCTTTTTACTGTCTCCATAGTTTTGCCTTTTCCAGAATGTCATATATTTGGAATCATACAGTACGAAGCCTTTTCAGATTGGCTTCTTTCACTTAGTAATATGCATTTAAGTTTCCTCCATGTCTTTTCATTGCTTGATAGCTCATTTCTTTTTAGCACTGAGTAATGTTCCCTTATCTGGATGTACCACAGTTTGTTTATCCATTCACCTACTGAAGGACATTTTGGTTGCTTCCAAGTTTTGGCAAATTACCAATAAAGCTGCTATAAACGTCCAAATATGGGTTTTTCTGCGGACGTAAGTTTTCAATTCCTTTGGGTAAATACCAAGGAGCAAGATTGCTGGCTTGTATGGTAAGAGTATGTTTAGTTTTGCAAAAAACTGTCAAACAGCCGTCCAAAGTGATTGTACCACTTTGCATGCCCATTTATTAGCATTTTTAACACATAAAGATTTCTCAGATATATTGTTTCATCCAATCATCAAAATAAAGTCGTCAGATGAGTACTATTAGCCCATTTGTACAGCTGGAAAACAGGAGCTCCGAGTGGCAGGGAGATTGGCCCAAAGCTGCATAGACAGAGAGAGGCTGGCCCTCGGAGAATCAAGTTGGACAGCTTAGGGTAAGTTACAACGTAAGACTCCCTACAAATATAAAGAATTAGTATCCTAATTTGACTAGAATCTAAAGATAACACTGCAACAAAATCCAAAATGCAAGACAAGTTACTATCAACTAAAATGGTAGTATTTTGTGTTTTTCTTTTTTTAAAAGTTAATAGCATGTCAAGGTTCCCCAGACGAAATTCTTCTCTTCTTCAATGTGATTGTTTGGCAAATTGAAAATATTCTGTTTCACCTTAACCATCCTGTGTACTGCTGTCCACGGAGTGCACACATCAGTCCCCACGCCAGAGGCCACCCAGGAGAAGCGACGGGTCATCCACTGTCGCGGACTGGGTTCTTACACCTTCACACCACCTCTCATGCCAAAAGCCCGTCTTTTCAAGACGTTTGGCTTCTTAGGAATAGCAAATATTGTTTCCAATTCTTTTCAGGATCTGCTTATCAGGATCACTGTGGTCTTCTGAGTTCTGCACAAGGTGGGTTGGCCAGCCCACAGCTCTGACTTCCCCTGGCCTCCTGTGGTACCTGAAGGGACTAGTGTCAGAATCTCATATCTGAACAACCCTTGCAGGACAGAGTGCTTGAAGCCACTGCTTCCCCAGTACCCGGGGCAGACATCTTTGCCCTCTTCCTCCTTGGTTTATAGAACCTCGATTTCCTTTGACACTCTTCTGTTCAGTGAGGGTGGGCCCTCCCTGAGCCTCTGAGACTCATCTAAGCAAAACCTAGTGTGCTAGATGCTGGTGGGGCCCCCATGTCCCTGGGCCGCTTTGCGGCCAGACCCCGGGGCTTTTCCTGTAAATGCTCTAGGAGGAGGACGTTCTCAGGCAGCATGAGTGAGTGGCCCCTCCCTCCATCTCTCCCCTTCCTGTCTTTGGCTTTGCTCTGGGGAATGCATCTGTGCCATAGACCCTAGTCTCAGTTACTAGGTTACTGTCTTCCCAGCCACTGAAAATTTGTGTAATTTGAGACACGGGTGTATCTGAGGGGGAGGAAGTGGCAGGCTGATGTAGCAAAAATACATACATACATATATGAAATTAGACAACATCTTGCCAACAACAAAATAAAAGGATCACAGGTTGACAAAGAAAGGTCTAGTGGGGCACATAGGTGGGTTTCTGTGAAAAAGCTGCCTCTCTATGCTGATAAAATATTATCAAAACTTCCCTGGTCTCAATAACTATATAAAAGAAAACCCAAATACATTACCCCAAATGGAATTTTACCCATTAGATTAGTGGTTCCCAGACTTTCACAAAGCAGCAAATTAAAGGGAGGGAGGATCTTTTGATTTTGCCAATAAAAACTTAAAATTTTCAAAAAATACCATTTATTGTCACAGTCATTTGATTAGAGGAGGGATATTTTAACATGAAAAAAGTAAGAACATAATCTCAAACTGCTTATATTTTTGTTTTCTGAAAACTCATTGTCCTGCTTCCTCTGTTTTGCTGGAGGCCAGTGAAAACTTTACCGTGCAGGGACTGGCACCTGGAGACTATTGCTTTGGAGATTTTTTAAAATAAAAAAATGTAAACAGCTATCTTCAGGTCAGGTGACAGTAAAAGGACCAAGGATCAAAAGTAGGTTTCCTTGCTCATGCCAAATTCTATCTATTGGCAGTGTCCTGGACCTCAGCACACTACTGTATATACCGTGCATTTTGCATGCCCACTGTGGAGTATGCTGTGTCTCTAATACATACTTGGGTGGCAGCACCACAAACCTCTATGTTCCTGTGCCACAGAGGCACATTCTTACCTAGACGTGCAAATGCAGCAGTTAGACAGAGCCTTTTCTGCAGACTGGGCAGCCTCCCAGTGCTCGCACAGCAACTCCTAAGACAGCAGGATCATTGTGTTCCCAGCATCCTTCTTGCGGGTGTGAAGCAGAACCCACCACTGCCTTTGGCAGCACACACTTCCAGTTGGAAGGAAATCTGAAATGATTCAGGGAAAGGGTACCAGTGATGGTTAGATGGGAAGACGCTCTGTTCTCAAGTCCCTCTGCCATTAGTATTCTTTCTTCAAAGCATGGCTGGTTTTCCACCAGCCTGCCCAGCCCATAAGGAGAGGACAGGGAAGAATAGGAAGCCCAAACTGCTGACCATGACCAAAAACATGAAGTGGGGGTGGGGGGGTGGATGTGACCCCATGGCAGAGGCTAGACTCAGCCAGGACAGTGGGGATCCAGCCAGCGCCCATGTGATTCACGGGAGCGTTGGCAGCAACAGTAGAGGGATGTGGGCTTGTGAGGGGGACAGCTGGCAATTCCAGGACCCAGGCAGCTGGGATCATTGGCTCGTGGAGCTGGAAGGGGCCTTGGTATCACTTCCTCAAGCCCTTCATTTATAGTTGAGGAGGCTGAGCCCAGGAGGGCACAGAAACAGCCCAAGGGACCCACGCCAGCCAGTGTTGGGCAGGTCAGACTCCATCCCAGTCCTGAGTCTAGGCCCTCTCCAAGCTGCCTCACTTTGGGACCCACTCACTCCCGCTCTTTGGTGAAACCGTTCTTTAACTCTAAGCAGAAGTGATGTCCCCTGACTAAGCCTCATGCCCCTGATTCACACGGCCCTTGCCCAGATCCCTGAGCCCACCCCTGTACAAGCAGTCCTTGGAAAGATCCTTGTTTTCCAGGACTTTGGGAAGTACTGCCTCAGCCTCCTTGTAACATGTCACTGGACGTGTTTCTTGTCCTTATGGCTCCTGATAGATATTTATTTTCTTGGCCTTGTCACCTAAATTGGTGGTTCTCAACTCTTTTTCTGCTCCAATCTGCTTGAAGAACGTGATATATTCCCATAGTCAATAGCAGAAAGTCCTACCTGGTGGGGACAGCCAGTGGAAATGCCTCATATGTGATTTGCACACCTATCCCTTCCCCTAACTGCTACTGAAAATCACTAATCTGAGCACGTTTTATTCAATTCACAAATCCCTAATCCGAACACTACTAGAACATGTGTCTCATTGGTATGCCCAGCGCTTAGCACACAGTATTGTATACACAGTAGGTGCTCAATAAATGTTTGCCGAATTGATTTAAGTGATAGATGAGCAAAACAGTTATCCAATAAATTGATGGATGAATAAATATAAAATTTTAGATGCAATCCAAGGGCAATCTACCCAGCTTTCGAGGCACCAGGTGCCTCCAAACAGCTGTGGGCTGGGGCATAGACATCTCTGAGGGAACCATGATCCCCTCCCCAAGTAGCCAGTACTGCATAGTCTTCTGGTTCTTGGCCATCTTTGCCTGCTCATGCCAAGTTGCTCCACTTCTCCAAGGCCTTGAGGATCACCCAGACTAAGAGCTAAATTGCCTAGAGAAATTGGGAGCTTCCAGTATGAGAATAAAATATTGAAGGAGGCACCCCACACTTGCACAGCCCAAGAAATAAAAGACCAGAAACCGCTGCACCTGACAACAACACGGACCGTGTTTGTGGGGTTCTCGGGGGGCCTGAGGTGGTAGATATCTGCAGGCCTGCCACCACCACTGTTTTCACGTCTCTTTCCTTTGGATCCTGGGTCCTACCTTGCAGCTGGACTCTGCTTCCTCAGTCTTCCAAATCTCTCCCTTATCTGCTCTATCTGAAACTGACACACGGGGAAGCCCAGGAAGCCCATCACTGATCTTCTCACCTCCATGAAGACTCTTCATCCAGGGAAGCAGTCAAATCTCCTGGAATCTCTGAGCCCACCGCTGCCTTTCCATCAAGGGTCTCCAGAAGAGGATCTGTCCTGGTAGAGAAAGGTCCTCTGCCCTGGGCTGCCCTAGGCCACAGATCATTACCCCTGTCTCGCTGAGCCCCTCAAGTTTGGAGTATTTATTTGTAATCTTATTTAAAGTCAAGACAAATCGAAAAAGGCACTGGGTTTTATGAATGCCAGATTTCATTCCTCACAGCCTACTGGTCTTTCTCCACCTGGCACATTCCCACACATCCTCTGAGATCTCACACAAATGTCACTTCCTTAGAGAGGCCTTCAGTGACTCCCCCAGATTCCTCCACGCCCTCTGTCCACATTGCTGGGACAGCTTAAGGCTGAGATATAACACTTTGTTCACATGCCTGCAGCCCCTCAAGACTGCGAACACCCTAAATGCAGTGGTGGGGTAGAGCAGTGTCATTCACCTTTGTTTTCATTCTTGTGTTTGGCATACAGCAGGAGGCTCTAAATAATGTTGGTGGAGAAGTAAATTTTTGTTGCCTTTTAAGTCCCATCAGAATTATGTCCCTCGGGACAAATCAATAAGGGAAATATGTGGTTTCATACTACACACACCCACAGGTTATGCCAAGTAAAACCGGAAAATAGACACAAGCTTTCTAAACAATTACATATTGGGAGAAGATCCTTTCTCACTGAACATCTTGGGCTGAGATGAGAGCCCTCCAGCTCCAAAAAGCAGGATGGAGGTGCACAAGGATTGACTTCATGGGCCGTGGGCCAGAACATCGGGTGATGGCTGTGTCCCAGCCTTTCAGCTATGGGCTTTGTGGAAATAAATAAGATCAACCAAATATGAAAAACAAAGGCTTTTTTTTCAGAGCTTGCTAAAGCAAGGGAGTCAGCCAGCATCACTTGAGTTTGGCAGAGACTCAAAGGCAGGCAGAGGAGTGGGAGAGGTTTATAATGGAAAAAAGGGACAGCTTCAGGGGTGCCCTGATTGGAGGCAGTTGGCCTGGGGAGGCTGGAGGTGAGCTAACTAGAAGTGGAGTGTCTTACATGATTGGTTAGGGGTGCATATTTTATTTTTCTCTGGTTGGTTCTAAATTGGAAGCAGGGCCAAAAATTAGAGAAGCTGTCAGTTATTAATCAAGTTCTGGTCAATTTTAGCTGATTGTTACAGAAGTTATTGTTTAGCTTCCTGGATTGTCATAGGCAGTACCGATCGCAGTCTGGCTTTCTGCAAGTCTGAACCACAGCAGGCTGGCTTCCTGGCTGTTGATTGTAGATAAGGGGTCTGGTTAGGTAGGTTGGTGCAGGTTGTGGGCCCAAGTTTTATTTTTATAGGTCACTGTCCCTTTGTCTCTCGGTTTGGAATCACTAATGTGGTACACGGCTCCGGATTCTGTTAACTGACCAGGCTTGTTCCTCAACTAAGAGCCCAGAAACAAAGAGTGGGACGCGTGCACCGCCCACAGCCCTCCTCGCCGTGCACCAGCGGGCTCAGGACCTACTGCCCTGTACCCCTCCTTGGCGGCTGGGTCCCTGCATCCCGGGCTGGCGGCCGCGAGATCCTCTCAGGCGCGGAGCCAGCTGGCCAGGCTCAGCCTCTGCAGCTCCGCCCCCGCCGTGCTGCTATTTTTAGCCTCCGTGGCGCGCAGGAGCCGCGGTGCTGCCTGTGCCCAGTGAGGGCAGATGCGCCCGTGACGCAGAGCCTATCTCCGGGGGATCCCGCCAACCCCACAGGGACCTGTCCCTGCGCGGGGAACGCTCTTCCCGCTGTCCCGTCTTGCCCTCCTGAAACCGCACTTTAGGCAATCTTTGGGCCCTTGTGAAAATGCAAATGTGCCTAAGAAAGTCAACAGTATCGTCATTCTACCTTAAAGTGGTTTTATTAGAATAAGAGGGAGGGGTGCCAGGGAGAGGAAGGGCTCCCCCGGTGGGAGTCCGGGTCATGTCCACCCTGCTCTGCAGTTCGCCAGGGCCAGGCATTTCCACGAGGCTCAGCTCTGGGGGGCTCTCCCTCCCCAGATAGCGGACAGCATTTTTTCCAGGATTCTACCAGCATCATTCATACAATGGGGGTTACTTAGACTCACCTGGAGGCGCCCTTCAGTCTCTTGATGTGTTGGGAACAGCACCCCCTACCTGCCTGGGGCTCCAGCTCCACTCTCTGTGGGGCAACCTCCCATGACTCAGATCAGCAGGCACCCTCTGCCCCAGTACAACCCTGGTTCTGCCACACACCACCTTTGGGGATGTGCTCTGCTGTCGAAACTCAAGTTTATTAGCAATCCAAGTCAGATATGATTAGGCAAATGAAACCAAGTTGTGTAATGTACTCTAAAGTCACTTGGAAATGTTTAGTGAATTTGTTACCATTTTGCGTTATCTAACCTGTGATTCTTTGGGGGCGTAGATTGGCATGGTCTACGAATTGAAGGGTTTTATATTGTATTTCCAACAAGTTAGCTTTTACTTTCAATCAATAGATCTAAGGACCTAGAAGGCAGAGGAATGTGTGTGTGTGTGTGTGTGTGTGTGTGCATGCGTGTGTGTGTGTAAGCAGTTATGGAATCCAAGCTGGGTAAGAGTTTGCAGATAAAGATGCCAAGGAAACTTATTCATACATTCAGCTATTCACTGAGGCCAGGCTGTGTGAAAGGCTCTGGCCAGAATTTGAAGATAAAATGGTAAACCAGCCCCATCTTCTGTTCTCCAGAAGTTTAAGGAGTAAAAGGAAAGACTGAGTGAGGGATCAGTGTTACCCAGAGGGGTGGGTGCCGGGAGTGCATGGGCAGTGTTCTGTTAATGAGAGACGGACATTTATGGATGAAAAAAACAGACTATAAAGCATTCACCCAAGCCTGGCTACATAATTTGTGGGGCCAAGTGCAAAATGCAAGACCTCTCTATCAAAAATTATTAAGAATTTCAAGATGGCGACAGCAAAGCCTGAACCCAAGGGGGGGGCGGGTCCTGTGCCCAGGTCACAGCCTATGAAGTCAGCTTGTTAAGCTGTGGAGTTCACCAGAGTGTGTGCTGAGTGCCATAACAGGTAGCAGGAAGCAATTCTATTCAGGGAATATTCTAGCAGCTGCAGAGGGGAACAAGGAAAGTAAGAAAGTTTGTCTCAAAGTATGTTCATCAGGTAAATGTGGTTCTGCTGAGATGTCCGTGTAGGGCAACATCAGCTGTCTTCCTACCTAGTAGCTCTAGGTAGACTAGTCCTTTTGGGGGATGCATCCACCCAAAAAGGACAGGTTGACAATAAGCCCGTGCTCTGGGATAATGTCCTTCTACCTCTAACCCTTGGTCAGTTTCTATCCAGTAATACAGTGGTGTCAACCTAGCAAAACAGAAACCAGTTTAAGAGGCAAAGTGTTTATTTGGATCACAGAATTGCAATGAGGGGAGCACAGATTCAGGTGGAAACCCAAATAGTGTCCCAATTACAGAAGAGGGGCTCAGGGTTTTTATGGGAAGAAGGGAGGAAGAGATAAATTATATTAAAGAACAGTTCATTTGTACTAGATGAGGTAAGACTATGTTTGTACTTCATAGATTGGCTTGAGATTTGGTCATCAGGCAAAAGGCTAGACTTATACTTCATTGATTAGTTAGCAGTCATCATCAGCAAAGTCCAGTTACATCAGTCCTTAACAACAAGATATCCTTGTCCTTTCTGACTTCTTGGAATGTTGGTGGTTTGGTCCAGTTTGGAAGACAAAGAAAACAAGACGTGCAAGGCAATTACTTTGAGATGGATGTGTCAGTCCTACTTTAATATGGCTCCTCTCATGTCATCTTTCACGGTGGGTGAAGCATGAATTGTTTATAGCTGTTATAAGAAGGTGGCAAGAATAGAGAGATAAAACCGTCAATATGAGTGGAAGCAAGGAAGCCTGGGGTGTGGCCTTCCTCATAACCTCACTCCTACCTCGAAGTTTCCGGAAGTGACTTTCTTCTACCTCCAAACTGGTTGTTCTGATGGTAGCAATTTTTCAATAAGTTGATAGTAGGAGATAACATGGGTGCATTCACACTGGGAAATCCTGATGCTTACCCCTGAAAAGAACAACATGACTTGCTGTATAGTCTCTAGTCTTTCACCGAATAGGTCAAAAATGGACTGTGAAACACCCTGCTGCATTTTGTTTATACTGATACAAAAAGCCCCAAGACTTCACACATGCTTTGCTTTGGACATTTTCTTCCTACAGTTTTCTTCAATAATATACAGAAAGCTATTTTGCTTTAAAAAGTGCCTGGACCATTGCTTTTCTCATAATCAATAACACAAGAATGAGAATTTGGTTTAAGAATAATCCTTCAGCAAATACTGGCTCTTATAATAAGTATATGAAAGAATTATGTAAATGGTTTACTTTTAATACCTTTAAAATAACTAAGCAAAAATCCTTTGGGCTAAAAGCCTCCTGTAGATCACTCCTGATAGAGCAGATGGAGGGAAGTCACTAGACCTTCTGAACACCCATTCCTTCCTCTGAGCAGTCATGTAGGAAGTTTCGTGGAAAATGATGAATTCTCAGCCAGCTGCTTATTTCCTGAAGGCTGGGTTTTGCTGAGTGCACAAGAAAGTTGAAAGACGTTTTTGAAGATCTGTTGAGAGAATATTACTTGAACCAAGACTCACTATAAAGACGTAAAACTTATTTGTTTATGTCAAATGTCTTCATGAGGTTCCTCATTAGAGTTCTCTAGAAACATCCAAGTGGGAAAAGGTGGAGACTCACCATCAACATACCTCTTCCAGGCTGTCCTTGAGTGTCTCCTGTTCCTGCCACACAGAAAAGTGTCCCTAATTCCATGCCTTTTCCATGCCTGATCCTTCCCACTTCAGAATTTGTGTTAATTTAGATAGAAAAGAGTCAGAGCGATAGCAGAATGAGCGACTAGAGGGTCATGGAATTAAAAGAAGAGAATTCCAAAGGAGGAGGGTATTCACGGGTGTAAAATTTGCAAGGAGGTCAAGAAACAATAATAATAACAGCAGTTGAGGCCAGGCACTTTGTAATACTATTACTATCCCCTTCTTACAGATGAAGAGACTGAGGTCAAGACAGGTGAAATAACTTGCTAAAGTCATGAGCAGGTCAGTGGACGGGTCAGGAGGTAAAGCCAGGTGTTCTAATCTAAACCACCCACTGTGTCCCTGTCTGGGATAGCATAGTGAACACCAACAGCCCTGAGATGCAATGAACAAAGAGAAGGGTTTGTTTCCAACCTAGTTGAAATGTCAAAAACTGAGAATTTTAGCCCCAGGAGGACTTTTAGAACAGTTTTCAACTTTTTATAGGACCCTCCCCCCAGTAAAATATACAAAAATGTCAGTACCTGATTACTTCTGGTCCCACCAAGACAGAGCAGGCCCATTCCTCCCAGGTCCTTCCCCTCACAGCTGAAAATCTCTGAATATAACCCAACAAATGCACCTGGGAGAACTGGCAGGAGGGAGAAGGAGCTTGGCCTGACTAGGGACCTGGGACCCACATGTGGTGTCACCTCCCAGAACCCCAGTGGGGCCACAAAGCCTGCATCCAAAATGCTGCAGGCACAGATGCAGATACCCCCGGCTCTCAAGCCAAGGGCCAGGAAGGCTGAGCTAAGGACAGAAAACCTTTTGGTAGTGTCCACCCTACTCTACCCAAATGCCAAAGAAACAAAATGCTCTTACCCAGTTTCAGTGGCCTAGTGGGGAGTTGATTTTCCACCAACCCCCTGCACCAGGGAGCAGGTCGTGGCCCTTCTGTCATGGGGCTGAGCGGTGAGCTCATCGTCCACCCCTTGCCCATGGATGCTGCTGGGACACCAATTTCCCCCGTCATAGTCTCATCAGGACAAACTGAGTCTCCACCCCAACAGTGTGAGTCAGCCCTCTGCTTCCCCTCCCTGGGGTCAGCAGGGCATAGCCGGGAGATGAGCTTACACTCCACAACTTGGAGGTAATAAGGTGGCATGAGTTAGTATCTGATTTTCACCCAGAAGCGGTCAATGGCCAAGGGGAAAGCTGAACCTTCACCCACCCCTCCACAAGGAGGCAGGTGAGTCAGTGTGCTACACTTCGTGGTGTGGTGTTGGCGGGGCTCAGTGGGAAGACAGATACACACACCCACTAGGCCCTTGTGCTGCACCTCCACAGGGGGATGCCTGCTACAAAAGGGTGATTAAATAGAATCCAGAGTTTCTTAATATAATATCCAAAAAGGCTAGGATACAGGCCTCCAAACCAAGAACTGTTGGAATAATCTGACAAGGATTTTAAAGCAGGCATCATAAAGATGCTTCAACAGGCAGTTACTGAATTCCTCAGAACAAATGAAAAACGAACCAGATGCAAATTACAGAACTGAAAAATATAACAACTGAAATGAAAACTAACTGGATAAGCTTAATAGTACAGTGGAGACAACAAAGTATAGAATCAATGAACTGGAGGACAGATCAGTAGAATTAACCCAATCTGAACAAAAGAAAGAAAATAGATTGGAAGAAAAAGAAAGAAAGAACAGAGACCCAGGGAATTGTGAGGCAATAATAAAAAGAGCTAACATTCAAATTATCAAAGTCCCAGAAGAAGAGGAGAGAGAGAGTGAGACTGAAAAGTATTCAAAAAACTAAGGTCTGAGAACTTCTCAAATTTGGAAAAAGAAATAAATCTACAGTATTAGCTTCCTATGGCTGCTGTAAGAAATTACCACAAACTTGGCAGCTTAAAACAACAGAGGGCCAGCCCCATGGCCAAGTGGTTCAATTTCCATGTGCTCTGCTTTGGCAGCCCAGGGTTCGTGGGTTCGGATCCCTGTGTGAACCTACTCCACTCGTCAGCCATGCTGTGGAGGCATCCCACATACAAAATAGAGGAAGATTGGCACAGATATTAGCTCAGGGCTAATCTTCCTCAAGCAAACAAAGAGGAAGATTGCGAACAGATGTTAGCTCAGGCTGAATCTTCCTCACTAAAAAAACAAACAAACAAACAAACAAAACAGAAATTTGTTCTCTCAGTTCTGGAGGCCAGAAGTCCAAAATCAGTATCACTGGACCAAAATTAAGGTGTCGGCAGGCTACAGAGGCTCTAGGAGAGAATCCATTCCTTGCCTCGGACTTCCAGCTTTGGAGGCTGACAGCATTCCTTAGCTTGTGCCTGCATCACTCCCATCTCTGTATCCGTGGTCACATTGCCTCCTCCTTTCTGTATCTTCTCCTCTATGTATCTATCTTCTCCTCTTTTCTCTATTAGGATACCTTATAGAAGATTTATAAGGATTTAGGACCCACCTGAGATGATCTAGTATTATCTCTTCCTCTTAAAATGTTTAACTCAATCACAAGTGAAAAGACCCTTTTTCCAAATAAGGTAATGTTCACAGGTTCCATGGATATCTTTTGGAGGGAGCCATTTGTCAGCCCGCCATGCTTACAGATTCAAGAAGATGAAGAAACTCCAAATAAGATAAGCCCCAAAAAGTCCTTGGCCAAGACACATCATAAACTTCTGAAAACTAAAGACAAAGAAAAATCTTCAAAGCAACCAGAGAGAAACAACACATTACTTTTAGACGAAATACAATTTAAATAACAGTGGGTTTCTCATCTGAAATCACGGAAGCCAAAAGGAAGAATTCAATATGTACAAGTCAAAAGTGTAAAACAGCAGCACTGTTCTTGTCAGGGGTAGACACCCAGCCTCACCTGGTCACCTATCCTAGTCCTTATCTCCCACACCCAGAAGATTCTGAGGTAGAAACCCAAACCTCACCTGGTCGTGTACCCCAGTCCTTACCTCCCATCTCCAAGGACTGTCACCGAGACCTTTTTAGAACCCCTAAGATTTAGCTAAGCACTTTTACAGAGGTACTCAAAAATATAAAAATTTAAACCATCTCCATTTCTTTCTTCAAGATCTGCTGTTCAAAATGACTTTCATTCATACTTTAATACATCAACTATATCTCATTCATAATCTGGTCAAATAACATACAAATGAATACGGAATTGATAGGAGCCACAAATTGGGCAGCTAGCTCAGTGCTTCTCAAATTTCACTTTGCAAAGCAACACCCGAGGCTCTTCTAATTCAATGGATGGGGGGTTGGAGTAGGGAGCTGAGAGTCTGTATTCTTTTTTTTTTTTTTAACAATCCATTTACTTTTTATTTAAATGTAGGATGAGAGTTTTATTTTATTTACATACTTTGCAATTATAAACCAGTAAAGTCAGAAAGCACATATACAAGGTAGGAATGATCTAAAACTAGAATGAAAAGACACAATTGAAAAAAAGAAGTGTGATTTCTTTGATACTGACTATATAATAGAAGCCTATCAACTCCATATAAAGGCTGTACTTATTGACATTTACCAACAAAAAAAGTAGCAATACGTGTTTTTGCTGTAATTTATACTGTTTAGTTCATTATCTGAATGTCAACAGTTAATATCACTTGAAAACTTGTTAACATGATATTTATAATTCTATATTAGTGCCCTCAATTTTTTTCTTGCATAATTTTCTAACTTGATAATACAATGTTGCTTATTTCTGTATTTTTTTGAGCTTTATTGATGTATAATTGACAAATAAAATTGTAAGATACTTAAAGTGTACATTGATTGTGATGATTTGATAGACGTACACATTGTGAAAAGAGTCCTCTCCTTTAATTAACACATCCATCACTATTGTATATATTATATATATATTATATTATATATATAATTGTGAGAGAGATATATATTTGTTCGTATATATATATTTGGTGAAAATATTTAAGTTCTACTCTCCTAGCAAATTTTAATTATACAATAGAGTATTATCACCTACAATCACCATGTTATACACTAGATGCTCAGAACTTATTCATCTTATAGCTGAAAGTTTATACCCTTTTACCAACCTCTCCCTATTTTCCCCAATTCCAGGCCCTGGCATCCACTTTTCTACACTGTTTCAAAGAGTTTGACCAGTTTTTTAGAGAGATTCCACATATAAGTGATACTATACAGTGTTTGCCTTTCTCTGTCTGACTGATTTCACTTAGCATAATGCCTTTGAGGTACATACATCTGGTCTCAAATGGCAGGATTTCCTTCTTTTACATGACTGAATAATATTCCATTATATAAATATACCACATCTTCTTTATCCATTCATCTGTTGACAAATGCTTAGATTGTTTCCATATCTTGGCTATTGTGAATAAGAGAATCTGCATTTCTTTTTTTTTAATTTATTTTTTTATTGTGGCAACATTGGTTTATAACATTATATAAATTTCAGGTATACATCACTGTATTTCAACTTCTGTGTAGATTACATCATGTTCAACACTCAAAGACTAATTACAATCAATCACCATACACATGTGCCTAATCATCCCTTTCATCCTCCTCACTCCCCCCTTCCCCTCTGGTAACCACCAGTTCAAACTCTGACTCTATGTGCTTGTTTGTTGTTGTTTTTATATTCCATTTGTGAGTGAGATCACATGGTATTTGACTTTCTCCCTCTGACTTATTTCACATAGACTAATACCCTTGAGGTCCATCCATGTTGTCACAAATAGCCAGATTTCATGATTTTTTATGGCTATTATTCCATTGTATATATATACCACATCTTCTTTATCCATTTGTCCCTTGGTGGGCACCTAGGTTGCTTCCAAGTCTTGGCTATTGTGAATAATGCTGCAATGAACATAGGGGCGTATGTATCTTTACACGTTCGTATTCTCATGTTCTTAGATAAATAACTGGCAATGGAATACCTGGATAGTATGGTAGTTCTATTTTTAATTTTTTGAGGAATCTCCGTACCATTTCCCATAGTGGCTGAACCAGTTTGCACTCCCACCAGCAGTGTATGAGAGTTCCCTTTTCTCCACATCCTCTCCAACACTTGTTATTTCCTGTCTTGTTAATTATAGCCATTCTGACAGGTGTGAGGTGATATCTCATTGTAGTTGTGATTTGCATTGTGCTAAAAATTAGCAATGTTGAATATCTTTTCATGTGCCTCTTGGCCATCTGTATATTTTCTTTGGAGAAATATCTATTTACTTCTTTTGCCCATTTTTTAATTGGGTTGTTAGTTTTTTTGTTGTTGAGATGTATGAGTTCTTTATATATTTTGGAGATTAACCCCTTATCAGATATATGGTTTGCAAAATGTTCTCCCAATTATTAGGTTGTCTTTTCATTTTGTTGATGGTTTCCTTTGCTGTGCAGAAGCTTTTTAGTTTGATATAGTCCCATTTGCTTATTTTTTCCATTGCTTCCCTTCCCCAGTCAGACGTACTTGAAAATATGCTGCTAAGACCAATGTTGAAGAGCGTACTGCCTACGTTTTCTTTGAGAAGTTTCATGGTTTCAGGTCTTACATGCAAGTCTTTAATCTGTTTTAAGTTAATTTTTGTGTATGGTGTAAGATAATGGTATACATTCATTCTGTTACATGTAACTGCCCAGTTTTCCGAGCACCATTTATTGAAGACACTTTCCTTTCTCCATTGTATGTTCTTGGCTCCCTTGTCGAAAATTAGCTGTGCACAGATGTGTGGGTTTATTTCTGGGCTCTCGATTCTGTTCCACTGATCTACATGTCTGTTTTTTTGTGCCAGTACCATGCTGTTTTGGTTACTATAGCTTTGTAGCATATTTTGAAATCAGGGAGTGTGATATCTTCAGCTTTGTTCTTTTTTCTCAGGGTTCCTTTGGTTATTTGGGGTCTTTCATTGTTCCATATAAATTTTAGGATTCTTTTTTCTATTTCGGTGAAAAATTTTATTGGAACTTTGATAGGGATTTCCCTGAATCTGTAGATTGCATTAGGAAGTATGGATATTTTAACTATGTTAATTCTTCCAATCCAAGGGCATGGAATGTCTTTCCATTTCTTTGTATCTTCTTCAGTGTCTTTTAACAATGTTTTATAGTTTTCAGTGTGCAGATCTTTCACTTCTTTGGTTAAGTTTATTCCTAGGTATTTTATTCTTTTTGTTGCAATTGTAAATGGGATTGTATTCTTAATTTCTCTTTCTGCTACTGTGTTGTTAGTATATAGAAACACAACTGAATTTTCTATTTTGATTTTGTATCCTGCAACTTTAGTGTATTCATTTATTATTTCTAAAAGTGTTTTGGTGGATTCTTTAGGGTTTTCTATATACAAAATCATGTCATCTGCAAACGGTGACAGTTTCACTTCTTCCTTTCCAATTTGGATCTCTTTTATTTCTTTGTCTTGCCTGATTTCTCTGGCTAGGACTTCCAAAGCTATGTTAAATAGGAGTGGTGAAAGTGGGCATCCTTGTCTGGTTCCTGTTCTTAAAGGGATAGCTTTCAGTTTTTCTCCACTGAGTATGATATTAGCTGTGGGTTTGTCATATATAGCCTTTATTATGTTGAAGTACTTTCCCTCTATACCCATTTTGTTCAGAGTTTTTACCATAAATGGATGCTGTATCTTGTCAAATGGTTTCTCTGCATCTATTGAGATGATCATGTGATTTTTATTCTGCATTTTGTTAATGTGGTGTATCATGTTGATTGATTTGTGGTTGTTGAACCATCTCTGCATCCCTGGAATAAATCCCCCTTGATCATGGTGTATGATCTTTTTAATGTATTGCTGTATTCAAATTGCTAGTATTTTGTTGAGGATTTTGGCATTGATGGTCATCAGTGATATTGGCCTGTAATTTTCTTCTTTTGTGTTGTCCTTTTCTGGTTTTGGTATCAGGGTAGTGTTGGCTTCATAGTGTGAGTCAGGAAACTTCCCCTCCCCTTCAACTTTTTGGAAGAGTTTGAGAAGGATAGGTATTAAGTCTTCTTTGAATGTTTGGTAGAATTCATCAGGGAAGCTGTCTGGTCCTGGATTTTTATTTTTGGGGAGGTTTTTGATTAGTGTTTCTATCTCCTTACTGGTGATTGGTCTGTTCAAATTCTCTATTTTTTCTTGATTCAGTTTTTGGAAGGTTGTATGATTCTAAGAATTAATCCATTTCTTCTAGATTATCTAATTTGTTGGCGTATTGCTTTTCCTAGTATTCTCTTATAATCTTTTGTATTTCGGAAGTGTCCGTTGTAATTTCACCTCTTTCATTTATGATTTTATTTATTTGAGCCTTCTCTGTTTTTTTCTTGGTGAGTCTAGCTAAAGGTTTGTCAATTTTGTTTATCTTTTCAAAGAACCAGTTCTTATTTCTGCTTTGATTTTTATTATTTTCTTCCTTCTACTGATTTGGGGTTTTGTTTGTTCTTCTTTTTCCAGTGCCTTTAGGTGGACTGTTCAATCGTTTATTTGAGATTTTCTTGTTTATTGAGGCAGGCCTGTAGTGCTATGAACTTTCCTCTTAGATCCACTTTTGCTGTATCCCATAAATTTTGGCATGTTGTATTTTCATTTTCATTTGTCTCCAGGTATTTTTTTATTTCTCCTTTGATTTCTTCATTGACCCAGCATTGTTCAGTACCATTTTGTTTAATCTCCACATATTTGTGGCTTTTCTGAATTTCTTCCTGTAGTTGATTTCCAGTTTTATACCATTGTGTTCAGAAAAGACGCTTGGTATTATTTCAATCTTCTTAAATTTATTGACATTAGTTTTGTGGCCTTATACGTGATCTATCCTGGAGAATGTTCCATGTGCATATGTTCCAAAGCAGAATATGCAAACTTAACCACTATGCCACCAGAACAGCTCCTATTCTTCATTTCTGATTTGTTATTTTCTATTTTCCAATTCTTTGTTGAATTTCTCATTGAGTTTGTCCCTTATTCATCCAAGATCAGTGAGCATCCTTATGACTTTTTTTTTTTGTGTGAGGAAGATCAGCCCTGAGCTAACATCCATGCCAATCCTCCTCTTTTTGCTGAGGAAGACTGGCCCCAGGCTAACATCTGTGTCCATCTTCCTCCACTTTATATGGGACGCCAACTCAGCATGGCCTGACAAGCGGTGCATCGGTGCACACCTGGGATCTGAACCCGGGTCGCCAGCAGCAGAGTGCACACAGTTAACTGCTACGCCATGGGGCCAGCCCCCTTTATGACTTTTTGTTTGAACTCTTTGTCAGGTATATTATTTCTGTTTCCTTTAGTTCTTTTTCTGGGGTTTTGTTCTATTCTCTTACCTGGAACATACTCTTTTGTGTCCTCATTTTGCCTTTTCTCTGTGCTTATGTCTATGTATTAGGTAGGTCAGCTATGTCTCCTGATCTTGGAGAGGTGGCCTTATGTAAGAGACGCCTTATGAGGCCCAGCAGTGTGCTTCCTTCTTGTCACCAGTTCCAAATGTTCCAGGAGTGTTCCCTGTGTGGGCGACATGTGTCCTTCTGCTGTGGCAGGGTTGCTCCTGTTACAGGTTCCAGGAGAGGCTAGGCTGTCCCCCTGGCTGCTGGTTGTAATGCTCACCTGTATGTGGCTGCTATGGTCCCTTCAGTCACTTTATTGGGTGTGGGGAGCCCCAGCACAGTTGGCTGCAAGGTCTAATAGCACAGTCCTATTGTAGTTTTCTCTGTTAACTGAGTAGGCCCCCAGCCTTGCTGGTTGCTAGGCTCAGGAGTTTACAATTGCTATAGGCCTCTGGCCTATAGGCTCTTGTCAGCTCTCTGAGGATTGCAGCTGAGTGGGGCCGGCCCCAGGCATGGGAGCACACAATTGTTGCAGGCATTGGAAGGTGGAGCTGATCCCTTATGTGGCAGTTTGAGAAGCACAAGTCTGCTTCTGCTGACAAGCCCCACTGCCCACAGGGCCACATACCCCCTCAACACAGTCCTGCCCCATATGCACACCCTGACCCATTGAAGCAGACCCAGTCACCCCACTGCAGAGGCCCCACACACTCCACCAACACCCCACAGTCTCTACTCACTCCTCATGCAAGACCTGCTATGCAGAGGCACACCTATTCACCCAGCTACCGAGGTTCCAGGCAACCCACCTATGTGGACCCACTAGTTGCCTGAGGGCTTGTTGATGGGGCCAGTCCCTAGGGTGGGCTGCCTGCCCTGGCTGAGCTGGATTAAATCTGGGCTCTACTGGGCAGGGCAGACTGTCGGCTACCAGGCCAGGGGAGGAACTCCAATGGCGTTTGCAAGAGTCTGTGTCAGCACGCCTGTACCAGGTCACAATAATGGCTGCTGTCACTGTCTCAGTCCCTGGAGAGGTCTCATCTATCACCGAGATGCACCCAGAGCCTATCAGGTGAGTCTCTTTTCACCAAAGGACTGTGCACCTTTCTTTCTGGTGATTTTAGGTTGCTTTCCAAAATGGGTGAATTTGTGTGGGGGCCCTTTAAGAGCAGGCTTTTTTTTCCCCTTATGTCCAATAGGTTTTCTGGGAGTGTTCCTCATTGTTGTTAGCAGCCAGCAAAGCCAGATATTATGACACTTGTCTCAGTTGTTCTGAGTCCAAAAGCTGCTTATAGTGGTAACGCTCCCCTGATCAGATCCCCCACTCCTCCAGGGAAGGCTGTGTCCCTTAGGATTGCTCCTGGCCAGCCGTGAAGTGCTGTGGCTCGTGAAGGTGGCTTTTTTTCTCTCCAGAAAGAAATTTCTGCCTCTTCCACATCAGTCAGCACTGTCTTTGTTGTGGGAATTCTTTTTATCCAGTTCTCAGATCTCTCTCAGGGGTAATTTTTCCAAGAGTAGTTGTAAATTTGTTGTGTCTATAGGAGGAGGTGAGTTCAGAGTCACCTATGCTGCCACTTTGACACCATCTCTCAAGAATCTGCTTTTCTAACAAGCACCCAGGTGATGCTAATTGCTGCCAGTCTTGGGGCCACACATTGACTAGCAAGGACTGAATGCCAGGCCACTTCTGCATATTATAATCAGTGTGTTCATATATCTATGCTAGCAGGAGAGCAAGATCTTTGGAATTAGGCAAATCTGATTTTGATTCCTACCTTTTGCTCTTACTAGCTGAGCAAACTTAAACAAGGTATTTACTTCTCTGAGTCTTAGTTTCAACATACATATAATGAAAATATTTTAATTAAAAACTCATGGCACTACCCGATTTCAAAGCTTCCTAAAAAATATCCGTAAGAAAGACATATAGATCCACGGAAGAGAACAGAGAATCCAAAACTACCCACATATATATCTTCAATTGATTTTTTTATCTTTTTGTTTTGAAACAAATACAGATTCACAGCAAGTTGCAAAGGCAGTGCAGAGGTCCCATGTACCCTTAAACCAATTTCCCCAAATAGTCAGGTGTTACATGATTACAGTGTAATATGAAAATCAGGAATTTGACGTTGATACCATATGTGTATAATTTTATGTCATTTTATCACATGTGTATATTTGTGTAACCACCACCACAATCAAGATACAGAATTATTCCATTACTACAAAGATACCCCTTGCCACTAATCTGTTTTCCATTTCTGTAATTTGTTATCATTTTGAGAATGTTATATAAATGGTATTATACAGTACATAATCTTTTGGTATTGGCTTTTTTCACTGAGCATAGTGCCTTTGTAATATATCCAAGTTTTTGTATCAATAATTCATTCTATTTATTGCTGAGTAGTATCTCATGGTATGGATTTACTCCAATTTAGTTACCCATTCACCTATAAGGGATATTTTGGTTGTTTCCAATTTTTGGCTGTTACAAATAATGCTGCTATGAACAATTACGTACATATTTTTGTGAAGACATAGGTCTGCGTTTCTCTAGGATAAATGCCAAGGGTTGTATGGTGAGTGTATATTTGCTTTTTAAAGAAACTGTCAAAATGTTTCCCATAGTAGCTATACCATCGTACATTCCCACCAGTGATGTATGAGAAATCCGGTTTCTCTGCATATCCTATAGGAGTTAGTATTGTCATTATTTTTTATTTTAGCTGTTCTAATAGGTATGTAGTAGTATCTTAATTTGCATTTTCTTAATAGCTAATGATGTTGAACATCTCTTCATGTGCTTGTTTGCCATCTGTATCTATCTCTATACTTCTTTTCAGTGAAATGCCTCTTCAGGTCATTTGGCCATTTCCTAGATGGTTTGTTTATCTTTTAATCTTGAGTTTTATATATTTTAGATGTGATTCCTTTGCCAGATATGTGATTTGCAAATACTTCCTCCAGTCTTATACTTCGTCTTTTTATCTATTTAACAGGGTCTTTCCCGGGTCAAAAGTTTTTAATTTTGATGAAGTCTTATTCTCCAGTTTATCTTTTTTATGAATTATTCTTTGGGTGTAAGGTTTAAGAACTTTTTACCAAGCCTAAGCCCTGAAGATTTTATCCTATGCTGTCTTCAAAAATATTTATATTTTTACTTCCTCCATTGACATGTATGATCCACTTTGAGTTATTATTTTTTTTTTAATGATGTGAGGTTTAGGTCAAGGCTCTTATTTTTGTCTGTGGCTACGCAATTACCATCAGGATCATTTGTTGAAAAAACTGTCCTTATTTGACAAGGGTAAAACCTTGTCAAAACTCAGGTGGCCATACTTATGTGGGGCTATTTCCAGTTTCTCTAATCTATTCCATTGATCTATATTTCTATCTCTCTGTCAATACCATACAGTCTTGATAACTATAGCTATGGAATAAGTCTTGAAATGGGGTATCTTCCTACTTTATTCTACTTTTTCCAAATTATTTTTACTATTCTCTTTCATTTACCTTTCTATATAAATTTTAGAATAATCTTGATTATATCTATAAAAAGTCTTGCTGGGGTTTCATAAGAATTGATTTAAATTCATATATCAATTAGAGGAGAATTGACATCTTTACTATGTTGCATCTTCAAATTCGTAAATGGATTTGCTCTCTATTTATTTAAGTCTTTTTCATTTCTTTCATCAGCATATTTCGGCATACAACATCTGTACATCAGCAGTTTTCGGCATAGAACATCTGTACATGTTTTGCTATATACAACTATATATTTCTCTTTTTATTTTGAATGAGTTTAATGATATTGTATTTTTAATTTTAGTTTCCATGTGTTCATTGTTAGTATATAGAAATATAATTCATGCTTGCGTATCCCACAACTTTGCTGAACTCACTTATTAGTTATAAAAGTTTTTTGTATATTGTTTGAGATTTACTATGTAGACAATGTCTTCTACAAATAGAATAGTTTTGTTTCTCCTTTCTGATGTTACGATTTTTATTTCCTATTCTTGCCTTATTGTGCTGGCTAGAACTTCCAGTACTATGTTGAATAGCAGTGATGAAAGTGAACATCATTGCCTTGTTCTCAATGTTAGAGAGAAAGCATTCAATATTTACCATTATGTATGATTAGTTGTAAGTTTTCTGTAGATGATCTTTAACAAGTTGAGGAAGTTCCCCTCGATTCATATATTTCTGAGGGTTTGCATCAAAAAAGGGTATTGAATTCTGTCAAATGCTTTTCCTGCATCAATTGATGCGATCATGTAATTTTTCTTCTTTATCCTATTAACATGGTAATTTTCAAATATTGACCCAGCCGTGCATCGCTGGAAGAAGTCCCTCTTGGTCATAGTATATAATTCTTTTAATATATTGCAGACCTAATTTTGCTCATTTTAAAAGGATTTTTGTATTTACATTCATGAGGGATATTGGCCTATAGTTATCTTTTTGTACTGTGTCTGGGGTTGGTAGTGAGGTAATACTGGCTTTATAGTTTGAGTTGACAGATTTACTGAAAGAGATTGTGTAGAATTGGTATTATTTCTTCATTAAGCATTCAGTAGAATTCTCCAGTGAAACCATCTGGACTCAGCTATTTCTTTTTAGGGAGGTTTTCAATTATGTATTCAATTTCATTAACAGTGGTAAGACTATTCAAATGATCTATTTCATATTGGGTGAGTTGTGATAGCTTCATATGGTTTGTTTCATCTAAGTTGTAAAATTTATATATGTAGAGTTGATTTCTGGTATTCCTTTATGAATCTTTTCATGTCTTCAGGGTTTGTAGTGATGCCCCTTGTTTCATTCCTGATATTAATAATTTGGATCCTCTCTCTTTTTTCCTGCGTCAGACTTGCTATATGATACCAAATTTCATTGATCTTTTTCAAAGAACCAGTTTTTTACTTTATTGATTTTTTCCTATGGTTTTTCTAGTTTAATTTTTGTTAATGTCTGATCTTATCTTTATTATTTCCTACTTTTGCTTGATTTGAGTTTATTTTGCTCTTATTTTTCTAATTTCTTGAGGTGGGAGCTTAGATTATTGATTTGAGACTTTTCCTTTTCTCTAATGTAAGCTTTTAGTGCTATAAATTTCCCTCTCAATGCTGTAAAGCTGTGTTCCACAAATTTCAATGTTTTATTTTCATTTTCATTCAGTTTAAGATAAACTATTTTTTATTTTTCTTGAAACGTCCTCTTTGATAGCATATTAAGGAATGTGTTATTTAACTTCTATGTTTTGACATTTTTCCTGTTATCTCTGTTATTGATTTCTAGTTTTGTTCTGTTGTGGTCAGAGAACATAAACTCTCAATGATTTCAATTCCTTTAAAGGGGCTGAGGCTTGTTTTCTCATACAGAATATAAATACAGTTTACTTTGGTATATATTACATGAGAGCTTAAAAATAACGAGATTATGCTGTTATTGGGTAAAGTATAAATGTTGATTAGATTCTATTGGTTGATGGTTTGTTGAGTTCTGTATCCTTGGTGATTTTCTGTCTAGTTTTTCTCTCAGCCACTGAGGGAGTTATGTGGAAGTTTCTGAATGTAAGTGTGGATTTGTCTACTTCTTTTAATTCTATCACTTTTTTCTTCACATATTTTGCAACTTCGTTGTTTGGTGCATATACGTTTAGGATTTCTGTGCCTTCTTAGCGGATTCATCATTTTATCATTATGTAATGTCCATCTCTGTCATTAGTAATTTTCTTTGTTCTGAAGTCTACTTTATCTGATATTAATATAGCCACTCCTGCTTTCTTTTGTTTGATGCTTACATCAGTGGACATTTTACAATCCTTTTGCTTTCAACTTACCTGCACCATTACATCTTAAGGGAGTTTCTTATAAACAGCAAAAATTTGGATTATAATTTTAATCCAGTCAGCTAATCTCTCTCTTTGAATTGGTGTTTAGCCCATTTACATTTAATGTAGTTTTTGATATGTTAAGGCTTAAGTCTGACATTAAAATTTTTGCTTTCTGTATGTTCTCTCTGTTTTTCATTTCTCTGTTTTCTTTTCCCTGACTTCTTTTGGATTTCTTGAACGTTTTTAGAATTCAATTTTGATTTATCTGCAGTGTTTTTGAGTACGCCTCTTTGTATAGTTCTTTAAATGGTTGTTCTAGGTATTACATTATATACACATAACTTATCATAGTCTACTCGTGTTGACATTTTACTGGTTCACATGAAGTGTAGAAATCTTTCCTCCTTTTGTCACTTTACCTCCCCACTTATGTCTATATTAAATATTTCCCATAATATATTGAGAACACATTAGATATTGGTATGATTTTTTGCTTCAATAATCAAATATAATTAAGAAAACTCAAGGGGAGGAGGAAATTCCATTGTATTTATCCATATTTTTACTCTTTTCATTGGTCTTTCATTCTTCCCCCATTTTCCTACATTCCTTCTTTTATCATTTCCTTTTCATTTCAAAAAATTTCTTTTAGGTTAGGTCTGCCAACAGTGAATTTTCTTAATTTTCATTCATATGAGAATGATTTCCCCTTCATTCCAGAAAAATATTTTCACTAAATATAGAATTCTGGGTTTAAAATACTTTTCTTTCAGTACCGGAAAAATGTTGTGCCACTTCCTCCTGACGTCTAAGGTTTCTGATGTGAAATCTGCTGTCATTTGAATTGTTTTTCCCCTACATGTAATGCAGCACTTCTCTTTGCTTCCAAGATTTTATTTCTTATTTTCTAGTTTCTACTGTTTGACTACAATGTGACTTCAGGTGATTTATTTGGGTTTACCCTATTTGGGCTTCTCTCGGTTTTATGAATCTACAGGTTTATGATTTTTGTCATTTAGAAATTTTTCAGCCATTAATTATTCCAATAATGTTTCATTGCTACTACCTTATATTTTTCTTCTGGGACTCCAGTGACATGAATATTAGACTTTTTTTCTATAGTCTCACATGTCCCTGAGGTTGTTTACTATTTTTTCCAATATGTTTTCTCTCTTTTGCTCAGATTGGGTAATTTCTCTTGTTCTGTCATCAAGTTCACTATTTTTTTTTCTCTCTTCCTCTTATTCTACTGTTGGGATCTTCCTGTTTCTTGGTATGATGAGTAATTTTTTTATTGATACTTGGCTATTTTGGTTATTATGTTATGAGACTGGATTTCATTTAAGCTTTCTGTTTTAACTACCTTCCTTTGACACCACTCCAGCAGGGAAAGAGTGTGTGCTGCCTCATTACTGTTGAATGTGAGTAAAATCCTGCTTTACTATTTGGCCTCCATTGACACCTGAGGGAATGACTCACCTTTACTGCGAGGTATTTGTGGAAGTACCAGATCCCTAACAGGCCTCCACTGACATATCCCTACCTGGGAAGGAGTGGAACATCTTGTTACTGCTCCTAATGTGACCTCCTCCAAAATCATGTGTGAGTGGCTTTAATGCCAGTGAACAGTGGTGAGAATTCTGACTCTTATCTAGACTGTTTCTGACACCATCCCAGTGAGGAGGGGTACAGTTGCCCCATCAATACCAGGTCAGTGAAGGTTGGAAGTCTACACTTCCCATATGGTCTCCACCAACACTGTGGAGGGGAGAGTGGGGGGGCTGGCTCCCTACTTGGCCATCTCTGACAATACCCTGGTCAGGGAAGAGGAGTTGTAATGCAAACGCAGAAGTCTAGACTCTTCATTCTATATTTGCTGGTGAGAGTAGGGGTGGGGCCTCATTTTTGTTTTCTGTAATGTGTGGCTGTAGTAGTTTATTGTCTAAAGGTTTTTGGTCTGGTAAGGTTGCCTCTTTCCTAATCCTTTGGCTACAAATAAAGCTTTTCTTAGCTTTTTTTGTTTTGCTTTGTGCCGATTGGTGTTTCTGTTGCCGATTTCTTCATTTTCTAGTCCGGGATATATGAGGCAAAAATAAAATCCAGGGAAATCACCACCTTGTCACTTTTCTAGAGTTTTAAGCTGTACTTAGCAGGAGAAATACATAAACGTACAGGTATTCCATCATTCCAGAAATGGAAGTCATCAATTTATTGAGATTCATTGATCAAAGATGCCAAGATAATTCAGTAGGGAAAAGATGTCTTTTCAACAAATGGTGCTGGAACAAATGGGAGTCAAAATAAAAAATGAACCTTGGCCTTTACTATACCATATACAAAAATTAACTAAAAATGGATCTTAGGTCTAAATTTAAGAGCTCAAATTACAAAACTTTTTGAAGAAAAACTAAGAGAATATGTTAATGACTGTGGATTTGGAAAAGATTTACTAGATATAACACGAGTCCAAACTATAAAAGACAAAATCAATAAATTGGACTTATTCAAAATAAAAACATTTTTGCTCTTCAAAGACAGTTACAAAAGTGAAAAGGTCATCTAAGTCTTTGCAAAACCTATATCTAACAAAAAATTTTTATTTTAAATATATAAAGAGTTCTTTTAATTTAATAGGAAAAGACAAGGAACCCAATTAAAAATGAGCAAAATATTTGAGCAAACTCTTCACCAAAGAAGATATATAAATGACCAAAAAGCACATGAAAAGATGTCAACCTCATAAATCATTAGAGAAATGTAAATAAAGACCACAAAGAGATACTACTACATACTTATCAGAATAACAAAAATGAACAGTAAGTGTGAGTGAGGATGTGAAGCAACCAGAATTTTCCATACATTGCTGGTGAAAATGAAAATTAAAACATCCACTGTGAAAAACATTTTGGCTATCTCTTAAAAACTTAAATATGCACCAACCATATGACCCAGCAATTCAACTCCTAGGCATTTACCCAAGAGAATGAAAGCGTATGCTCACACAAAGACTTTGCATACAAACATTCATGCCAGCCTATTTGTAATAGCCCTAAACTGAAAACAACCCAAATGTCCATCAAGACATGAATTAATGAACACATTGTGGTGCATCCATACAACAACATATTACTCAGCAATAAAAATGGATGAACTACTGATGCATGCAGCAACGTGGATAAATCTCAAAATAATCATACTGATTTAAAAAGTCAGACCAAAAAAAAATACATGTTGTATGATTCCATTTATGTAAAATTCTAAAAAACACAAACCAATCTATACTGACAGAAAGAAGATGAAGTTACCTGGAGATGGTGGAAATCATTGCCAGAAGCAAGAAGGAGATTCCAAGGAACATGAAATTTTTGTGGGTGATGGATATATTCATTACCTTGATTGGAGTTATCATTTTATCAGCCTCATCAAATTGTACAATTTAAATTTGTGCAGTTTCATATCAGCCAATTCCACCTAAATAATGCCAACTACAAAATAGTTAGCTCATGGGTTTGTGATGAGGATTAAATGAGACAACATGTAAAGAGACTGGCGAAATGCTTGATACCTCTTTTGGTTTTTATTCTCCTCTTCCTCTGCCTCTTTTTCCCTTTTCCCCTCATATTGGAAACTGAGTGAAGTGCAAGAAGAATGTGTTTTCCTTCTTTTTCTGTGGGGTCTTATAGAGTGTTCTGAATACCACAGATATTGCATCAAAGCTGAGCCTACTGTGTCAGTGGGAGCACATTCATTATGTTGGTTTACAATCAGAGTCACAGAGTAAGCAAAACATTGCTGTTAGGTCTTAGCCTTTCATGAAAAGTATTTTAATTCAAGGAAATTTTAGTCTCCTTTTTTCTCACTTTTAATTCATTTCTGCTGACTTAACTTCCTTAGGTCCTTGTCTTCATTTTTCTTTCCATTTCTACATCTACATCTACTCTACTGAGTTCTGTTAGGATTTGTCTTGAAATCCTTTAAAACTCCTTATTCTTGATCTATTTTCCATGGGCTTGTCACAGGAGACTTTAAACATTTAATTTTAAAACATAATGCTAATATTTTATTCACTGACTTAACAGCATTTTTGGATGTAACTGTTCATTATTCTCTTTATCCAACTTTGTCCTTCCCTTGGTTCCCCTCTCCCCTGTCAAAGCATTCCATGAATGTGTAGATGCACTCTGACAACTGTGCAACAATATTGGCATGTGTTGGTGGGAGGAAAGTGACTCATTGGCCCGTGAATAGTGAGTTCTGAAAAATCAGATGCATGGTGCACAGGTGGGAGTTTAATCAACATTACTGGAAAATGATTCAATCTGATTAATTGATGTACAAGGTAGAGTCAACCATTCATATTTATTAATCACCTGCTTGAGACAAGGCAGGCACTGTGACAAGCTCTTGGGATATGGAAAACTTATAAATGCCTTTAGCATCTTTGTATGTTCATGTTGTCAAGGAGTACGTACACTAAAAAGCAGTTTCAATCATTCTTTGCACCATCAGAAACCTGGAGGTTATAGTTGAAGGGTTTTGAATGTGACACAGTTTCCCAGCAAAATCAGTAATTCTATGGATCCTAAACCAAAGCATGTAACCACATAGAGCCACTGTGTTGATTTTGCCAGGAAATTCCATTAATGTGACAGTGTTACATCACGTACTCCTTGGTAAAGGCAGAAAGTGCCTGATAAAGTTATAATATTTATTATTTAAATGGCTTCATAAACTAATTAAAAGTTACTTTCTCTGGAAGTATAGCAGGACCATTCCAGTCCAAGCTCACTTCAGACTTTATCTTAAAATTTGTTTCAAAAGATGGATAAGCGTTATAACATACGAGTATATTTCATGACTATGGAAAGCCTTATCTCATTCTAAAAAGTCATTTAAAGAATTCTATGTAAATTTATGAAGGTGGCCTCAGGTTACCTGTGAGAGAATATATGTAATTCAATTGGGATCCCATCCAGATTTTGTCTGTCCTAATTTAATTGTAAACTTTTTGGCTTAGAACAGTTTCTTGTTGCTTGTGGTAATGACCAAATCACTGGGCAGTTACTTAAATCATTTAACAATGTCTGCATCAGTGTTACATCCCACACTGTTGCTCCTCTTTATATAAAAAGCATGAGGATTAATTGCATAACTTTGGGAGAAAAACCATAATAACAAACTTGACATTCTTTCAGACAGAAGTAGCATCTTCATTTTTGTATCCCAGTGCCTGATATAGTATCTGGAAGAAGCAGGCACTCAATCAATATTTGGTGAGGGAATGAATGAACAAATGCATAGCCACAATCAGGACTTTGATTTATTATCATGGTCTTTCTGGTGGCCTGTGTTTGTGGTGCTGGTCTGGGCTTCGTGACCTTTCGGTTCCTGTCTCCAAGCACCAGGTGGAGACTGATTTAACTGACTCTAGATGTCCCTGCCTATTCTGAGAGTCCATATTTCCTTTAAGGTCCATGAATGATACAAGCAGTTCTAAGGCACAAACACAAAAAAAGACCAAAGAGAAAATGAAAAGAATAGAGAATCAAGAAGAAGAGCCATGAGGAAGGAGAGGAAGAAAAAGAAGAGCAGAGACATAGAGAGGGAAACTGAACTGAAGACATCGATGGGAAGAGAACAGGAAAGGTGAAAACAGGATAGACAGGCTTGAGGAATGAGAAGTTGAAAGCTGATGGGAATCTGGGGAAAATGAAAAATCAGAGGAGGCTTAGGGAGAAACCAGCAGATGACTAGAGTGACAGCAATGTCCCCTTGGCTCCTGGGCAGAGTAGGTCCGTCGTCAGCTCTATTTCAAAGACTAGCAATACAGTGGATAAATGTGTCCTCTTTGCTTTTGATGCCACTTACAGCCTGACCCAAATGACACAGAGGAGGAATGAGACTCTTTCCTCTTGGGTTACATTTTACCAAACCTTGGCTCACAGCCCAGATCTTGGAAATAGGCCATCTTTGATAAAGCAAGGCAGCCTGCAGATGAAGAACAGATCTGAGAATCTGGCTAAACTAGAGGGGCACACAACAAAGGCAGAAGGGATCTGCAAAAAATAAACAAATAAATAAATAAAACCATTTCCTTTAAGTAATTCAGAGCACTGAGTTAGGGTAAGTTCAGAAAGAAGCTCTCCTGCTCCTATTTTGACTTGGGCATTGGGAGATGGAATGGTCTGCCTAAAGTTTGTATAACTAGTGATGAAAGCATAAAAGGAAGTCAGGGATCCTCAATTCTAAGCCACGTTTATGTTTTTTTCTTTTTCTTTTCTTCCTTCCCTGCTTTCCTCCTTTCTTTTTAAAAATTGATCAACTGTCTCTTCATAACAAATTTATGCTTAATTTTAAATCACTACGTACAATCACCCACTTCGTGCAAAAATTCAGAGAATTTTGAGATATCACCCTACTTTATATCATCACCAGGGAAAGACTACTGTTCTCTGTCCTCATGGAACATGCAGCCCAAATTATTCTTGTGCTCTATAAATTGATGTGAAAAGTATGTTAAAAACCCCATGTGAGCAGACCCACTCCAATCCTGCAACTTCATACTGCTTCTCTGTGGAGGAAAGAAGATTCATTCTTTGAATTAGTTGCTGCTGACTGAGTCAGAGCTACTCATGAGACCAAATTCCTGATTAAAGGATGGGTGGGGGGAAGAGATGGGGGTGCTATGCTAAAGACCAGTGTAAAAAAGTTTGATACTTTGTGAAGACTTTAATCTTGAGATAGATTTAAACGCTCAAGGAATTGATCTACATTTGGTTTGTCACGTTATATAGGTGTTTTTATGCTTTCCATTGTCCATTTTTAGCCAATATCAATATCAAATATATCATTTTCTTGCCCTACTTTTACATAAATTCAATTCAAATCAATAAATGTTTACTGATTCTCTCCTCTGTCCAGGACTCTGTTGTGCCAATTTTTGTGAGGATTTACAGAGAGAAACACAAGAAGTTCTCTGCTTTTAGGGTATTAAAATCATCTGCTCTCTTTTCTAATGCAAATTTGGGATGGATCAAATTAAAAGTTTAATTTAAATAAAGACCAAGAAACAAGGTGATGAAACTTTAAATTTTCACTTAGAATAAGAGACTCTAGAAAATTTTAAGAAGACTTGAAGGGAAATGGTATTTTTCAGTGGTCTCCAAGCTACAGCCCATTCTAATGTGATATTTTGTCATGGTTTGTTTTCTCCTGCTAGAGCCCTGGCCCAAGTCTTGGAAGTTGAGACTAACTCTGTGGACAGACTCACACATGACCAGCTCCCTCCTACAGTCTCCCTCACCCACTGCTACTACAGAAAGAGTGACTTCTGGTAGAGACACATGTTTGCCTGTTGGAGGTAGTCTGGGAAAAAGCATTCATGTTAACAGAGCAGACTTTGCTAGTGCCGCCTTTTCCTCCACTTTGTCCTGCCTGCCATGCAGCTGAAATGCACGGAGTATGGCGGCCATCTTGTGACCATAAGAGAAAGATTAAGAAAATGACAGAGACACAAATCGTGACCTGGAAATGCTGAACCACTGCCAGTAGCTGCCTACTTCCAGATTCTTTGTTCATTGAGAAAAATAAATCCTAATTTGTTTAAGAAATTTTTTAAAGGCAATGCTGTGTAAATGGTTCAGGACAGCAGCTCTTGAGCCTGACTTTCTAGCTTCAAATACCAACAGTACTACTTACTAGCTGTGTCAGCCAGAGCAAGTCACTTAATCTGCCTCTGCCTTGATTTGCTCATGTGTAAAATGGGGATAATAGTACATATTTCTTGGGTTTTGAGGGCCTTTCACGGTTCTGAGCCCCCACAGACAATAATGTTCCACTGGAAAAACCATTTCATACAAACCACTTGACATACCTCCTGTTGAAAAGCTGGGAACTGCCTGTTGTGCCAGAGTTTTCCAAATCTTTATCCTGAAATCCACTCCAAGAGAGCCAAAAGTTCTGAAGAGCCACCTCTCCAACCTGTTCCTACTGGTTAAAAAAAATTAAAAACTCTAGATAAGTGGCATAGCTTCAGACAAAACACCAGTGAGGAAACTTTTGGGTTTTGTTACATAGTTCAGGTTAATTCACATCAGAAGAAATAAAGTGGCTATGGTCGTATTGTAGGCATTAATATTAACGTTGGGTACCACAGGTCTACATTCATGCACTGAATTCATTCATGCAGTTCAGCAACAAACCACATGTATGACAGCAGTCCCATAAGATCAGTACAGCATAGCCTAGAAGCAATAAGCTATACTACACAGCTTAGGTGTATAAGAGGCTATACCATCTACGATGTTCACACAATGACAAAGTTGCCTAACAATGCATTTCTCAGAAAGTATTCCCATTGTTAAGCAAGGCAGGACTGTATACATAAAGCCAGGGTCTCTTTTAGTGATTTAGAATTACAATATTTTAGATATTATTGACATTTTCTCCTTTATTTCAAAACAATCTCATATTGAAAAATACAATGCTGTTAAAAATGTAAGTTCTCCCTGAATCGATCTATGCAATCTCAATAAAAATCCCAGCAAGCTTTTTGAAGGTCATTAATAATATAATTCTAAAACCTAAATGGAAATGCAAGGAGCTAAGAAAAATTAAGACATCCTTTAAAAAGAATAATGAAGGAGGATTTCCTCTTCCACATATCATGACTTATTATAAAGCTGCAGTAGTTAAGACAGTGTGATGTTGTTCCAAGAATAGACAGACTAATGAAGCTGAATAGAAAGCCTAGAAACAAAACAATCAATATTTTAATACTTGATTTTTGAAAACTTGGTATAGCAAACAATGGGGAAAAAGAAGAGTATTTTAGATAAATGGTGCTGGGTCAATTGTATATCTCTTGAAGAAAAAATTAAAATTGACCTCCTTACACAAAATCAAGTTCAAGTAGATTGTAGATCTAAATAGAAAAGCAAAACAATAAATCTTCAAGAAGGTAATAAAGGAAAATATTTTCCTGACCTTGAGGACAGAGAAAGATTTAAACAGGACACAAGAAGGACAAATCATACAGGAAAAGATAGAAAATTAGAATTACATCAAATTAAGAATGTGCCTCCAAAGGTACCATTATGAGAGTGAAAAGGCAAGCGACAGACCCAGAGAAGATATTTGTAATTCATGTAACCAACAAAAGACTCATATCCAGAATATCAAAAGCATTCCTATCAATAAGAAAAAATCGATGATGCAATTGGAAAATGGGAAAGTAATTCAATAGGGATATCCCAAAATATTTATTGTTCTTAATGGACAACAAGTATATGAAAAGATCTTCAACCCTCTTAGTAATCAGCGAAATGCAAATTTATGAAAAAGACGGTTGATCACAAGTGTTGGTGAGGATGTGGGGCATAAATTACCATGAAATTGGAAACTATCTGGCATCATTATTGGAGTTAGAAATAAGCATTCACTGTGACTAGGGTGACCCTATTTTGGAGATTGAATGGAGGCTCTAACCAGATAGGACACCAGAACAACAGGCATAAGTCGGGACTGTTGCAGGCAAGCCAGGATGTTTGTACACATCAATTGTGGTGTATTCTGTTACCCAGCGATGCCACTCCTAGGAACACCAAGACACAGGCTCAGGAAGTTACAGACATGTAAAAGCCTAAAACTGGGAACAACCCAAATATCCATCCACTTGGAGCGTATACATAAATTGTCTTATATTCACACAATAGAATATTACAATAAGGAATAAATGAACTAGAGTTACATGCAACAACAACATAATGAATTTCACAGTGTTGAGAAAGAAAATTCAAACACAAAAAGGTACACACAGTGTAATTTCAGGCAATACAAACCATCATGCAAGAAGTCAGGATAGTGTTAATGTAGTTGGCAGAATCATGGCCTCCCAAAGATGTCCACAAACATGGTAAAAGGAACATTACAGGTGTGATTAAGGCTAAGGATCTTGAGATTGGGAGAGTGTCCTGAATTATCCTGCAGGCCTAATATAATCACGAGGGTCTTTAAAAGCGAAAGCAGGAGGCAGGAGAGTCAGAATCAGAGAGGTGACAGCGGAAGCAGGATCAGAGTGATGCCATGTGAGACAGACTTGACTGGCTATAGCAATGGCTTTGGTGATGAAGAAGGGGCCCTGACCCAAGGAATGCAGGTGGCCTCCAGAAATTGGAAAAGGCAAGGAAATAGGTTATCCCCTAGAACCTCCAGAAAGGAATGCAGTCTTGCCAACACCTTGATTTTAGGACTTCTGATCTCCAGAACTGTAAGTAAATAAATTTGTGTTGTTTTAAGCCACTAAGTTTGTGATAATTTGTTACAACAGCAATAGAACTCTAATATAGTCACCTTTCAGAAGGAGGGAGGGTGGGGGAAGGGGTGTGGGGGTCCTGGAAGTATTCTATTTCTGAATCTGGATGATCATGATACAAGAACTCCTTAGGAGATATTTGTTGGATCATACATTTATTTTGTGTGTACTTTTCTCTAAGTGAGCTATACCACACAAACATACACACAGCACCACTTAATGAGAAAAAGAGGCAAGATAATCACCCCTACAGTAGGTTCACTGCCTGAGGCCCAGGCACACAGATGTCCCAGGAAGGTTCAGTTTCCCAGTGATTCAAATCAGATGAAAGAAGCTCAAACCTGCCTAACACAAGAGAGGAGGTGTGTGGATGCCTCACGTCAGAGCCTCTGGCAAACGACTGCCTTATTAGAGGATCTGCAGCATTGTCTTTTCATTTTCAGTTGGCTATCCTCTGTAGAAGGTAAGGTTGATGGAGTGCCTAGCACAGTGTCTGGCACACACACTAACTCCCAATGGCAAATCCAAGAGTTTGGGGATGTTTTTTTTCTGCTTTGGGATTCTATAGGGCCTGGAATCAGCACTCAGGCTTCAATTACCAATAAAAGATGTCTCTTCTAATAGCAACACAATGTATTCAGTCTCAACTATCACATCGGTGTCTGAAAACCCTGGTCTGTAAAAATTACCCGACTCCTGCACATTCCATGTAGAAGATACCAAATTGAAAGGTTCAAAAGAGGCCATTCTTATTAACCACAGGAAGCCATATGGGAAAAAAAGCTCTAGGAAATGTTATGCCACGGTCATTTGCCCCATTGAGGCAAACTCAAAGTATAAAAAATTCAGACTTAAGACATTAGACACGTCGGTAACGATGAAAGAATTCCCTGGCCTGGCATACTGCTCCGGGGAATTTATTAAGAAAATTATTCTACAGAAGACTAAAGAGGGTGGGGGTGGTCTTTCCATTTGTAGTCAAGTGTTTTCAAGTATCATCCTGGTGGCCCACTGAACGGTCTCACTCATACCCACAAAATGACCGTGCTTACCCTATTGCTGCTGCTGTGAATGAATTACATACAGGTGGGTAAGGGTGTAAATGCTCAAAACATTCATCACATTTGTTGCCACGGTAAAAAACTAGAAACAAATTCAACGTACAATAATAAAAAAGTGGATACTATTTAAGATATAATGGCGTAGGGTGGGGGAAAAGAAGAACCTGAGGCTAATCTATTCTGCAGTCTCAATTAAGTAAAACAGGTATGTCTGATACACTAAAGCTAGAAAAAAGCAGAACTGAAATGAGTCACATTTGAGTGAGGAGATTATAGATAATTAATTTTTATCTGCAATAAATAAATAAATTTTTATCTGACTGTGTTTTTGACACTGCCTGTAATTCTATTATATTGATTTTATAATTAAATAAAGGATTTATTACTTTATAAATAGATCTCATCATAAGATTTCTTCAATAATAAGCTCCCCATTTGCAAAATAATTTAATTGCAGACATTTAAATTAACAGACAGTATTTAAGTCATGCATATGCCACATGCAATAAAGGATACCTGCATCCTGTCAAGCTTACAAGGAAAGAACAGGAGTGAAATTCCAGCCATCCCACCCTTTGCTGTTTAATTCTGGGGCTTAAATACCTTGTTCGGGATTTGGGGGTAAGACACCTGCTTATCTTCGCTTGGCCTGTTCTTTCTACTTTTGGTGCTCAAAAGAGAATTGGGGACTGTAACCTCCGGGACCCACCTAGAGAAGAATGTACTTTTCTTGCCAGCAATGAAGCGGCAAATTTTCTTTAAAGCACTCTAGTCTGAAAGAAAAAAGTCCTCTTTAATACACGCTGCATGCTCAGACAATCCAGTAGGATGCAAAAGGGACGAGAGGATATTGCACACTTATCAACAGACGCCGTGTATAACACACAGCCAGCTTGGTAAATATGTTGACACTGTTTTCTGCAAGGAAACAAAGATAAGAGAAGTTTCCACAGCCCTGTCCAGCGGCGCTTCCTGCTCATCCTCTCTGTCTAATGGCCTGGCTCTCTGTCTAATGGCCTGGTGGTGTTTTTGTTGACTGTGTTGTGGCTAATGTCATGATTACCTTAGGGAAATTAGGGGCATATTGTGGAGGATGGGAAACTAATTGGCCAATATGCGAGAAAACGCCTCCTGCCAGCTCTTTCCTATAGCAGGAAGCAAGACCACAAATCAAAGAGGGAAAAGTTCAGGAATCTCGAATTCCTTTTAAAAATAAAGACTAAGGGAAAATAGTGGTATCTTAACGGACAGCGGTCAACCAGTTTACATCTGGGAGATTTCTTTCTTAGAGTCAGATTCAGTTGAGATCAGAGCACCTCAAGATTTAAAAGGATCTTGTGAAAATGCAGAGCTGGTCAGTGTGGGCTGCCAGGTCCCCTGTTCCTCTCCAGCTCCCAAGCATGCTGAAGCTGCATGGTGAAGGCACAGAGTAGGAACTTAAAAAATGATCATGATACTAAACTGAACAAAAATATTAAAAGGGTACATGGCATTTCTTGTGGAATAAAATAAAGATGTTTTTAAAATGTGCTTAATACAGAAAGAGAAGAGCGTAAATGCCCAGAAGTGGGATTGCTGGATCATATGGTAGTTCTATTTTTAATTTTTTGAGGAACCTCCATGTTGGTTTCCATAGGATCTCGAAGAGATATCTGCACTCCCATGTTCATTGCAGCATTATTCGCAACCTAAATGTCCATCGACAGGTGAATGGATAAAGAAGATGTGGTATATACATACAATGAAATACCATCCAGCCTTAAAAAAGAAGGAAATTCTGCAATATGCAACAATATGGATGAACCTTGAGGACATTATGCTAAGTGAAATAAGCCAGTTACAGAAAGATAAATGCTGCATGACTCCACTTATATGAGGCATGTAAAATAGTCAAATTCATGGACTCAAAGAGCAGAACAGTGATTGCCAGGGCCCAGGGGAGGGGAAATGGGGAGCTGCTAATCAAGAGGCATAAAGTTTCAGTCAAGCAAGATGAACAAGTTCTAGAGATCTGCTGCACAACGTTGTATCTATAGATAACAATACCATATTGTACACTTAAAAATGTGTCAAGAGGGAAGATCACATGTTCAGTGTTCTTACCACAATAAAATAAAATTGGAAGGAAGGAAGGAAAGAAGAGAAAGAAAAAAGAAAAAGAGAGAGAGGAAGAAAGAGAGAGAGAAAGAAAGAAAGAGAAAGAAAGAGAGAGAGAGAGAAAGAAAGAGAGAGAGAGAGAGAGAGAGAGAGAGAGAGAGAGAGAGAGAGAGAGAGAGAGAGAGAGAGAGAGAGAGAAAGAAAGAAAGAAAGAAAGAAAGAAAGAAAGAAAGAAAGAAAGAAAGAAAGAAAGAAAGAAAGAAAGAAAGAAAGAAAGAAAGAAAGAAAGAAAGAAAGAAAGAAAGAAAGAAAGAAAGAAAGAAAGAAAGAAAGAAAGAAAACGGCCTGAAAGAAGGGCATTTAATGTTTATGAGGGAGAAGCTTGTGTGTTGTCTGTGAGGAAAAAGCAAATGGCTGATTCCTGCCATCTGACAGGAGCATGGGGAAGGCCACTGGGGCTCATATGGAAATGCTGATGGGGAGCTGACTTTTAGAGCCCTCCCCAGTGCATAAATACCAAATGCCCCAATACTGTGCCTTCAGTAGCTTCAGCTGATCACTCAGAACTTACAGAGGTTTGTCAAGATTGTCTCTTTAAATCCATCCCCCGGTTTTCCCCAGGAGCCTAGCCTATTTCTGCTGAAGGACTGTGGGTTTCTTTTCTTCTCACTCAGGCTGGCAAGAATGATCTTTTGCAATGCAAGAAAATAGGGTCAGGTGGAGAGGTGCTCATTCCTGCCTTGCTTTGACTCTCTTTTCAAAGGAAAGAAACAAATAGATGGGATGAAGTGGGCCCATGGAGGAAGCAAAAAGGCTTATCTTTTGATGGAATAGATTTCAAATAGCTTCCTAAAACAGAAGCAGGTTGTGCCATTTCTGGGTTATAGAGTTCATGTGTTTTAAGGAGCCGATTTTAAATTCTATAACCCAGAAAATGTGGGCAGAAAGAAATCCATTTTTCTCACAGGCACCAAAGACCCAATCGTCCTTTGTTTTTCATCTACATTTAGCTGGAAGGGCATATCTTTATTTCTGAAACTTCAGGGGTGGTGTGACCCCCCCGGGAAACAGCTGGAGCACAGATGAGCAGAGAATAGACAGTAAATTTATATTGTGAGTGGCTTGTTTCCTCTGAAAAAGGGAAAACACGGGCTACACTCTCTTGGTCCACACCTGCTTGATTATTCCACCAATCTAAGCTGACCGTGGACCCGGCAATACACCAGACCCTGAAGGGCCCGCAGAGACGCCTCGAGACAATTAAGAGCGGTATACTGGTTTGGAGATAAGGACAAGAGCTCAGAGATAGGATGCTTGTGTTGAGTGGTGGCTGGAGTGGAACCCAGCACAGGTGGACCCATGATTCTGCTGATTGCTGTGTCTCCTTTTCCCTCCCTTTCCCTGTGAGGTTCCCGGACCACTCAGTCATGCTGGACTGGGGCTAAACCAGGTGCTGTAGGAGAGAGCTGCCCACTTCACACCTGGTCTTAACACAGCCACCTGGAGTGATCGCTCCCCCCTCATTTATGTTTTACTCACCAGCAGTTTTGCTTCCCTGCCCACCTCCTTTCCTGCTTTCTGTTTTATTGATAAGTTTTCTCTTTTCCCATATTATACGATTTGGAAGCTATCCATCCACTTATATTCTTTGAGAGATTATTCTTAACTATTTCAACATAGTTGAAAGCTAATAGATATCCCCATTCTGGCCCCAGAGATACAGAACTCTCAGACTCCATTCTTTGTAAATGCTTGTCATCTTCTATATTTATTATTTCTCAATATTTTAGTTCTACCATCTTTTAAAATCTACCCAGATCAGTTTTTAATGTTGTTATTTATAATTAATACATACTTGGATTTGCCAGCACGTTCATGGAGTTCTTTCTTCATCATTATTTTTTGGTGTCCCCCTCTTTCCCTTTTGGATTAATTTCCTTTTTGCTGAAGTTTAAGCTTTAGTTATTTTGTATATTCAAGTGAAGATCTTTGACAGGAGTTTACACTTGAAAAATCTCTGTGCCTGAAAATATCTTCTATGCCCACTACTCAGTTCCCCAGCACTTTTAAGGCACGATTCCATTTTCTTGAATCTCTAGTTGCCAGTCTTCTAGGAGCCACAGTCCTTGGAGGTCCACCAAGTGCCTTCCTACTTCCTTTCACCATCTGTCATGTGTCTCAGTGGCTTTTATGATTTTCTCTTTGTTTTTGAAGTTTGGGGAATCCACTGCAATATATCTAGGTATAGATTTGTTTTATTCATTCTTCTTGGGGCTAAGTGTGTTTCAACAATCAGATGGCTTATGAATTCTTTTTTGAATATTCTCTCTTCCCATGATTTAAATTCTCTCCTTCTAAGATCTCTTTTAGATCTTAAACTTGGATCTTTGGATGCAACTTCTCCCATCTGTGTTTTCTGCTGACTCTCCTTCATATAATCTATTTCCTACTACAGTTCGTAATTGTTTCACTGTGAGCTCATCTCAGTGGAGACTGTGTTCTGTGGAAGTCCATACGCTGGAGCATGGAGGATTCCTTCAGGATTGCTTTGTCTCTTTTCTGCCACAGCCTCACTGGTTTCACCTCCATCACCTCCAATACCACCACTTCTGCCACCTCTACCAACAGCACCACCTCCACCACCACCTCCACCTCCACCATCACCTCCACCTCCACCATCACCATCTCCACCAATATCACTACCTCCACCTCCACCACCTCCACTACTCTACCACCTATACCATCACCTCCACCAACACTGCCACCTCCACCACCTCCCCTACCTTTATCACCACCAACACTTCCAACACCACCACTTTCACCAACATCTCCACCACCAGCACTACCACCTTCACCATCACCACCACCAAAACATTTCGCCTTGTGTAACTGCAAAGAAAATTTCTGAGATTCAGTAAGTTATATGACGTAGGAAACCTCTGTATACCTGTTGAGGAGGAGTGTCAAAGCCAATGTGGTGCTAGGTCAGAAAAGGATGGAAATATGGCAAGAGATTGGTGGGACACAGTCCTGAGCAATGAGAACAACAAAAATAGCAACTAGGTTAGGGATGAAGGGAGTGCTCTGTACGGGCTTTTCAGAAGTGAATTTCAGTAGTGCAAGGCTGGTAATATTTGATATAATCTTGATTGAATAAAAGAAAAAATAGATAGAGATACACACGCTTCTGTAATATGTTAAACTGAAACTGCTTTTGTCTTAGTTTCTGCTGGAAAAAAATAGAATAGATGGCAAATACCCCTACAACTTAGACTGAGGTGCTAAAACACCAACACTGGATTTACTAAGTAATTTTAAAACCAGTTCTGCCAGCGAGAATCCTCCATCCTTCTCCAGGCTACGGATGAGTACAACTAGAGGGAGAGAGATAGAAAGCATTCCTGTGAGGATGCTGAGATGTTTCTTTCTATCCCATGGTGGCAGGAAGGGGTTTCATCCCCCTCATCTTATGCCAAGTGAAAGATGCTTCAAGGAGAGCACGTGATAGCACATGTCTTCTGGAGTCTGGGAGAAGAGGACTTATGCAAGAAAGAGGCTGTGCATTCAAAAGCTTGAGACCACAGAGAGAGAGTGAGATTTCACTGGAAGCAGCTCACTCCTTCAGTGTGTGCTTTCTCCAGGGACTAGGCATGGGACCCACAGAGGGAACCAACTTGAAGATACTTGAAGAACACTTTGCCCAAGAAGGCCATCTGGAGGGGTAAAATGACCTAGAAGGAGAGGGTGGTAGAGGTAGCTGAGAAGCCCAGAGAAGAAAGAATGAAAGTGACTAGCTTGAGGAAGCATAGCCTGCATTGCAAGATGCCCTGAGAGTTCTCTAAAATAATTCACACAATCACCCATGGGGGAGTCAGCAGAACACCCAGTGACCCAGGAGGTCCAACACTAAAATGACAACTGTAGCCAGGCAAGCTGTACATTTTCCATTTGCCCCGGGGCATTACTCTGGAGGGGTCATAAATTAGAGCTTGCAAAAGATGAGCCCCCTGCCCTCCCTGCAGACTTCCAAGCCTCAAGCAAGTATGAGATCTAACCTGGATGGAGTTAACAGAGTTGATTCCTACACAGGATTGGGCATTTTAATTTCTGAAATGAAACTGTTCTAGGTATGGCCAGAAGGTATATCATGACAGAAACTGTTCCATTATTTCCAACAACAGAAATGTGTAGGCAGTGAAATGTTCAGTCCTAATTATGAGAATAACAAGCATAAGAGTCAGTTATCACAGACAACAGTCAAAACAGAATGACTTCTCTCAGGAACACACTTGATAAGGAGCATAAACCAAATGGTTTGTTTTTCTTTTTTGATGGGAATGGCATAAAAGAGTATTGATCAGAATCCCTATATTTGTAGGCTTATTTCAATCAGTACTGGAAACAGGATACATTTATATGTGAAGTTTTGTGTTTTATGCATCCCAATTATCAATAATAAATAAAAATGTAAATCAATCAGAAGAAAGACGGAATTACCTTTCTAATCTCTCTCAAATCTCTTTTTCTAATCTCACAAGGGGCATTACAAAATTGATCAAAGAGAATGTAGTCAAAAAATGCAAGAAACAAGTATGATACAGATATGACAGTTAATAAAAATATGATGTTTTCCTGGATTTTGTGATATTTTTCAGCTTCTGAAAATTTGTAATTTGTTGAAATTTTTCTCATTATAAATAAATATTGTCTTTTTCACCTAGTTTTGTATTTGTAATTTTCTATTCTTTTTGTTAATGAGGATCACAAAAGTTGTACAAGCTTCAGACTTCCCAAAACTTGGATCCATGATGAATAAAAACACTGCAGTAATGCCAGATATTAAATTATACATTTTCAAATAAAGGAAAGAAGTTACTATTCAATAGAGAAATATGCTGAATGAGACTTCAACCAAAACTTCTCCAACCTTCTAGGCTTATAAGTAGACACTAGCCTTCAGCCCTTGGCAGAAAAAATCTGCATCCCAGGCATTGCTGTATGGTAGACTACATCTTTCATATTACCAGTCCCCTAGGGCTGCTGCATATGGGTTGTTATACTAATTCTTCACATCCAGCCATGCACATGCCAAGCTACAATACAGTTTTAGCTAATGCTTTAATTAGAAGTGAAGGGTTAGCTTATTTTCCCGTAAAATCAGCACTTTTAAAACATGAAGACAAAGTTCATTTAAATGGATAAAATGATTTAATATATAAAAGGTGGGGATACAGAGACCTTATTCAATTTCTCTTGACTTTTTTCTTTTTCTAAATAAAACATTCTTTCCCACATTGCATCCAGAGCTAGAACCACTTGATAATCTCCTGTATCATTTTTTCATGTAGCCGCCAGAGTTGAAAACAGGCTTTTCATTGTAGTACATAGTGGCGATCAAGCATGTAACAGTCTTACTTCAAAAGGGCAAAAACAGTCATGAGCTACCCCAACCTAATCAATGTAGGACCAAAATGCAAAAACTCCAAAAAACCATAGGGCCACAGCATAGTTAATGCACTTCTTTCTCCATAAAGACACTTCCGTGCCTTTCCAATATTTAATTCCACCAAACAAATGCTTTTTGAGCACTTAGTGCAAGGCACTGAGCTTATTAATAGGAAATCAGGAATAAGTCATGAGTGCTCGTCATACTCAAGAAGTTCTTGGTCCAGTTAGAATGTGCTAGTCTACCACTTTTGTGGCTCTGAACCATTGAGAAGCAGCCTCTTTTAGCACTGCTTGAACAAGAGGGTACAGTCCATACACATGCAATTTGAAAAATAACTGAATTGGACCAGATCATCTTTAAGGGCCCTTTCAAGAGCCAATGGTCTATCACTCCTTCCTAACACTGTTTCTGGCTATATTTTTTGTTGTTATTCAAATAGTTATATATTTATATTCAAATTTCTTGAAAAAATATTACTAGCACACCAAACCAGTGAATTCAAAGATATTGTATAACCCCTTTTGAAAGGAATTGGATGACTTAAATGAAAGTATTAAGTAATTATGGGTGGACGTCAGATGGTACATAGATATGGCAGTGCTGGTAGTACAGAAATGACAAAATCATGGAAACCCATTAACAATTGGAGTCTGTTTGGGTCTATCAGGGTAATACCTTTTTTTAAACTTTTAAATTTACATATAGTAAAGTTCACTTTTGGAAGTTATAGTTCTATAAGTTTCTACAGATGAATAGATTCTTGTAGTCTACAAGACTACAGATACAGATCCTACAAGATACAGAAAAATAGTAATACTCCAAAGAATCTCCTTGTACTATCCCTCTGTATTTATACCCTTACCCTACCTCCAACTCCAGGAAACCAGTGATATATTCTCTACTTCTGTATTTTTTTTCTTTTCCAGAACACCATATAAATAAAATACAGTTTGCAACATTTTGAAACTGGCTTCTCTCACTGAGCATAATGTACTTCAAGATTCATTCATGTTATTCTAAGTATCAGTAGTTCATTTTTTTTTATTGGTGAGTAATATTTCATTGTATGGATGTACCACAGTTTGTTTAGTCAGTCACACATTGAAAGACATTTGAATTGCTTCCAGTTTGGTGTAATTATGAATAATACTGCTATAAACATTCACAAGCAAGTTTTCCTGTGAACATAACTTTTCATTTCTCTAAGAAAAATACCTAGAAGTGCGACTGTTGGGTCATACTATAAATGTATGTTTAACTTGAAAAAAAAAATTTATTAGACTTTATTTTTTAGAGCAGTATTAGCATCACAGAAAAATTAAGCAGAAGGTAATATATTTCTTGTAACTCCCCTGACCCCACACATGCATAGCACCCCCCATGATCAACATCCCTCACCAGAGTGGTACATTTGTTACAGCTGTGAACCTATATCCACACATCATTATCACCCAAAGTCCATAGTTTACATTACACAGTGTTATATATGTTTAACTTTGGAAGAAATTTCCAAACTATTTTCCAGAATGACTACACCATTTTGCATTCCCATCAATGGATTCCTGTTACTCCATATCCTTTTCACCACTTGGTATTGTCAATATTTTTTATTTTAGCCATTCTAATAGACACTTAATGGTATCTTCTTGTGGTTTCAATTTTCATTTTCTAACAGCTAATAATTTTGAGCATCTTTTTGTGTGACTCTAAATTTTTTTTTCTTTTTTAAATCAACTTTATTGAGGTAAAATTTATATCAAATAAAATATATACATTTTAAGTGTGCAGTTCGATTACTTTCGACAAATGTGCACACCTGAGTAACATCAGTCTTATCAAGATATAAAATGGAACATCCCAGAAAGTTCCCTCCTACCCCTTTTAAGTCAAAACCTCCATTGTAAACTCCACCTTCTGTCTGGCAGCCACTAATCTGTTTCTATCATTATAAAATAATTTACCCTTTTCTAGAATTTCATGTATATAAAATCATACCATATTACTTTCCTTAATCTGGAACCTGGAAATTTATCCACACTATTGCATACATCAGTAATTTGTTCATTTTTTATTTCTGTTAATTTTTATTTATTGTTTATTTTTTATTGCTTTCTAATTTGTATTTCTTTATAGAATATACCACAATTTATCTATTCTCTGTTGATAGATATTTGCACTGTTTCCAGGTTTTAGCTATTATGAATAAAATTGCTGTGAAAAAATGAACAAATGAAAAACATTTTGTGGACAGGCACAAAATACCTAAATATGGAATTTCTGGGGCCATAGGGTAGATGTACATTTAACTTAATAAGAAATTGCAAAAACTTTTTTTTGAAGATGTTGTACCATTTTACACCCCTATCTACAATATTTGAGGGTGCCAATTTTTTCATCAACACTTAATATTGTCGCCCTTTTTAATTTCAGCCATTCTAGTGGGCATGCGTTTTTTTTTCACTGTTTATTTTTGTTGGGGGGGGGGTTGTACATCATTATATTTCGATTTCTGTGTAGATTACATCATGTTCCAGGATCCTATTCAAGATTCCTTATTGCATTTATTTATTTCACTTTATTCTATTATAGTCTGTAATAGTTTCTCAGCCTTTTCTTGTTTACCTTGATCACTTGGGCAAGTTGGTGCCTGCCAGATTTGTCAGCTGTAAAGTTAGTATCTTTCACTTTGTAGTTGGTAAGTATATTGAGGGAGACTCTGAGACTATATAAATCCTCAAAATTTCGTCAAACTTTTGCCACTAATTTTAGCCTCCATTGGCGGATCTTGTCTGTAACATTGAATTCTGTGGTGTTTGCCTAATGATGATTCTCTGTTTCCCCCTTCCTGTCTACAATAATTAATTGAAATTCTACAGTGAGGAAGAGCTGCTTCTTCTCTCTTATTGATTTATTTGGTTATATATTTATATCAGCGTGGACTCATGAATAATTTACTCTATGGGTTAGGTCAAAAATAAAGAACATTAGTAACTTTCATGCAGAAATATTTCAAACAACACATTCTGATCACAGTACAATAAAACTAAAATTTACTAACAAAAACAAATTGAAAGACTTTCTACATGGAAATTTAAAAACCTAAAGAGCCTCTAATCACCACAGCTGGAACAATTTGAACAACAAAATAAATAACAATAAAAATAATAATAATATTGGATTTTAACCCATAGAACAAAATAAAATAGACACAAGTCTATATGCTGATATACATAAATAATCAAATAAATAGATGGGGGAGAAGAGACAGCTCTTCCTCATAGTAGTATTCTAATTAATTAATGTATACATAAAGAGAGAAATAGAGAATCTTTGACCCATACTTTCACTAAGCTTTTTAAAAATACTGCTCCATTGTTGCCTAGTTTTGTACGTTGGTCTTGAAAAGTTTGTTGCCAGTCTAATTCCTTTGCTTTTTAAAGTTATTGTAAAGTCTTTTTTTCCCTGCAGATCTTGAGGATTTTATCACTATATTTGAAATCTAATAGTTTTACCAGGAAATGCCTCAGAGTTGATCATTCTTTGTCAATTTTCCCAGCTAGCCAGTCAGTCCTTCCAATGTGTAAATTCAGGTCTTTTTCTAATTCTGGAAATATTTCTTGAATTACAGTTTAAATATTAGTTCTGGTCTGTTGATTTGTTTGTCCTTCAGAGTCTTCACTGATAGGAATATTATTCCCTCTTTGCCTATCTTCCATTTCCACTATTTTCTCTCCCATTTTAGGTCTTTATGTCATTTTCTTTGTAGTGGCTGTCTTCCGGCCTTTCTCTGATGTCCCTTATTAAATTTTCATTTCAGTCTGTTCTTTCTTGGGTGTCTTGTAATTTAATTTTCGTCTTTGAGAGAATTTTGTCTTTTCCTCCCATTTCTTTCCTGACTTCAATCAGCTTAAAAAAATTTCTCTTGTTGTCTATTTATGTGCTTAGTTTCTGACTTTCTGAATCAAAGTGGTTTGTATCCTAAAATGCTTATTTGAGTATACACAATCCTATTTGGAATGTAGATTTACAGTTTTCTTCTGCTTGATGATTCTTTTTTGAAAAGAAATTTGTGTAAAAATTCATGTCCTGATTTTCTGCAAATCAATAGCTCTCTATGAATTTGATTTTCCTCTTTTTCATTTTTGTAATATTGAAGTGTTTACAAGATTTCTGGTTTAATGGCACCCTTTTCTGTGTAGCAAGGACTGGGTATTTTAATGGGGCTTTTGTTACTTTGTTTCAGTGGCGATGGAAGGTTTATGAGTCCTCAGATATTGTGGTTATCTTTTGTCTTGCAGGTCCTACCTTTTCCCCTTTTACTTCTTTTCCCCTTCACTACCCAAGCGCCAGAAGACTCTTCTTTCTTCCTTTTTCTTTTACTCTTCCCCAGCGTCTATGTATTTGGAAGGCTATCCCTTAAGTCATGCCTTCTCCATTAAACTGAGTCTCTCCCTTTAAATCATTTGTCTGGCTCATTAAATGGTTGGGACTTTGAAATTCCTTTCCTGCAGTCTGTTCTGATCTATTTCCCACAGTTACTTTTTAAAGTGTTCTCATATTTAGGGTGGATTTCATCCCTCGGGCCGTCTCGTCACTTCTAGTGGTTTCCCTCAGACCCTCTTGCCTGCATCCCTCCTTTGTCTTCCTAGCGGTTTATCTGCTCTGTCTGACTGTATTCTACATGTTTCATTTACTTTCAATGAGAGTACCAGTTGCTAACATGTAGAGACTGAGGCTGCTTCTCTGTCTCCTATAGCAGCTCCCGAAGTTAGTTGTATGCGTAAAGATCAGTGGAGAGCTTCTAAAAAGTTTCTTTCAAACAAGTAACTTATGGAGATGGTCTATAAAATTTCTTGATTTCAGGAGAACAGACATTCCTTCTACATCTCTACTTTGCACTATAAGAAAACTATAACTGGGGCCAGCCTGGTGGCACAAGTGGTTAAGTGCACGCGTTCCACTTCAGCGGCCTGGGGTTTTCCGTTTGCGATCCCCGGCGCGCGCCGACGCACCGTTTGGCAAGCCATGCTGTGGCAGCGTCCCATATAAAGTGGAGGAAGATGGGCACGGATGTTAGCCCAGGGCCAGTCTTCCTCAGCAAAAAAAGAGGAGGATGGGCAGATGTTAGCACAGGGCTGATCTTCCTCACAAAAAAAAAAGAAGAAGAAAACTATAACTAACTGAAAATATTGTCCATTTAGAGTTAACAAAAGCATGGGGTGATGTGCCAGCTTGGGAGGAAAAGTAGATGAGAAACTGGCTTGGGTACTGGGGTGTTTTGTTTTGATAAAAGCCTAAGAAGATCATTTTCACCTTCTCTTCTACCTGGACCTTAAGTTGGAGGAATCACAAATAATGTCAGAGACAGTTTATTTGGAGAGAAATTTTTAAAATAAATCTTCATTAGACTTTTCTGAGAACTGAGATCTTGATAACTTGTTGGTATTTTCCTGTGCAATGCCCTAAGTGTCTGATTGTACAGAGTTGAAAAACCTGAAGGTGGAAGAGAGACATTGATTTATAGATTGATTCAATTGAATATTTGAATTATTTCACTCTGTAAATAAGATAACCTGGAAGCATAAGAAATGGGGGGATATCTTTAGCATTAAAGAAGTCTACAATTAAATGCATTCACTCTTTCCTTAACAGACAGTTGTGTAGAAGAAGATGGTGAGGAAAAGCCCCCTCTCCCTGTCTCTAATTATAAATTAAAATGGATCACGGGAGTGACCCATCTCTTAGGTTTTCTGAGCAAAACTTTCAGACTCCTGCAAGGAGCTCCCGCTACTTGAAGTAGAGACCACCAGGTCCCAGTTCTGTGTCTGATAGGTGGGTTCCCTTGTGCTGTGTTTCACTCTCGGGGTCTCCTTTCTCCATTGTTAACAAGCAAGGGACTAGACCAGTTATCATTCCTTCCCGGGTCCAGGCATGAGGGGAGAACCAATCATGTGAGGACAGTGGCAGCACTTGGTGTCTTGGGATCAAGGTGTGGTAGGTTATGTTGGCTTCTCTTTACAGATCTTTTCCTCACAGAAAGTCCTCAAAGAAAACTACTGTATAGGTCCAAAAGAAATAGCCACTTGCCACCCAAGCACTTTTCACTTTTCCATACTGTGAGATGTATTAGGGTGAATGCATCACATGAGGGAAAGGAATCTGATGGGATTTGTCATGGGCACTTACCACCCAAGTCACCACCAAGACTGCCACTTGCCAGAGCAAGTGAGAAACATGCGCCAGAGAGGCAGAAACACACATGTCAGCCCCTCATAGCTAAGCCTGAGCAAACTGGCTGGCCTGGCCTAGTCTCTCTGGATTCTACACTTTCCATGTCCAGTTTTGTCCGCTCTTAAGGGAGCAAATAAGAATCACCCTAATTCTCCAGCATTAATAAGCTACTAAGCATGACATGCACCACTGAGCCTATGACTGTTTAACAAGAAGCCCATCTGAGGAGACTCCAGCCCATGCCCTGAGCCCAGCCCAGGCCTCGGACAAAGGTGGGAATTTGCAGCTGGACTTCACTGTCAACTTCTTCTACTGTTATGTAGGGCTCCAGATAAAATATTTACTGCAGGCATCTGATTCCGATTTAATTACCTTTTCCAACAAGTGCAGCTTGGGCTTGACAGGCAACAGAAAAGGCAAGATAATCACAGGCATCTGCTCATTAGCATATTCTTCCCATAATTACTGCAGCACTGCCACCGCAGCTGTGCCAGCCCTGCAGGTGCAACGCCAGGGAGGGGCTTGGGAGGCAAGTTTTCTGGCTCTTGAGCGGGAGCCCACTTGGAGCTCATCTCTGGGCCAAGGGCAGCACCCAGGGGTGCAGACATGTACCTCTGCCTGGCAACAGTCCTCGAAAAGGAAGCTGTTCCCAGGGCCTCATAGGGTGAGAGGGAGAGAAGTCCAGTCTTCACCCATATTTGCAATCCCTGGGAGCCAACATGTGCCACTTCACCAGTGCCAGAGAAAGCAAGTTTCATCAGTCCCCTCTGCTCCACGTTTGATCTTTTGGTTAAAAATAGACCACCCCACAGCTCTTCAACCCTCTTCTTATTAGATTTTTTGATTAAAATACACACACACTTCAAATTATCTTCAAGTCTGCCTTTCTACTGGACACTTGGTGATTACTGGTTATTCCCAGTACCTCTCACCTTGACCTCATGGCTGCTGTTGGCCTCCTAATTGCTTTATCCTCTTCAGTCTCACTCTTCTCTCTGTTAATCGATTCTGCCAAAGGAATCCTTTCAGTGCTTCATTTCTGTCCCTATACTCATTGCTCCTTTCAAAAGCAGTATCCTGCAGGCTCGACCCCATCCTGCTCTCTTCTGCTCATCTCCCACTACCCCATTTCCCACATCCTACGCTCAGACACAGTGGCACAGGGTTCCTGCACAAACGTGTGAGCAAGCACACACACACAAACCCCAACCACCCTCCCACCTCCGGCCTTTGCTCACACTGTACTCCTGGAACCTCTTTCTTCTCACATAAACATGTCTAATGCTACCTACCCACAAACAAATTTAAGTGCACCCTCCATAAATCTCTGTCTTCCATTCTGCAAACTGGAAGTAATCTGTCAATCTCACAAACTTTACCCTTTTAGCAATATTATATTTCTTTCTTCTCATATAATAACTGTTTACATGCATGGCTGATCACCTGTTGTGGAGTGTGTTTCCAAAGATGTCCACAACAATAACATCCATCTCACATGCTCTTTTGCAATGTGACCTTGACTTTCTCTCAATAAGAGACAGAGAGTTTTTTTGCTTTCTCCTTGAATCTTACCTGCCTTGTGATTGTTTTGACCAATGAAAGCAATGGAAATGATGTTCTTGAATTTCCAAATCCAGGAATTAAGAACAAATGGCAACTTCTGCTTTTGTGCTCTGAGAGAAGCACAAGACCACCATACTGTAAAGGGGGCCCAAGCTAGTCTCCTGAAGACGACACATGGAGAGATGCCAGGCCAGCTCCTATGTTCCAAACACCCAGCTGAGGCACCAGACACATGAGTTAAAAATCTGTCTTGGACATTCCAGCCCAAGCAGATGCTATGTGGAGCAAAGATGAGCTGTCCTCGCCAGGCACTGCCCAAATTACAGAATCATAAGCAAATAAATGATTGCTATTGTTTTTGGCTACTGGAGTTTGGGGTGGCTTGTAATGCAGTATCAGATGCCAGTGTTTGCCTTTACTAGGTAAGAGTGTGGATGTGCTCAGGTATCTGTCAGCTCAGGTTAACATTCTGATTCAGCCACTTACTAACACTGAGACCTCAAGTAAGTGACTGGACCTCTCTCTTTCCGCCCCAGATTTCTCATCTGAAACATGGAACAATAACAGGAGAACTGGATAAAGTAATGAATGTAGAGTATTTTAGAAGAGTGCCTGTCCATTGACAACCTTCAATCTGTGTTAGCAAGTATTATGTTACTTGGCAGCAAGCTACTTGAATGCAGGATGGTTTACATTATTCATGTTTGTCACCTGCAGAATGTCAGCCCAGGTCTGGGAACCCAGACGGCTCTGAAACACACTGGTTGAATGAAGGAATGAATGAAGAAACTGCTGTTGGGTTTGTCCAGGGCATGACGGTGTAGGAGTAAGAAGAGAGGATGTTGGTGGATCCCAGACTTCCCCCCAATCCCACAGTTACTGTGAATAACCCAAAACTCTTCATCAACCATGTTGTCTTTTGAGGGCAATCCCAATAGTTTGCCATGATTTAGGGAAAAAAAATATTCTAGGCTCTTATAGGTACAGATTAGATTCATCCTGTCCTTGTCAAACAAAAGCATATTCAGTTACCTTAATAAGTCACCATTTTGGACCAATTAAATAAATTATGACATAACCATACAATGAAATATTTACACAATTGTTGAAAAAGAATGAGGAAATATCTATATATGAATATGAAAAGATCTCCCAAGATATATTTTCAAATGAACAAAAAGGAACTGTGTGGTGTGAATGAATGATTTCGTTTGTGTCCAAATGGGGAGACGTAAATATACTTCTAGTCACAATAATTTAAAGAAGAATTCCAAAAACAGTTAGAGTACTGGCCTTTGGGAATTGGAGTGGAGAGCACTTTGAACTTTATACTTCACCATACTGTTTGGCTTCTTTTTCTACCATGAATGTGTTTTACTTTTATAATAATTTTTAAAACTATTTTAAAAGATTCTCTTCTTGGTAAACTAGATGTGAATAGAATGTAGTTGTCACCCCAGTAACATGTGTGTGGGATGCAAGCATCTCATGCTAGTTACTCTGACATTGTAAAACCAAGGTGGAATTTAATTGTTGGTGAAGAACTGATTGTGTCTTCTGTATTTGTTTCCTGTGGCTGTTCTAACAAACTACCACATACTTGGTGGCTTACAACAACAGAAATTTATTCTTCACAGTTCCGGAGGACAGAAGTATGAAATCAGTTTCACTGGGTCAAAATCAAGGTGTCAGCAGGTCACACTCCCTCCTGGGCTCCAGGGGAGAATCTCTTCTAGTTTCTGGTGGCTCTTGGCAATCCTTGGCTTGTGGCTGCATTATTCTAATCTCTGCCTCTGTTTTCACATCACCTTCTCCTCTTCTGTCTGTAGTTAAATCTCCCTTTGCTTCCCACTTTTGGGACACATGCAGTTGCATTTAGGATCTACCCCATAATCCAAAAAAATCTCCCTATCTCCAAATCCTTAATTTAATCACATCTCCAAAGACTCTTTTTCCAAAACATACAGGTTCCAGGGATTAGGAAGTGGATATCTTTGGGGGGCGATTTTTCAGCCTACCATATCTTCTATTTGCTAGAGTACAGGTCCAAAGGGATGCATGAGGTCATTCACGAATTCCATAAATATTTGAATGCTTGCTCTATCCAAAAACTGCAAAAGCTTAGCCCTTTTGCAGGCTAAATTTCTATTTCAAAGAGCTTGGATGTCTTACTAGTAAGGATTGAGCACAGGTGAACTTCAGTGAACTGGCGTCCCCCAACAAACTTCCTAGAAGTAGGCAGCTCCCATCTCAAGAGGGGCCAGGAAAGGGAAGTCTGACTGAGTGATGGCCACTGGTCCCTCCCAGCACAGCAGGAGGTGACCTGGCACTTCTCAGCCAGCTGACTAGGAAGTGCAATATCTCATCTGGGCTTCCTGGGGCTACTCACTCATTTCCCATCTAAAGGCACTTCTGGAACCCAGTGGGCTGTTAAAGTGAGCCAGCGGCACCCTGGCCTCCCTTCACAAGGATGCCCCACATCTTGTGCCCTATACTGCAGGGGTGGCTGATGCCAAGGACTTTGGTCTAAAAACCACAAAAACTCAGGGCTCATTGACATGTGGGTTTTTCACCTCATCTGAAAAACTGTTGTACAAGCCAAGCACTCTTCTCTGAAAAAGAAAAAAAAAATGCAGGCTTTGAAAGTAGTCTTTATTATCTGCTTAGCAACAGTTTGCTATAAATAAAAGTGCCCCGTTTTGCTATTTTGTGATTAATAGCCCAACATTCTCACAAAAACATTGGCCTTGCTGGCATCCCAATTTCTTGTTTGCAGTGGGCCTGGATGATTCTACAACCTTTCTCTGAATGCAAATTGAGTACACAGAGTTTTAAACAAAAGAAATACTGCCTCTTACTAAGAAATACTCAGCCTACACACTCATAGGCTAAGTGATCAGAGCTGCAGCATTCATGCCCATAAATTTCTTATCTCTGGTCAAATATTTAATATGCATTTTCATCAATTTTGCCAAGGGAAGAAGACTTACTCTGGGATTCTGTCATTTGCATTCTCCCCACCAGACTCTCTGCACACCCACCCAGTGTGAAAACCACAAAATTGGTGCTAACATGTATGACTACCAACGGTACACCCCACTGGGCTTGAGAGGCATCGCTCTTTACTCCACCCTGAGAAGCAGGCATTATTCTCCCCATTCTGCAGTTGAGCAAACTCAAGCACAAATCTATTCAGGAGCTTTTCAGGTTCAGGGAATGAATCAGTGGAAAATGCAGGATTTGAGCCAGACTTCACCCAGTTCTGTCTGATTTGACGGCCCGAGTTCTCAATCATCATCCCTTACTGCTCCATGATGAGTGGTCATAGGAATCCACGGGCATGAGATTGACATTCTGTGATAAGAACAAGGAAACTGAGATCCAGAACGTGTAGTTGTTTCTCACTCTCTGAGCAGAGGAGGCTGCCCACCCTTGACCTCTTTATTGAAGGAAGAGCGCGTTTCTTCCAAGATAGAAAATATGCCTGACACTTATGGAACAATTATCATATCAAATGTATTATTTTAGGAAGTCTTTATAGTCCTTAGGGCTGCTTGGAATAAAAACCTGAAGGTATAACTAGAGAATTATGAGCATTTTGTGGGGAAGCTGACATCATCTTTGCATCCTGCAAGCGTTAACGGACACTGATAAAATACCATCAAAGCATTAAGTGCCGCAGGACAGAGGGGCAGTGATCTCTTCCCAACAGGCAGGGTCCTATAAGCACAGGGACAGAGATGGCTATCAATCCACTCACGTTACTCCTGATCAGAGGCTGAGCCCTGCTCTTCTGAGGCAGGATCAGATTATGGGCTTCTTCCTGCCTGTCTGTGGGTAGGACGTTGTTAACGTTTAAATAGGAAAAGACATATGCATGGCCTCTAGGGAAATGGAATCTTAAAAGAAAGGCTCTTTCCTCATAGGATTCAGGAATTGAACTGTATCAAGAACAAGGCTTTCCACCCTGGAGAAGAAGTAACCTTCTCAGAGATCTAAAGGTGTGAGCAAGTATGATGGGCCGCTGATTGGTGGAGGAATATTTAGGGGTTCCATGTAGTTATGGTGAAACCCTGGAATGGGTAGAGGAGTGCAGGCTGAAGGCTTCTGGCCACAATTCCCATGATATAAATGCAGCAAGGATTGGGGTCAGAGGGAAGCTCTGTGCTTAAGAACACACCACACCAGAGAGAGAAATGGTGTTTCTAGTTATCTTACTTCCTAAATATTCCTTATTTATACATGTAATTTAATAAAGTGAACTGGCTCCTAAAGACAAGAAACTTGACTACTACAACTCAACAAAGAGTAATGAGACTTCAGAGTGGTATTCTGTGTAGCTCAGGGGTTTTATCTGCACATTGGGAGTCACCCAAGCCTCTCTGTGAGCTTCCCACTGGGTGAAGACTCAGAAAACATGCAGATATGCATCCACTCAACAAGTGTCTACTGAGGACCCACCATGTGCTTCCCATTGGGCAATGAAAACGAATGCCTTTGTTCATTAAGGTTATTGCAGGTGGGCAGGGGCAGGGGACAGGGAAGAGGATTCTATAACCCTGGTAGAAATCACTAAACCCAAATAATGACCCAAAGCCATGTTATGAATATGAGCTGTCCCTATACTGTTAGTGTAGAATGGGGCTTAAGTATAATGTCTTCGGAGACAAATCATCTGCCTTCAAGTCCTGGCTCTATCATTTACTAGTGTATGACATTAGCATACCTCTCTTATGCTTGACCTTCTTAGCCTCAATGTTCTCTTCTGTATAATGGGGGATGATAATGTCCATCTCACAGTACTATTTTAAGGATTAATGTATGTAAAGAATTTAGTATAGTGCCTGACATGTAAGAGACCAATAAAGATTACCTCTTTTATGTTAATAGTAGCAAGGACTCGAGCCAGGTAGAATGGATGACTCTTTCCTGAATCTAGTTTTCCTACATTGAGTGTCCCTAGGTCCTCCAGTTCTGGTCTTTCAGAGAATCGGCACGCCCAACCTCTTCAATAAGGCAAATTCCATGCAACCAATGTCTAGGGTATGACAGATGTGTTAAAGAAACCCTCTGACCAGAAGCAGCTGGATCTGTGACTCAGGGTTCTGAGAGGTGGGATGAGCCTTATGGATGAGGCTCCATGTACCAAAAGGACTGGTATGTCACACACCCATGGAACTCAAACTAGGGCAGCTTGCATGTAGGGACTGGTGGGTCATCTGATAAATGAAGCAATTAAGAAACAATAACCACAGTCACCACTATCATCATCATCATCATGGTCAAAAAGCAAGGAGAGGCTTGCAAATAAATCCTGCCTGATTCACAGTGTGTAATTCTCTGCACTATATATACTATGTCACAGATGCTGTCATGAAGTCATATACTTATTTAAAAGGTCCTAACTCATACCTGGCATATTTTTGGAGCCCTCATTTAGTGCTGTTAAATTATAATGCCTTATTCAATAGAGTGCACATCAGGATGCAATGTACTTTCATGAACAGCATCTCATTTGATTTTCACAATTAACTTTAACTCAGGACCTGGTAACCAATAGCTTCTTTTCAGTTTTCTCTCTCTCCTTAGTGAACACCAACTTCAACAGATGTACTTGTCCCTCTGACGTAGTTTTGGCTCTTGGCACCATTTCGTCATAGAATCTCCGTTGTGACAGCACTTACCAGTATTTAAGCGCCCATCGTCAACTAGCAAGCAGCAGAAACAGCATCTGAACCCAAGCTGTTATCCACTGAAGTCCTCTGAAATATTAGCTGCTGCAGCTCCTGCTGCAGCCCACAAATGGTCTGTCCATCCTGGGCCCGTAATCTATACCCTCAGTTTGGGCAGGACAGCAACCGACATTCTAATCAGTCTCCCCTTTAAAATCATGACATCTTTAGACTCAGAGCACTTGGAGAATATTCAAAGGAACTCAGAGTGCAAGGAACCTTAACTGTTATTCACTGCAGAACCTTTGCAATATTTAAACACTCTTGGGCGTTCACACCTGGGAGGCTGCTAGCCAATTATAACCTAGTTTGAGTAAGGTCCAGGTTTCTCAAACAATCCAGGATCTTCTTATCAAACCCAATAGCTCCATGGTGGTGTCTGGCCCTTCTACCTCCCTGAGGTCCTTATCAGTGTTAGTCCTAACTCCCTTTCTGAAGCGCTCCTCTCCCTCCTGGTTTTCTTTTCCTTCTGCTTCACAGCCTGATTCTCTGTCTCTTTTCTGATACCTCTCCTCTTTTCTGATGTCACCTCCTAACTGTGGGCATTCGCTGAGATCTGGTGCCTTCTCTCTCTCTAGTCTCTATTGTTGTTTCCACTCCCTAGGTCAATGGTTCCTAAATACAGTCTCACTCCCTGCCTAATTCTGGTGCAGCTTCTGGCTTCTCATCCTTTGTGCCTCCAGATCTCTGCCAGCCTGGCCCACATCAGTCTCAGCAACACAGATCACACTGTACTTGACATCTTTTCATCCAAGCCAACCTTCCTCTCCTGGTTTTCCATTTCTATCAATGGCAACACCATCACCCACCAGTCGCCCAAGATCAAAAAACTAAAGTCACTCTCTTCTCTATATACTCGCAGCCGCCATATGTCCAAGTTTCTGAAAACAGCTCTGACCTCAAATCTTCTGTTTTGTTGTCATGTGTCAACCCTTTCATCATGATTTTGGACTGAGAGGACAAGAAGCTGTAATAACTGTGCTGTTAGTACACTGGTCTGGTGGCCTGCTCTCTCCATATGCCCTCTGGGTCTCAGTCATATTTCTAGTTACCACGGCAGGAATTCTTGTTCTCTCTCCTGGACTCCATAATAATGCTACCCACTTCCATTTCATTTTCCACAACTCCATCAAACAGATCCTCCAAAAATAACTCCTTCTCTTTTCACTCTCTCAGCAAAACAAACCAAAACAAAAACTCGCAGTAACTTTCCATAGCCAATCACATGAAGTCACTTTCTTTGTCTTGGGTCTTCCTCCCCTAAAGTCTTCCATCTGCCAGTCACCGCCCCCTCACTCTCCCACTCCGGAACTCCCGTCTTCCTGAAACAATATGACACTCACTTTTAGTTTTAGTACTTAACTTCAGAGGTCCTAAGTTGTTTTATTACTCAAGTCTTATCTCTCCAAAAGAGGTTTTAACCCTGAGGACCAGCTCTTCCACTGGTTTTGGATGCCCCTGCCACACAAACTGGTTGCAGGCAAAGAGTAAGTGTTCAACAATTTTTTTAAAAATGGAGTTTCACAGTATAACTTGATAGGTGAACTGTGGGGTGTCTCTTATAAGCCAGTCTTTCTACACATACAGTTTTTCCTTAAAGAGATGAACAATATCATTCTTTTCCAGAACAAAAATAACCACGTGAAAAGGCTCTATGAAAAAATGTGGATAAGGTTGTCTCGTTTCAGAAGACGAAAAGGGGAGAAAAACGCTTTGGAGTTGTTTCCATTTTATGTGTAAACAGTGACATCTGCTGGTAAAAATACAGAAGCATTTACATGGGGTCTGGAAGTGCTGCAAAGTGGATTAGCGTTGAAGAAGCCTGAATTTTTGACTCTTTTTTTCATGGACTTCTCTTCACAGGGGCACCCAAACACCCCTTGTGAGACCCCCAGGATAGAAACTCATATCTGCTGTCCATAGAAGTATTATTCTGGAACATCACAGAATTTAATTAAGACAATGCAATGATAATTAAAACAATTCTTCCCTTATCAGATTCATTAGCCTAGTTTCAACTTTTAATTGTTGTCCCTTATGATACATTTTTCCCATGATTGATGCCAACTTGGTTTCCCTAGGGGAGGTGCTTACAAGCATCCACCTCATCGTAGTTCAGTAATCATGAGTTAATTTTGTTCCCTAATTCTGTTTTTTGAGCATGATTTTAAACAATGCGATTAGGGATAAAAATGTTTGAGGCTGAGAACTAACATGCAAATGTGGAAAACACGCCTGCTGAGGACTGTCTTTCCAACTGTGCCCCACCACTGCTGCATACCGAAATGAAGCTCTTCTCCCAGGGTCAAGTAAATGTCAAGGGCCACACAGTAGCGTGCCTTCCATGCAAACAAAGCAAGTCTTCTTGGCCAGCCTGGCTGCATGGGAGGAAGCCAAGCAGCACCATGTGGCTCAGGCCCTAAGGAAAACTGAAAATGCTTTGCCGCCTCAAGCTATAAATCTGACATCAGACATCAGAAACTTTTGTGAAAATAGGAATTCTTGGAATTTGCTGTGGCTTGAAAGAAAAAGTCCAGCTCCACAGAAGGACTGTTCTAGGCTCACAGCCCCACTGCGACTACATTCTTGGGCTGGGAAGGCAGCCCCAGAATACCTTTTGGTCACGTTTGCCTCCACAGCCCCCTCACCCTGCAACCACATCTCCCATCATGCTTCAGGTTCCATCCGTTCTTTCTTGTCTCTCAGATCTGTCCCTGCTTTTGTTCCATTTCTACTGCCACTCCCTTCAAGCCTCAGGCACCTCATAAGACGACTGTAGTTCTCTTAACAGGCCGCCAGCCTCCACTGCCCACCTCTACAGTGAGACTTCCCAAATCACCAGTCTCCTAACCCCATCAGAATGCCATACCTGACAGAGTACCCCCATGGGCACATGCTCAGCACACATGATTGCACTGTGTTCTCCAAACAAGACCACAAGGCAGGCATCATGTCCTCCAGGTTACAGATGTGGGAACTGAGGCTCAGAGAACAACTGAGCAGCAGACACTGCTAAAAAAGAGAGTCAGAATTCTAGCCAGAATTTGTCTGACTCTAAAGAGCGTGCTTGTCCCACTAAACCCATGTCATGGATTTACCCTGCTCTGAAAGCTCTCGTGGACCCCACTCCTGTGGAATTCGATCTGAGCCGCCTACCCTGGTGTTCAAGCCCTCTGTCCTGGCCCTAGTATGCTTCTTCAACCTTGCTCCAGCTCTTCCCTCCACTAACAGTCCCAAGTCCCACACAAGTCCAACTTCTTTTTTTAATCTGGAACCTCCTCTCCACCCACTCATCTCCCCTGCCATTCATCAAGACTTATGTGACTCTCCAGGAAGAGTTCATTCTTTTACAAGCTCTTCCACAATACTTATCTTATTCTCCCTTATGTTATAGTTCTCTATGTAAAGCGTCTCTCCTCGCTAGACTCTGAGCACTCTGAGGGAAGAAGCCTGTTTTTTAATATCCTCGTATGGCCTTTAATCTTCAGCAACAGTAGCTGACGCTAAGTTAAAATTAACAAATATTTGTTGGATGGATGGATAGTTGGATGGATGGACAGAAGGATGAGGGATAAATGAAGAAAGTATGGTAGTCCCTCCTTTTCCTCCATTTCGCTTTCCATGGTTTCATTTACCCATGGTCAACCACGGTCCAAAATATTAAATGGAAAATTCCAGAAATAAACAATTTATAAGTTTTAAATTGTGTGCCCTTCTGAGTAGCATGATGAAATCTCTAGCCATCCTGCTTCCTCCCACTCATTACATGAATCATCTCTTTGTCCAGCATATCCACGCTGTATACACTATTTGTCTGCTAGTTACTCAGTAGCTGTCTTGGTTATCACATGGGCTGTCATGGTATCACAGTGCTTATGTTCAAGTAATTCTTATTTTACTTAATAATGGCCTCAAAGCACAAGGGTAGTGATGACAATTTATATATGCCAAGCAGAAGCCCTAAAGTGCTTCCTTTAAGTGAAAATGTGAAAGTTCTTGACTTAAGAAGGAAAGAAAGAAAATCACATGCTGAGTTTGCTAAGATCTATGGTAACTTTTTATTACAGCACATTGTTATAATTGCTCTATTTTATTATTAGTTATTGTTGTTAATCTCTTAATGTGCCTAATTTATAAGTGAAACTTTATCATAGGTATGTATGTATAGGAAAAAACATAATAAATATAAGGTTCATACTATCATGGTTTTGGGTATCCACTGGGAGTCTTGGAATGCAGCTCTCACAGATAAGGGGAGACTACTGTATCTAACTGTTTAAGTTATCTCTCAGGGTATAGGTAAGTATATTTATTTGATTTACAGACATACAAATAAAAGAGACTGGTTATGATGATATAAAAGAGCAATATTGTTTTGGAATAACAGTGATTAATAAATAGTTATTATTTTACATCAATGCTGTAGCTCTACCATTAGACTAACAAGTCTATAAGTTTCATGAGGACAGGGACTATGTTTATACCTACAACTACAACTGCCAAGCAAATTTGGAGCCCCTCGCTGATTTGATACCATAAAGTAGGAGATCTCACTCACACTAGCTGCCTGCTAGAGCCCATGGGAAGAAGCAGGGATCCTTATCAAAGTCAAAGCTTTGGGGTCAGTGTACATGAATCTAAGCCTGGTGCTGCTGTGTGAGCCTCTCTTGAGTCTCAATTTTGTTTCAGAAAATAGGAATCCTTGTCCCATGAGTCTCATTGGGTAATAAACATGATAACCCACATGATGCTCTCAGCACAGCCTCAGAAGCACTCTGTGAGTGGCAGCTATCGTCATTCATTCAGTGACTATCATTCCTGTCTCAGCTTCGATCTTGCTGGTGATGACTTGCTGGCGATGACTTGCTTGTGATAGCTATATCTCTAAGTTCTTACTAGTGGTCACCAGGACTTATCAAAGTAGGAAAATATAGACTTCTGATAAACTCAAAGTCAAATTATAGGTAGTTTTAATAGAAAACATAATTAATTGCAGTTTAAAAAATCTACAATAAGCTCTTTGGGCTCTCTCAACCAGTGGGAAACTCCCACACAGAGGACTCAGAACTGCTAGGGGGTACCATCAACATCTGAGCACCCCAGGAGAGCGGGTAACGAGGGGCCGATGAGAAGCCCCCCATGCCAGGGACCCGGCAGGCAAAAGAGAGAGCCCCCACCCCTCCCCGCAAACCTGACCCTGCAGCTCAGCAGACCAGACCAGACCAAGCAGCCGACGGATCACAGTGAGCAGCGCGGGCAGAGCACAGGGGGCTCAGATTACACAGCACTTTACCCCCACACAGTGGCAGCGGGTGGAAATTGCAACCAGATATTTCCAGGATGTGGAAAAACAAAGCCAATACAGGAACCACAATGCAAAGGTACATGAAATCACCAGAACAGAAGGAAAATGACAAGCACCCAGAAACCAACCCTGAAGACACAGAAATCCATAACCTAAACAACAGAGATTTCAAAATAGCTATCATAAAAAACTCAACAAAATATGAGAAAGCACAGACAAACAATTCAATGAGATTAGGAGTTTCTTCACAAAAGACATTGAAATCATAAAGAAAAACCAATCAGTGCTGACAGAGATGAAGAACACAATGGAAGAGATAAAGGAGAATCTGGAATCTTTAAAGAACAGAGCTGACAATATGGAGGAAAGAATTAGCATTACAGAGGTTAGGAATACAGATATGCTCCAGATGGAAGAGGAGAGAGAACTAAGACCAAAAAGAAATGAAGAAAGTCTCCGAGAAATATCTGACTCTATTAGGAAATGTAACATAAGAATTATAGGTATTCCTGAGGGAGAAGGGAGGGAAAGAGGAACAGAGAGCCTATTCAAGGAAATAATAGCTGAGAACTTCCCAAATCTGGGGAAGGAGCGGGAAATACCAGTAAGCGAAGCAAACAGATCACCTAAATACGTTAACAGGCAAAGGCCCACTCCACAACATCTAGTGGTAAGGCTGGCCAAAGTCAATGACAAAGAAACAATATTAAGGGCAGCTAGACAAAAACAAAAAATAATGTACAAAAGAACTCCCATCAGGCTCTCAGAGGATTTCTCAACAGAAACTTTACAGGCTAGGAGAGACTGGAATGATATATTCAAAATACTGAAAGACAAAAACTTTCAGCCAAGAATACTCTATCCAGCAAAAATATCCTTCAAATATTATGGAGAAATAGTAACTTTCCCAGATAAACAGAAGCTAAGTGAGTTCATGGCCATGAGACCCCCACTACAAGAAATACTCAAGAAGGCCCTCAGGCCTGAAAAAAAGAAGAGGAAGGGAATGCAAAGATTGGAGGAAAAAGAAAAATAAGTAGACAAACTCAGAAAAAAAGTAGATCTTTACCAGAATAGGTTAGCAACCACTTAAATGCCAAAATCAAAGATCAAAGGAAGGAATTCACTAAAAATAAATTTAACTTCATCACTGTAAACACACACCCACAATACAAGATAGAATAAGGTATAACAAGAACGACTTAGAAGGGGAAGAGGAAAGTGATTGAATTGACTTAGTATAAGGAAATAGGAGACCATCAGATAATGGACTATCTCATACACAAGATTTTTTACACAAACCTCAAGGTAACCACTAAACAAATAATCAAAACAAAATCACATATGATAAACAAAGAGAAAACTAGAAGAGTCATAAGACGGAACAACCAAACTGAATTGGCAGTCCGAAACAAATGAGACAAGAAACAAAGGAAATGCAAAAGAACTGTAAAATAAGTGACAAAACAGCAAGATTAAGCCCTCATATATCAATAATTACCCTAAATGTAAATGGATAGAACTCTCTAATCAAAAGATACAGAGTGGCAGGATGGATTTAAAAGCAAGACGCAACAATATGCTGCCTCCAGGAAACACATCTCAGCTCTAAAGACAACCACAGGCTCAGAGTGAAAGGATGGAAGACAATACTCCAAGCTAATGGCAAACAAAAGAAAGCAGGTGTTGCCATACTCATATCAGACAAAGTAGACTTCAAGATAAAACAGGTTAAGAGAGACAAAGGGAAATATATAATGATAAAAAGGACACTCCACCAAGAAAACATATCACTTATAGATATATATGCACCCAACATAGGAGCACCCATGTACATAAAGCAACTATTAACAAAACTAAAAGGAGACATTAACAACAAAACAATAATAGTAGGGGATCTTAATACCCCACTTACTTCAATGGATAGATCATCCAGACAAAAAGTCAATAAAGAAATAGTAGACTTAAATGAAAAACTGGACGAGATGGACCTAGTAGACATATACAGAGCACTCCATCCAAAAACAGCTGACTTACACATTCTTCTCAAGCACGCATGGAACATTCTCAAGGACAGACCATATGTTGGGAAACAAAGCAAGCCTCAATAAACTTAAGAAGATTGAAATCATAACAAGCATCTTTTCAGACCATAATGCTATGAAACTGGAAATCAACCACAAAAAAAAAAAACTGGGAAAGTGACAAAAATGTGGAGATTAAACAAAATGCTACTGAACAACCAATGGATCATTGATGAAATTAAAGGAGAAATCAAAAACTATCTGGAAACAAATGAAAATGAAAATATGCCATACCAAACCATATGGGATGCAGCAAAACCGGTCCTGAGAGGGAAACTCAGAGCAATACAAGCCCACCTTAACAAACAAGAAAAAGCCCAAATAAGCAACCTCAAAGTACACCTAACAGACCTAGAAAAAGAACAAACAAAGCCCAAAGTCAGCAGAAGGAGAGAAATAATAAAAATCGTAGCAGAAATAAATGAAATTGAGACCAAAAAACAGTAGAAAGGATTAATGAAACAAAGAGTTCGTTCTTTGAGAAGATAAACAAAATCGACAAACCCTTAGCCAGGCTTACTGAGAAAAAAAGGGAAAAGGCTCAAATAAATAAAATTTGAAATGAAAGAGGAGAAATTACAATGGATACCAAGGAAATACAGAGGATTATAGGAGAATACTATGAGAAATTATATGCCAACAAATTGGACAATCTAGGAGAAATGGATAAATTCTTAGACTCATACAACCTCCCAAAACTGAACCAAGAAGAAATGGAGAATCTGAATAGACCAATCACAAGTAAAGAGATTGAAATAGTAATCAAAAGCCTCCCAAAAAATAAAAGTCCAGGACCAGATGGCTTCTCTGGTGAATTTTACCAAACACTCAAAGAAGATTTAATACCCATCCTTCTCAAACTATTCCAAAAAATAGAGAAAGATGGAACACATCCTAACTCATTCTACGAGGCCAACATCACCCTGATACCAAAGCCAGACAAAGACAATACAAAGAAGGAAAATTACAGGCCAATATCGCTGATGAACATAGATGCAAAAATCCTCAACAAAATATTGGCAAACCGAATATAGCAATACATTAAAAAGATCATACACCATGATCAAGTGGGATTTATACCAGGGACACAGGGATGGTTCAACATCTGCAAATCAATCAACATGATACACTACATCAACAAAACAAAGAATAAAAACCACATGGTCATCTCAAAGACGCAGAGAAGGCATTTGACAAGATAGAACATCCATTTATGATAAAAACTCTCAACAAAATTGGAATAGAAGGAAAGTACCTCAACATAATAAAGGCTATTTATGACAAACCCACAGCCAACATCATACTCAACGGGGAAAGACTGAAAGCCATTCCTCTGGGAACAGGAATGAGGCAGGGCTGCCCACTCTCACCACTCTTATTCAACATAGTACTGGAGGTTTTGGCCAGAGCAATTAGGCAAGAAAAAGGAATAAAAGGAATCCAAATAGGTAACGAAGAAGTGAAACTCTCACTATTTGCAGATGACATTATTTTATATATAGGAAACCCTAAAGAATCCATTGGAAAACTATTAGAAATAATCAACAACTACAGCAAAGTCACAAGGTACAAAATCAATCTACAAAAATCAGTTGCATTTCTGTATGCTAATAACAAACTAACAGAAAGAGAGCTCAAAAAGATAATAACATTTATAATCATATCAAAAAGAATAAAATATCTAGGAATAAATCTTAATAAAGGAGGTGAAAGACCTATACAGTGAAAACTACAAGACACTATTGAAAGAAATTGATGATGATATAAAGAAATGGAAAGACATCCCATGCACATGGATTCGAAGAATAAACATAGTTAAAATGTCTATATTACCTAAAGCAATCTACAGATTCAATGCAATCCCAATCAGAATCCCAATGACATTCTTCACAGAAATAGAAAAAAGAATACTAAAATTCATATGGGGCCACAAAAGACCCCGAATAGCTAAAGCAATCCTAAGAAAAAAGAACAAAGCAGGAGGCATCACAATCCTTGACCTCAAAACATACTACAAAGCAATAGTAATCAAAACAGCATGGTACTGGTACAAAAACAGACACTCAGATCAATGGAACAGAATTGAAAGCCCAGAAATGAAACCACACATATACAGACAGCCAATTTTCAACAAAGGAGCTAAGAACATACAATGGAGAAAGGAAAGTCTGTTCAATAAATGGTGTTGGGAAAACTGGACAGCCACATGCAAAAGAATGAAAGTGGATCTTCTGCCATAACAATTCCCAAAAATTAACTCAAAATGGATCAAAGACCTGAAGGTGAGACCTGAAACTATAAAACTCATAGAAGAAAATATAGGCAACACACTATTTGACATTGGTCATGAAGGAATCTTTTCTGATGACATGCCTACCCAGACTAGGGAAACTAAAGAAAAAATAAACAAGTGGGACTTTATCAGATTAAAGAGCTTCTACAAGACAAACGAAACCAAAATCAAGATGAACAGACAACCCACAAGCTTGGAGAGAATATTTGCAAAACATACATCTGACAAGGGGTTGATCTCTATAATATATAAAGAACTGACACAACTGAACAACAAAAAAACAAACAACCCAATGAAAAAATGGGCAGAGGAAATGAACAGACACTTCCCCAAAGAAGATATACAGATGGCCAATAGGCACATGAAAAGATGTTCAACATTACTAATCATCAGGGAAATGCAAATCAAAACAACACTAAGATATCACCTCACGCCTGTTAGAATGGCTATAATCACCAAGACAAAAAACAACAAATGTTGGAGAGGATGTGGTAAAACCGGAACCCTCATACACAGCTGGTGGGAATGCAAACTGGTGCAGCCTCTATGGAAAACAGTATGGAGATTCCTCGAAGAATTAAAAATAGAGATGCCCTATGATCCAGCTATCCCACTAGTGGGAATCTATCCAACGAACCTGAAATCAACAATCCAAAGAGGCTTATGCATCCCTATGTTCATTGCAGCATTATTCACTATAGCCAAGAAGTGGAAGCAACCCAAGTGTCCCTCGACTGATGACTAGATCAAGAAGATGTGGTATATATATACAATGGAATACTACTCAGCCATACAAAAGACAAAATTGTCCCATTTGCAACAACATGGATGGGCCTGGAGAGTATTATGTTAAGTGAAATAAGCCAGAGAGAGAAAGACAAACACTGTATGATCTCACTCATATGTCGAATATAAACCAACACATGGACAGAGAAAACTGTATTGTGGTTACCAGGGGCAATGGCGGTGGGGGGTTGGCACAAGGGGTGAAGGGAGACATGTATATGGTGATGGACAAACAAAAATGTACAACCCAAAATTTCACAATGTTAAAAACTATTAAAACATCAATAAATAAATAAATAAATAAATAAATAAAATCTACAATAAGGTATAATCTAAAAGAGGATCCATAAACAGAATATAGATCCTAGAAAAAACCCATGCATACATGGTCCATTAATTTACGACAAAGGAGGCAAGAATACACAATGGGGACAGGATATCTCTTCAATAAATGGTGTTGAGAAAACTGGACAGCCACATGCAAAAGAATGAAACTGCACCCCTATCTTACAACATACACAAAAATTAACTCAAAATGGACTAAAGACTTGAATGAAAGACCAGAAAGCATAAAACTTCTAGAAGAAAACATAGGTAATAAACTCCTTGACATCAATCTTGGCATTGATTTTTTGGATTTGACACCAAAAGCAAGGACGACAACAGCCAAAATAACAAGTGGGACTACATCAAACTAAAAGCTTCTGCACAGCAAAGGAAACCATCAACAAAATGAAAAAGCAACCTACAGAGGCGGAGAAAATATTTGCAAATCATATATCTGATAAGGAGTTAATATCCAAAATATATAAAGAACTCATACAACTCAATACTAAAAAAAAAAAATCCCAAAACAATCTGATTAAAAAATGAGCAGAAGATCTGAACAGACATTTTTCCAAAGAAGACACACAGATGGCCAACAAGTACGTGAAAAGATGTTCAACAAGATCATCAGGGAAATGTAAATCAAAACCACAATGAGATATCACCCCACACATGTTAGAATAACTATTATCAAAAAGACAAGAGATGAGTATTGGTGGGATGTGGAGAACAGGGAACCCTTGTGCATTGTTGGTGGAAATGTAAATTGGTTCAGCCTCTATGGAAAACAGTATGGAGGTTCCTCAAAAAATTAAAAGTAGAACTAACACGTGATCCAGCAATTCCACTTCTGGATAACAAAAATACTAACTCAAAAGGATGCATGCATCCCAATGTTCATTGCAGCATTATTTACAACAGCAAAGATGTGGAAACAACCTAAGTGTTGGTTGATAGATGAATGGATAAAGAAAATGTAATATATATACATATATATACGATGGAGTATTATTCAACCTTAAAAAAAGAATGAAATCTTGCCATTTATGATGACATGGATGGACTTTGAGAGCATTATGCTAAGTGAAATAAGTCAAAGAAAGACAAATACTGTATAATCTCACTTATATATGGAATCTAAAACAAAAAAAAAACAATACAAAACCGAACTCATAGATACAGAGAACAGATTGGTGGTTGCCAGAGGCAGGGGGTAGGGGGTGGGCTAAATGAGTGGAGGGGTTCAAAAAGTACAAACTTCCAATTAAAAAATAAATGTCATGGGGATGTAATGTACAGCATGGTGACTATAGTCAATGGTACTATATTGCATATTTGAAAGTTGCTAGGAGAGTAAATCTTAAAAGTTCTCATCACAAGAAAAATAATTTTTGTAACTATGTATGATGTTAACTAGACTTACTGTGGTGATCATTTTGCAATATATACAAATATTAAATCATTATGTTGTACACCTGAAACTAATATAATGTTATATGTCAATTATACCTCAATAAAAATAAATAAATAAATAAATAAAAGAAGATTCCATAGTCTTCTAGTCAAAGTCCCCATTTAATCCCTTAAAACCCTACCTCCCTTTGCCCATATTAATATATCATGTTATATTATGTTACACTATATTATACTATATATGATCCATCCCATAATAGTGTTTTAAAGGCATTACAGTGCCTGAATACTTCAGATTGTCCCCCATCTCCTGCCAAGACATCCCATAACAATGTAGCTCCATGGTTAGGGTAGCAACTCTGCACCCCTACAGTGCCCAGGAATCAGGTCCACCCAGTCACCACATGCCATAGCCCTCTCTTCTTACAAGTCATTCATCTTAGCAGACAGGGACAGTGCTAGAGGGCAGTGCAGCCTGGGGCACCCATACAGCACTAACGCTCTAATGTGCAGGATGACCTCCATGTTCACTTACTGTGCAGGAGCTAAGCCAGATGATTACCTCCTAGGACCAGTGCTCAACAATGGCTCCCCCAGTACAGAAGATACTAGAAACAAAATAGCCATGCCCTTCTGGGCTGAGAGATAGGAACTGGAAATATCCATCCCACTTGAGCATTTGTGCTAGCGATCAGTTCTCTGCCCTGAAACTGTGAGTGACAGGGATCCTCCAGAACCAGCAGAGAGGAAATGACTTGGAGTGGATGGACTTGGCTCCTGGCAGGCTCACCTTGTATGCTGTCAAATCATTAAACAAATGTTCACCCTCTTCCTCAAGCAAAGCTGAAGAGGACATTGTTGACATATCGGGGCATCCTTAAAGCACTCAGCCTTCCCACCCGGTGTCTGGAGAAACGCACTAGCTCTGGCAGCTGGGAATATGGCATTGCTCATTACTTTATTATGTCCTTAAAAGCATGAATGTTCAGAAAATTTATGAGAATATATATACATAGACGTACATATTATATACATAGACGTCCGTAGAACTATATATACACACAGCCTGTACACTTAACCTAAGGAGATTGGTGATGGTAGATCTCCATTATAATAGCATGGAGTTTTGTTTGAACAATTTCTTTTTTAATATGACAGCTTCATTTCACATTTTTCTCAGTACAGTGATGCTGGTGATATTACCAAAGATGACAAAATTTCTTACAGTACGTGCTGATCACTCAGAGTCACTTTGATGCCAGATATAGAAATGACTTTTTCAAATTCCAACTATAATCCTCCCAAACCTCTACTGAGGAAATGAATCATCATCACCAAATGCAGAACTCGCTGTTACTCTCCATCGATAACAAACAGAATCTTTCTTCTGCTGACCTCCTCCAGGGTGGGCCTCGGGCTGGTCACACTGCTGGCCACTCCCTTCCATCCTAGCTGCCTGGAGTCCTCTGAACCCTCTCTTCACTGACAGAACTGATAAGAGACAAGTTTAGGAAGCTCCCCAAACCTTTTGTAAGGAGAAACTGTTTTTCATTTCCCTGAAAGTTTGAGTGCAAGCTGGCTGCACTTCCTTCCTCCAAAGCAAATCTCAGCACAGCTAGAAGAGTAGGGAGGGCACAGAGGAGATGGGTGGCAGCAAGGGGTTAAGAGAGCCAGCCTACTCTCTTAGCCAGGGTAGGTTTTCAGAACAACCTCATGATTGCTCCACTGGAGAACTCACACTGGGAGAAGTACAGCCCCATTCCCAGGTTCCCATTCTGGCCGTGTCCGCTGAAGGCTCAACCAAGACTTCATCCTCAGAGAAGAAATGATAAAGGAATTCCCCCTAAACACTCCTCTTCCCCGTTCTGGTATAAATGACTAGCGTGACTGACTGATTGAATGAAAGGAGAGAAGGAGAAAGTGAATAAACTCCTGGTTTTGTGGACATCAAATTTCAAAAGGGTAAATTGAACTTACTTCAATAATAATTTCAATCTTCCTTTCTTTAGCAAGGCAAGAGGAAGGAATAAAATAGCCTCTAACTTCAAAAATCTCCGATTCAAAGGGAACAAATCCTATCATGCACTTTTTAACAGTTAATTCAGCTATAGGTGCCATAGTTGCACCCTGCATAGGGTTGAAGCCTCTTGGTGGGTGGGTGCTTAGGGATGTGTATGTGTTTCTCTCCCCTTCTGCCTCCCAAGACAAATACGAAGTTTGTTCCACCTGGTTCAGCATCTCTGCCCTTCTCCCTCCTTGGAGAAGAGGCTATTTTTCCAAGGCTCGTTCTTGGAACTTTGTTATGCAGAATCAGAGAATGGGCAGAGAAATGTGGGACCTGAGGGGCTAGGTGAGGAGGGAAAGACTAAGAAAGAGGCTGAACAAGAGTGGGCATGGGGAGGAGAGAGAAAACAGCCACACTTCGGAGAAAGTATAGGGAGGGGTGGTGGCAGAAGGATGGTTGACCATCAGAGCATGTGGAAAATAGGAAATAAGAATTGAGGAGGAGAGAAAAAGGGCATAGGGTAAGATGGGTTTCCCATGAATTGGTAGATTGGTTCTGCTTCCATGCTTTTCAAGAGATGCAGATTGGCGTTTCTTCTTAAATTCTCATTTGCTGTGGCAACTACCATTCTTTGACTATGAGTCTTGGAGAGAGGGAACCACATGGATCTTGAACTCAGATTTTCTCAGTTCTAGTCCAGTCGTCTTATCTTACAGCCGAGAAAACTGAAGCCCGAAGAAGTAAAATCACTGGCCTCAAAATGCACCACAATCTAGTAACAGAACTTTGACTGATTCCCCTGCCTCTTAGTCCAGTGTAGATTCTACTACCCCATGCTAAAAATATGCTTGTTCCTGAACATACACACAGCCACATCCCTCCTCCCCCACAAGCCTGTCTCACTCTCTAAGTCTTATTAAGGATAAAAACCTCAGACTCTCTCTCCAGCAGAAAGAATTTAAACTTCTGAAGAGAAATGTGTCCTACTACAATACAATTGGTTCCCAAAATAAATTTAGGTTCTGGGGCTGGGAGCCAGCAACCACACCTCACTTCTGTAGATTAAAGGCAGAATCTTCCCTTTAGGAGACAAGCTGTGACGTTAAAAGGAAGAAGGGACAGATATTAGGATGTTTAAAAGGTCCATGTGTCTGAATAGGTCTCACATTCCACCCAACAGATGGCAGTAGCAACATATTTTTTTAAATCACGAAAGTTCAGAAGGAAAAAAAGAAACAGCAGTGAAATGAGATGTCTAATTTTCCTGTCCTCATCAAAAACCGAGTTATCCATCCATTCTTCTTGAAGTAACATGGAATTAAAACAAACACACACCTACCTAAGCACTGCTAGATAAAATCAACTAATAGCCCACTAATGATGTTCCTGATTACAAATTATAACTAACAATTGCTTTTGTGTTTTATTTTTATCAGGATTAGAAAGGATTATTTCTCTTGTCTTTTGAATTTAACTAGACTTAAGTGAGTGGTTGAATATAGTTTCAGTTTTCCACATACTAGCATTCTTGAAGGAAAAAAAATAGGATCCCTTGGTTGCTAACAATTGTTTAAGCACCACTTAATTCTTGGAATTGATTACATTTGTGAGCATTACTACAGTTCTAGTTTTCAAATTGAGAAAGCATTTATATTAGAAAGCAGTGGCTCTCTGTCCATTTGGGATTACATTTAACTTTAAGTTATAGAAAATCAAATAGATCATGCAATTTATCTCAATTGTAATTGTATCCTGATATTGCATACTTAGCTTATTTTTCTGGTACTGCGTAAAAAATACATTCCTGGAGCTCTTTTTTTTTTCATTCTATTTTTATTCCTCCTTTTTTTCCTTTGCTCTATTCCTATCCACGCTTTTCTGCATAGCTAATATCATCGTGCAGAGGAAAAAGAACTACCTACACCTGTTTCCCAGCAAGGAGGTATTGCTTTGTGTAAACAGACTGTGTCCTGGCACAGCCACCTAGGGAGACTCAGAGCCTCTTGGATGTTTTAAATTTTCGAGGGAAACACAGCAAAGTCTGTCGGACACTTCAGGAACTGCTAGCTCCAGGTAAGTCAGCTTTAACATTAGATCACTACATTCCTTCCATGATGTCATATCTTTGCAAAGCTGGCTTTTTGGTAGTTGCTGGGATAGATGTGGAAGGAAAGTGACATGTCTAATCTAATTCCAGCGTTTTAGATGCTGTTAGTACCCAATAGATGCACCCACATACTGTTAGTAAGAAATTGTGGTTAAAAATAAAATTAAGGGGTCAGCCTGGTGGCGCAAGCGGTTAAGTGCGCGCGCTCCGCTGCGGCGGCCCGGGGTTCGCTGGTTCAGATCCCGGGCGCGCACCGACGCACTGCTTGGTAAGCCATGCTGTGGCGGCGTCCCATATAAAGTGGAGGAAGATAGGCACCGATGTTAGCCCAGGGCCGTCTTCCTCAGCAAAAAAAAAGGAGGATTGGCGGATGTTAGCTCAGGGCTGATCTCCTCACAAAAAAAATAAATAAATAAATAAAATAAAATAAATAAAATTAAAATGTTATTTTTTCCTTCAATTTGTACATATTGCTTTTTAATCAGCTACTAAGTTGTTAGGACATAAATACTTATTAAAATGTTTGGACCTGACCACTTTATAAACAGAAATATTAAGCATTTCTTTTGGCCTTAAGAAAAAAGTTACTAAGACAGTAAGGGTGCTGTGAACTGAGAACTGAGAGCATCTCGGGACCTCTGGAGCAAACTATTCACAGACATGTGCTGCTTTATTCCCCTCAAAAATTTTAAAAATTATTTCAAAGGATGAATCATGAGTTTAAAGAATTGATATAAAAACCCAAAAAGTATGAATCAGAAAGAAAAGACATGAGCTTGGGTTTGAATCCTGCCTTTGCCACAAACTAGTTGATTTCAGGTAATGTTTCTGTGCCTTGATTTTTTTCTCCCTCTTATGGGTTAGAGGAGATAACATTTAAGCATCTAGGATCCTTCCTGGCATTCGTAAATGCACAAGTGGTAGCAATTATGATTTCCAAATCAAGCATGACCCATACAAATGTCTCCTCCCAGGAGAAAAGGGGGCCTTAATTGGTGGAGTCCAGAGCAAAATGAAAATGCAGGGATCCTTGTTCAAAATTATTAAGAATTTCAAGATAGAGACAGCAGAGCATTAAGCCAAGTGTGGGGCCCTTGTAAGCATGGGCCCTGCATGAAGCTGCCCCTGCTCTTCCCTACTCTGAACAGAGTCTTCTCAGGGTTTTCCAGCTCATATGAATCTTTTCTCCAACACCAACCTTTTTACACTTACTATCTGTGCTAAATAATTATTAGTTCGTCAACTATCATCCTAATTTCTAGTTGATTTAGCAAAATGTAATATCATCATATTCGCTAGTAGCTTCACAGTGACATTCTATTTCCCAAGTAGAAGATTAGGTCCTTGTGGGCAAGGGCCTGTGAAGAGCTCTTAACTTATTTTCCATCTCGTACTCTCTGGGCACCGCTGGCTCATATTAGATGCTCAACAAATACCTGGGGACTGAGTGTGATACTGTGATTTAAAAGCAATATTATTGGGGCCAGCCCTGTGGCATAGTGGTTAAGTTCGACGTGCCCTGCTTTGGTGGCCTGAGTTCGTAGGTTCAGATCCCAGGCGCAGACCTGCACCACTCATCAGCCATGCTATGGCGGCGACCCACATACAAAACAGAGGAAGATTGGCATGGATGTTAGCTCAGGACTAGTCTTCCTTAAGCAAAAAAAAAAAAGGAAGACTAGCAAGAGATGTTAGCTCAGGGCGAATCTTTCTCAGAGAAAAAAAATACACACACACACACACACACCTATAATTATTTGGTCTTCGTCCAGTTTCTGGCACAGAGCTTCTAAAACCCTTGGAACTGTCTAATTGATGAGAGCGATGAAGGCGTCTTTTGTTATGTTAACAAGGTAACTTTTTGATTCCACCTAAGAATGGGCTGGTTGCCAGGAGAACCAACCATGTGATTAGAAATTTGGAGCTCTCAGTCCCACTCCCACTCTTGACCTCCTGGGAGGGGAGAGGGGCTGGAGATTGAACCAATCACCAATGGCCAATGATTTAATCAGTCGTGCCAATGTAATGAAGCCTTTATAAAACTCCAAAAGGTTGGGCTTCAGAGAGCTTCCAGGTTGGAGAACCAGAAAGCTTCCATGCACCGCCATGCCAGGCCAAAACCCCACAGGGATAAGAGCTCCTTTACTCGGGACCTTGCCATATGTAAATCTTCATCTGGCTATTAACTCGCATCCTTTACAATCCTTTGAAATAAACCTGTAATCTAGTAAGTAAAATGTTTCTGAGTTCTGTGAGCTGCTCTAGCAAATGAATCCAGCCCAAGGAGGAGGTGTTGTTGGAACCTCCAATATATATAAGGTCAGTCAGAAGCACAGGTGACAACCTGGACTTGCAATTGGCATCTGAAGTGGAGCGAGGTGGGGGCAGTCTTGTGGGACTGAGCCTTTAACATGAGGAATCTGATGTTATCTTTGGGTGTATAGTGACAGAATTGAGTTGAGTTGTAGGACACCCAGCTGGTGTTGGAGAATTGCTTTTTGGTGTGGGGAATCCCCACCCCACCATGCACACACACACACACGTTGGAATTGGCATCAGAAACTTTTATTGAGGAATTAACTAATATGAGGATGGTGCGGCTACATAGTCGTTAGTATCTTACTCTCATATTCTCTAGATTGTAAAGGCTGGGAGTGGTAGAGAATGAAAGTTTGTCAACAGTCCTTGCAGGTAATATACTAAAGGAACTAAGAGGACATTGTGTTCTCTCTCTTGCTCTTTTATTTCATTTAGTTTTCCTTTATTATTTATTTTAATTAATAAACTTTATTATTTCGAGAAGTTTTAGGCTCACAGAAAAATTGAGCAGAAAGTACAGAGCTCTCATATACTTCTTGCCCCTACACACACACAACCTCCCCCACTATTGACATCCCATGCCAGAGTGGTACATTTTTTACAATCAATGAATATTCATTGACACATGATTATCACCCAAAGTCCATAGTTTACATATGGGTTCAATTCACTCTTGGTGTTGTATATTTTTTGAGTTTTGACAAATGTACAATGACACATATCCACCATTATAGTATTATATAGAAGAGTTTCACTGCCCTCAAAATCCCCTGTGCTCTGCCTATTCATCCCTCCCTCCCCTTAGCCCCACTTAACCACTGATTTTTTAACTGTCTCCATAGTTTTTTCTTTTCCAGAATATCATATAGTTGGAATCATACGGTATGTAGCTTTTTCAGATTGGCTTTTTTCACATAGTAATATGCATTTAAGATTTCTCTACATCTTTTCAGGGCTCAACAGCTCATTTCTTTTTGGTGCTGAATAATGTTCTGTGTCTGGATGTACCACAGTTTATTTAACCATTCACCTAGTGGAGGACATCTTGGTTGCTTCCAAGTTTTGACAATTATGAATAAAGCTGCTATAAACATCCACGTGCAGCTTCTTGTGTGGACATAAGTTTTCAACTCGCTTGGGTAAATTCCAAGTGGTGCAATTGCTGGATTGTACGGTAAGAGTATGTTTAGTTTTATAAGAAACTGCCAAACTGTCTTCCAAAATGACTATCATTTTGCATTCTCACCAGCAATGAATGAGAGCTCCTATTGCCCCACATCCATGCCAGCGTTTTGTGTTGTTGGTATTCCAGAGTTTAGTCATTCTAATAGGTGTGTGGTGGTATCTCATTGTTGTTTTAACTTGCAATTCCCTTACTTGACTTGGACATTAGGTGCCCAGATGTTTGGTTAAACACTATTCTGGATATGTTTGTGAGGTATTTCTGGTTGAGATTAATATTTGAATCAGTAAACTGAGTAAAGCATATTGCCTTCCCCGATGTGCGTGGGCCACATTCTATTCACTGGAGGCCTGAATAGAACAAAAGGCAGAGTAAGAAAGAATTTCCTCCCTCTGCCTGTTTTCCAGCTAGGACATCAGATTTCTTCTGCACTCAGATTGGAACTTACACCACCAGGTCTCCTGGGTCTCTAGTTTACAGATGGCAGATCATGGGACTTCTCAGCCGCCATAAATCATGTGAGCCAATTCTTAATTATATATATATATCCTATTGGTTCTGTTTTTCTGGAGAACCCTAACTAATACACTTACTGTCTCTATATTTTCTTTGGTGGGGTATCTGTTCAGGTCTTTTGCCCATTTTTTAATTGAGTTGTTCATTTTATTATTGTTGAGTTTTAAATGTTCTTTGTATTTTTGATAACAGTTCTTTATCAGATGCATTTCTTGCAAATATTTTCTCCCAGTTTGTGGCTTGTCTTCTCATTTTCATGACTTTGCCTTTTACAGAGTAGAAGTTTTTAATTTTAATGAAATTCAGCTTATCAATTATTTCTTTCATGAGTCTTGACTCTAGTGTTGCATCTAAAAAGTCATTGCCAAACTCAAAGTCATCTCAGTTTTCTGCTGTACTATCTTATAGGAGTTGTATAGTTTTATGTGTTTTACATTTAGGTCTATGATCCATTTTGAGTTGATTTTTGTGAAGGGTGTAAAGCCTGTGCCTAGGTTCTTTTTTTTTTTTTTTTTTCATGTGGATGTCCAGTTGTTTCAATGCCATTTGTTGAAAAGACTATCTATGCTCAACTATATTGCATTTACTCCTTTGTCATGTATTCCTAGGCTCTCTATTCTAGTCCATTGATCTTTTTGTCTATTCTTTTGCCAATACCACACTGTCTTGAGTACTGTATCTTTATAGTAAGTCTTGAATTGGGTAGTGTCAGTCCTCCAAGTTTGTTCTCTTTCAATATTGTGTTGGCCATTCTGGGTCTTTGCCTCTCCATATAAACTTTAGAATAAGTTTGTTGCTATCCACAAAATAACTTGCTGGGATTTTGATTGGTATAGCATTGAGTCTATAGATGAAGTTGGGAAAAACTGACATCTTGACAATACTGAGTTGTCCTATCCATGAACATGGACTATTTCTCCATTTATTTAGTTCTTCTTTGATATCCTTCATTAGAGTTTTATAGCTTTCCTCACATATATCTTATACATATTTTATTAGATTTATAACTAAGTATTTCATTTTTGGGGATGCTAATGTAAATGGTAATGTGTTTTTAATTTCAAATTCCACTTGTTTATTGCTGGAATATGGGAAAATGTTTGACTTTTGTACAATAACCTTGTATCCTTCCACCTTACTATAATTATTTATTAGTTCCAACAGTGTTCTTGTCAGTTCTTTTGGATTTTCTACATAGATGATAATGTCATCTGTGAACAAAGACAGTTTTATTTCTTCCTGTACAATCTGTATATCTTTTATTTCCTTTTCTTGTCCTATTGCATTAGCTAGGACTTCCAGTATGATATTGAAAAGGAATAGTGAGAGGGAACATCCTTATCTTGTTTCTGGTCTTAGCAGGAAGCTTCACATTTCTGACCATTAAGTATGATGTTAACTGTAGGTTTTTGTGGATATTCTTTATCAAGTTGAGTAAGTTCCCCTCTATTCCAAGTTTACAGAGAGTTTTTATCATGAATAGGTATTGGATTTTGTCAAATGCTTTTTCTGCATCTATTGATATGATCATGTGATTTTTCTTCTTTTGTTTGCTGGTTTAATGGATTACCTTAATTTGAATGTTGAACCAGTCTCTCATACCTATACTAAATCCACTTGGTCATGAAGTATAATTCTTTCTATACATTGTGAGATCAATTTGTTACTATTTGGTTGAGAATTTTTGCATCTTTGTTCAAGAGATATTCATCTGTAGTTTTCCTTTCTTGTAATGTATTTGTCTGGTTTTGGTATTAGGGTAATTCTGGCCTCATAGAATTAATTAGGTGGTATTGCCTTTGCTTCTATCTTCTGGAAGAGATTAGACACATAGTATAATTTCTTCCTTGAATGTTTGGTAAAATTCACCAGTAAACCTATTTGTACCTCACACTTTTTGTTTTGGAAGGTTATTAGTGATTGACTTAATTTCTTTAATAAATAGATGCCTATTCAAATGGTCTATTTCTTCTTTCTTTTATTGCAGTAACATTGGTTTACAACATTATATAAATTTCAAATGTACATCATTATATTTCAATTTCTGTGTAGATTACATCATGTTCACCACCCAAAGACTAGTTACAGTCCATAACCACACACATGTGCTTAAACACCCCTTTCACCCTCCTCCCTCCCCCTTTCCTCTCTGGTAACCACCCATGCAGTCTCTGACTCTATGTGATTGTTTGTTGATGTTTTTATCTTCTACTTATGAGTGAGATCATACGGTATTTGACTTTTTCCTTATGACTTAATTCGCTTAGCATAATACCCTCAAAGTCCATCCATGTTGTCACAAATGGCCCGATTTCATTGTTTTTTATACCTGAGTAGTATTACACTGTGTATATATACCACATCTTCTTTATCCAGTTGTCCCTTGATGGGCCCATAGGTTGCTTCCAACTCTTGGCTATTGTGAATAATGCTGCAATGAACATAGGGGTGCATATATCTTTACCCATTTGAGTTTTCATGTTCTTTGGATAAATACCCAGCAGTGGAATAGCTGGATCATATGATAGTTTTATTCTTAATTTTTTGAGGAATCTCCATACTGTTTTCCATAGTGGCTGCACCAGTTTGCACTCCTACCAGCAGTGTATGAGAGTTCCTTTTCTCCATATCCTCTCCAACACTTGTTACTTCTTGTCTTGTTAATTATAGCTATTCTGACGGGCATGAGGTGATATCTCATTGTAGTTTTCATTTGTCTTTTCCTGATAGTTAATGATGTTGAACATCTTTTCATGTGCCTGTTGGCCATCTGTGTATCTTCTTTGGAGAACTGTTTGTTCAGATCTTTTGCCCATTTTTTAATTGTGTTGTTAGTTTCTTGTTGTTGAGATATATGAGTTCTGTATATATTTTGGATATTAACCCCTTATTAAATATATGGTTTGCAAATATCTTCTGCCAATTGTTAGGTTGTCTTTTCATTTTGTTGATGGTTTCCTTTGCTGTGCAGAAGCTTTTTAGTTTGATGTAGTCCTATTTACTTACTTTTTCTATTGTTTCCATTGCATAGACAGACATGGTACTTGAAAATATGCTGCTAAGACCAATGTTGAAGAGGGTACTGCATATATTTTCTTCTAGAAGTTTCATGGTTTCAGGTCTTACATTCAAGTCTTTCATCCATTTTGAGTTATTTTTCTGTCTGGTGTAAGATAATGGTCTACTTTCATTCTTTTTCATGTGACTGTCCAGTTTTCCCAACACCATTTATTGAAGAGACTTTCCTTTCTCCATTGTATGTTCTTGGCACCCTTGTTGAAAATTTGCTATCCATAGATGTGTGGGTTTATTTCTGGGCTCTCAATTCTGTTCTATTGATCTATGTGTCTGTTTGTGTGCCGGTACCACGCTGTTTTGGTTACTATAGCTTTCTAGTATATTTTGAAATCAAAGAGTTTGATACCTCCAGCTTTGTTCTTTTTTCTCAGGATTCGTTTTGTTATTTGGGGTCTTTTGTTGTTCCATATAAATTTTAGGATTCTTTGTTCTATTTCTGTGAAAATGTTGTTGGAACTTTGATAGGTATTGCATTGAATCTATAGATTGCTTTAGGAAGTATGGACATTTTAACATGCTAATTCTTCCAATCCACGAGCATGGAATATTATTCCATTTCTTTGTGTCTTCTATTTCTTTCAACAATGTTTTATATTTTTCTGTGTACATGTCTTTCACCTCTTTGGTTAAGTTTATTCCTAGGTATTTTATGCATTTTGTTGCAATTGTAAAGAGACTGTATTCTTAATTTCTCTTTCTGCTACTTTGTTGTTAGTGTATAGAAACACAACTGATTTTTGTATGATGATTTTGTATCCTGCAATTTTATCATATTCATTTATTATTTCTAAAAGTTTTTTGGTGCATTCTTTAGGATTTTCTATGTATAAAATCGTGTTATCTGCAAATAGTGACAATTTAACTTCTTCCTTTCCAATTTGGATCCCTTTTATTTCTTTTTCATGTCTGATTGCTCCAGCTAGGACTTCCAATACTATTGTTAAATGAGTGGTCAAAGTGGGCATCCTTGTCTGGTTCCTGTTCATAGAGTGATAGCTTTCAGTTTTTCTCCATTGAGAATGATATTAGCTGTGGGCTCATCATATATGGCCTTTATTAAGTTGAAGTACTTTCCTTTTATACCCATTTTATTCAGAGTTTTTATCATAAATGGATGCTGTATCTTGTCAAATGCTTTCTCTGCATCCATTGAGATGATCATGTGATTTTTATTCTTCATTTTGTTAATGTGGTGTATCACATTGATTGATTTGTGGATGTTAAACCATCCCTGCATCCCTGGAATAAATCACTGTTGATTATGGCGTATGATCCTTTTAATGTATTGTTGTATTTGATTTCCTAGTATTTTGTTCAGGATTTTTGCTTTGATGTTCATCAGTGATATTGGCCTGGAATTCTCTTCTTTTGTGTTGTCCTTTTCTCGTTTTGATATCAGGGTAATGTTGGCTTCATAGAAAGAGTTAGGAAACTTCCCGTCCTCTTCAAGTTTTTGGAAGAGTTTGAGAAGGATAGATATTAAGTCTTCTTTAAATGTTTGGTAGAATTCACCAGGGAATCCATCTGGTCCTGGATTTTTATTTTTGGGGAGGTTTTTGATTACTGCTTTGATCTCCTTACTGGTGATTGGTCTATTCAAATTCTCTATTTCTTCTTGATTCAGTTTTGAAAGGTTGTATGATTCTAAGAATTTGTCCATTTCTTCTAGATTATCCAATTTGTTGGCCTATAGCTTTTTGTAGTAGTCCCTTAAAATCTTTTGTATTTCTGAGGTGTCCGTTGTAATTTCTCATCTTTCATTTCTGACTTTATTTATTTGAGCCTTCTCTCTTTTATTCTTGGTGAGTCTAGCTAAAGGTTTGTCAATTTTGTTTATCTTTTCAAAGACCAGTTCTTAGTTTCGTTGATTTTTTCTATTGTTTTTATAGTCTCTATTTCATTTATTTCTGCTCTGAATTTTATTATTTCTTTCTTTCTACTGATTTCGGGCTTTGTTTGTTCTACTTTTTCCAGTTCCTTTAGGTGCACTGTTAGATTGTTTATTTGAGATTTTTCTTGTTTGTTGAGAGAAGCCAGTATTGCTGTGAACTTCCCTCTTAGAATTGCTTTTGCTGTATCCCACAAATTTTGGCATGTCGTATTTTCATTTGCATTTTATTTCCAAGTATTTTTTTATTTCTCCTTTGATTTCTTCATTGATCCATCATTGTTCAGTAGCATTTTGTTTAATCTCCAAATATTTGTGGCTTTTCTGATTTTCTTCCTGTAGTTGATTTCTAGTTTCATACTGTTATGGTCAGAAATGATGCTTGGTATTATTTCAATCTTCTTAAATTTATTGAGACTTGTTTTGTGGCCTAATATGTGATTTATCCTGGAGGGTCTATTTCTTCTTGTGTGAGTTTAGCAGTTTGTGTCTTTCAAAGAATTGGTCCTTTTCATCCAGGTTATCAAATTTGTGAACAGAAAGTTGTTTATAGTATTCCTTTATTATCCTATTAATGTCCATGGAATCTGTAGTGATGTCGTCTCTTTCATATCTGATATTAGTAATTTGTGTCTTCTCTATTTTTTTTCTTAGTTAGCCTGGCTAGAAGATTATCAATTTTATTGATCTTTTTAAAGAACTACCTTTTGGTTTTGTTGATTTTTCTCTATTGATCTCCTGTTTCCAATTTTATTGATTTCTGCTCTAATTTTTTTTATTTTTTATTTATTAATAATTATTATTTCTTTTCTTCTGTTTACTTGGGATTTAGTTTGCATTTCTTTTTCTAATTTCCAAAGTTGGAAGCTTAGATGTTTGATTTTAGGTCTTTCTTTTTTTCTAATATATGCATTCAATGCTATAAATTTCCCTCTAAGCACTGTTTTCATTGTATTTCACAAATTTTGATAAGTTGTATTTTGAATTTCATTTAGTTCAAAATAATTATTTTAATTTCTCTTGAGATTTCTTCATTGACCCATCTATTATTTAGAAGTGTCTTGTTTAATCTCCATATATTTGGAGATTTTGCAGCTACTTTTTTTATTACTGATTTCTAATTTAATTCCTTTATGGTCTGAGAGCAGACATTGTATGATCTCTGTTCTTTTAAATTTGTTGAGGTGTGTTTTATGGTCCAAAATGTGGGCTATATTGGTGAATGTTCCACCTGAGCTTGAGAAGAATGCCCAATCTGCCATTGTTGGATGAAATAGTCTATAGATGTTAAGTATATCCAGTTTGTTAATGGTGCTGTTGAATACAACCATGTCCTTACTGATTTTCTGCATGTTGGATCTGTCCATTTCTGATAGAATGGTATTAAAGTCTTCAACTATAATAGGATTCATTTACTTGTCTTTGCAGTTTTATCAGTTTTTGCTTTTAGTATTTGGGTATTCTGTTGTCAGGCACATATATATTAAGAATTATTCTGTCTTCTTGGACATAACATGTCATTATATAATGCCCCTCTTCATCCCTAATAACTTTCCTTGCTCTGAAATCTAACATGTTTGAAAGTAACATAGCTACTTCTCCTTTTTTTTTTTTTTTTTGGTGAGGAAGATTAGCCCTGAGCTAACATCTGTTGCCAATCCTCTTTTCATGGAGAAAGATTGGTCCTGGGCTAGCATCCGTGCCCATCTTCCTCTACTTTATATGTGGGATGCCTGCCACGGCATGGCTTGATAAGCAGTGTGTAGGTCTGTGCCTGGGATCTGAACCTGTGAACCCCAGACCGCCAAAGCAGAGCATGAGAACTTAATCACTATGCCACTGGGCCAGCCCTACTCCCGCTTTTTTTGACCAGTGTAAGCGTGCTATATCTTCCTCCATCCCTTTACTTTTAACATATATATGTCTCTATATTTAAAGTATATTTCTTGTAGATAATACATAATTGGTTCTTGGTTTTTGATTCACTGTGACAATTTCTGTCTTTTAGTTCACATGTTTAGACCATTGAAGTTTAAAGTGATTACTGACATAGTTGGATGAATATCTACCATATTTATTTCTGTTTTGTATTTGTTACTCATGTTTTTTGTTTTTATTTTTATCTTCCACACTCTTTCTGTCTTTTGTGGTTTCGATTGAGCATTTTATATGATTCCATTTCTCTCCTTTCTTTGCAAATCAATTATACTTCTTTTCTACTTTTTAAATTTGTTACCCTAGAGTTTGCAAATAATCCAAGTCCACTTTCGAATAACACTATACCACTTCATGGGTAGTGCAAGTACCTTATAATAACAAAATAATCATAATTCCTCCTTCCCATCCCTTGTATCATTGCTGTCATTCATTTCATTTATATGTAAGCATACATAAGCATATATATAAGCATATCCATAAGCATACATTGGTATATGGATGCTTATGTATGCTTACGTATAAGTGAAATGAATGACAGCACTGATACAATGGATGTGTGTGTGTGTATGTATATATACACATACATAAACTAATATATTGTTGCTATTATTATTTTGAACCACTGTTATCTGTTATATCAACTAAGAATAAGAAAAGTAAAGGTTTTTATTTTATCTTGACTTATTCCTTCTCTGATGCTCTTCCTTTCTTTATGTAGATCCATGTTTCTGACATATCATTTTCTAAAGAACTTCTTTCAACATTTCTTTCAAGACATGTCTACTAGCAACAAATTTCTTCAACTTTTGTTTGTCTGAGAAAGTTTTCTTACACTATTGAAGGATTTCTCTTGCACTTTTGAAGGATAACTTTGCAGGGTACAAAATTCTACGATGGTGACTTTGCTTCTCTGATGGATTTGAAGAGCTGTTGATTTTTCAGTTTGTTCAGCTCTTTTCTTGTTATTAGGATCGATTGGTGACTTATAAGCTCCTTATATGGTGGAAGAGAAACTGGAAGTCTAATGTTTTCTAAAAAATTTTGTCTTTTGGGGTCAGCTTGGTGGTGTAGTGGTTAAGTTCGCATACTCCACTTCAGTGGCCCAGGGTTTGCAGGTTCGGATCCCAGGCATGGACCTATGCACCACTCATCAAGCCATGCTGTGGCAGCATCCCATGTACAAAATAGAGGAAGATGGGCACGGATGTTAGCTCAGGGCTACTTTTCCTCAGCAAAAAGAAGAATATTGGCAATGGATGTTAGCTGAGGGCCAATATTCCTCACCAAAAAAATTCTGTCTTTCATAAAAGCAATTTAATTATAGTTGGCCCAGTTTACAAATCTCCCCTACCTCAGATTATCCTCTATGTGCAAAAGTAGTCTTCACGCAGCCCAGCCCACACACAGGGTGGGCACTGACTAAATTCAGTGACTCAGAATCTCCACACTAGAAATTAGGTCAGAGTCAGTCTCCCCCAATAGAATATCTTTCACCTCCTTGTGAAGAGTAAAAACAGAAGTTGATCTCCAGCGATTAAAAAAAAAAGAGTGAATCAGAAAGAAAGAGTTGCAAGACAAAGACTCAGGACGATTTTCATGTTCCTGGGCCAGTGCAAGCCTTGTCTCCAGCTGTGCACCTTTATAATAGATTCCCCTTTTCTACTCAGCTTCCCCAAGAAAATTTATGTTTCTTGCCATCAAGAAGTCAAATTCAGTGAGTCTGAATCTGTCCATAAACTCCGGTGGGTATGAATACCACATTTCCATATCTTCTGAGCTGGTGAGAAAGTCATCAACCACCTGGGTGGCTCTAAGGTCTAGGGTCTTCCCTAGTACCCATTCAATGGGCAGGAGCCAGCATACAAGGTCAGAGAAACCAGGGTAGCCACACGCAAAACTCCAGGGAGCACCGCTGGGAGTGGTGACTACATGTTGTGCCGCCTAGGAATTCACCAATAAATTAACAAGTGTGGGGAACAAGTGGGAAGACTGTTTCCCGGAAAAGAAAACCATATCTGGAAGGAAACCAGAGAGCTCTGCCCAACTGGGTGAAGACATATGATTAAGACAGCCCCAAGAGTAAGGGAGTGTAATTGCCCTTGTTTTTACTGAGTCTACAGAGAAGATGCATATGTCATGGTAGGTTACATGAAGGAAGAAAATTGCAATGAACTACAGGTAATCTAAGGCATCTTGGGGTTTGGGAAAGGTTCAGGAAAATACAAAGAGACCAGAGAGTGAAGTCACTTGGTCCCACAAGAGTCTAGGCTCTGTCTGCACCATTTCTCCTCAGATCAGATACCTTCAGCCAGGAAAGGGAAGGAAGAAGAGGCCAGAACATGGTGATGCCACCATGCAAGTTGTGGGGACTGCTTCCCTCCAACTTCACCCCAAGTGGCAGGACATTTAATTTAAAAATTCATTTGTGTTTGGTCATCCGATAGTATTTCCTTCCTCTGTTTCAGCAGGTAGAGGGACCCTTAGTCATCAAAAGTTTTGCTGAGTAGGAGGCAGAAACTTCTAAGAGGCTCTTCTCATTTTCATAAAAGCTACATACTCATTGAACAGATCATTCTTGGTGTCTGGATGGAGGTGGAAGCAGAGAGGAAAGGGCTTGTATTAGTACTTTATTCCTTTAATGCTGAATAATTTCCATAGTACAAATATACCTCATTTTGTTTATCCATTCATCACTTGATAAACTTTGAGTTGTTTCCAATTTTGTCTATTATGAATAATGCTGCTTTGAACATTCATATAAAGTTTTGTGTGGACATATGTTTTTATTTTTTCATTTTTCATTTTTGTTGTGTATATATCTGAGAGTAGAATTGGTGGATCATGTGGAAACTCTATGATTAACATTTTGAGGAACTATCAAATTGTCTTCTGTACTATTTTAAATCACACCAGCAATGTATGAGGATTCCAATTTTTCCACCTCCTTGCCAATACTTGCTATTGTTTTCTTTTTTTATTTTAGCCAACCCATTGGGCACAAATAGGTATTTAATTGTGGATTTGATTTGCATTTCCCTAATGAAAAATTACTAGTGCTGTTGAGAATCATTTAAAGTTTTTATTGGCAACTTGTATATTTTCTTTGGAGAAATGTCTATTCAAATACTTTCTCCATTTTAAAAAATTTGATTGGCTTTTTGCTGTGGATTATAAGAGTTCTTTACATATTCTGGACACAGGTCCCTTACTGGATATATATGATTTGCAAATATTTTCTCCCATTATGTGGATAGTATTTTCACTTTCTTGATGGGATACTCTGAAGCATAAAAGTTTTTATTTCTATGAAGTCCAATTTAGTTTAGGATTTTTATGTCATCTGTGAATAGAAATAGTTTTACTTCTTCCTGTCTAGTCTGGATACATTTTATTTCTCTTTCAGGACTAACTGCCCAGGCTATAACCTCCAGTACAACGTTGACTTGTCTTGTTCATGATCTTATGTGGAAAGCATTCAGTCTTTCACTATTAAATATGATGTTAGCTGTGGGTTTTTCACAAGGTTCCTTTATTACGTAGAGGAATTTGCATTTTATTCTTTGTTGATTTTTTTTCAAGGAAGGCTGTTGGATTTTATCAAACGCTTTTTCTGTGTCTATTCAAATGGTCATGTGGTTTTTGTCCTTTATTCTGTTAATGTGGTGTATTATATTGATTGATTTTTTAATGTCGAATCAACACTACATCCTAGGGAAAATCCCATTTGGTCATGGTGTATAATCTTTTTTTTGTATTGATATATCCAGATTTTTGGGTCAATATTCTTGTGATGTCTTTGTCTGGTTTTAGTATCAGGGTAATAATTGTCCATGTAGAATGAGTGGGAAAGATCCTTCCTCTTCTATTTTTCTTGACAGAGTATGTGAAGGATAGGTATTATTCTTTGCATGTTTGGTAGAACTCACCAGTGAAGCTATCCAGGCCTGGAATTTTCTTTGTGGGAAGTTTTAAAATTACTAATTCAATATCTTTACTTTTTAATAGGTCTATTCACATCTTCTATTTCTTCCTGAGTTAGTTTTGGTAGTTTGTGTCTTTCTAGGAATTTGTCCATTTCTTCTAGGTTATCCAATTTGTTAGCATAGTTTTCATAACATTCTCTTATATTGCTTTTTGTTTCTGTGAGTTTGGTTCCCTATTTTAAAACTTGAGTATTCTCTCCCTTTTCTCACTCAGTCTAGCTAGTGGTTTGTCAATTAGGTCTATTTGTTCCATCATGTTGTTCAGGTGTTCTATTTTCTTGTTGACCTTCTGCCTAGCTGTTTTACTTATTGAAAGTGGAGACTTCAAGAGAAGTCTCCAAGTATTGTTGAATTGTCTGTTTCTTCATTCTTTTTCCGTTTTGTTTTATTTGTTTGTTTATTTATTTATTTATTTTATTGCTGTAACATTGGTTTATAACATTGTATAAATTTCAGCTGTACATCATTATATTTCTTTTTTTTTTCTTTTTCGTGAGGAAGATCAGCCCTGAGCTAACATTCGATGCCAATCCTCCTCTTTTTGCTGAGGAAGATTGGCCCTGGGCTAACATCTGTGCCCATCTTCCTCTACTTTATATGGGATGCCGCCACAGCATGGCTTGACAAGTAGTACGTCGGTGCGCGCCTGGGATCCGAACCTGTGAACCCCAGGCCCCCGAAGCGGAGCACACGCACTTAACCACTGCACCACTGGGCCAGCCCCCATTATATTTCTATTTCTGCATAGATTACATCATGTTCACCACCCAAATTGTTTCTTCATTCTATTTTGTCAGTTTTGCTTCATATATTTTCAGGTTTTGGTAAGTGGTTTGTTATATATTTGCATATATAGTTATTACTGTTGTGTCTTCTTGAGGGATTGCCACTTTGTGAGTATAAAGTATCCTTTTTTTGTTTTTAGCAACAAGTTTTGTCTCAAAGTTTATTTTGTTTGATGTTGGTATAAGCACTCCAACTCTATTTTGATTACTGCTGGCATTGTATATTTTTTCCACCCTTTTATTTTCAATCTGTTAGGCTTTTTAATCTAAAGTGTGTCTCTTGTAGACAGAATAGAGTTAGATTATGTTTTTTATTTCTCCTGCCAGTCTCTGCCTTTTGCTTGGATTGTTTAATTCATTTACATTTAATGTAATTACTAATAAGGTGAGATTTATGTCTGCCATTTTGCTACTTGTTTTCTGTATGTTTTATGTGGTTTTTGTTCCCCGGGCTCTTTTATTACTGCCTTCTTTTATATTAATATACATTTTCTAGTGTGCCATTTAATGTTGTCGTCGTTCCTTTTACTATGCATTTTTGAGTTATTGTTGAGTGGTTAATAACCTGATAATTTAAAACAATCTCATTCAGATTAATATCAACTTAATTTCAATAGTATGCAAAAGCATTGCTCCATTATAGCTCCATTTTCCCTTCCTTTGTGCATTGTTATCATACAAATAATATATTTATACATTTTAAGCTTATTAACGCAGTTTTAAAATTATTGTTTTATGGAATTATCTTTTAAATCGGATAAGAGGAGCGTTACAAACTCATGTGGATTCAAGTTACTATCAAGTGTCCCTTAATTTTAGCCTGAAGACTTCCTTTATTATTTCTTGTAGGACAGATCTGCTAATGATGAACTCTCTCCATTTTTGTTTATCTATGGCTGCCTTAATTTATCCTTCATTTTTGAAGGATAGATTTGCTGAATATAGAATTTTTGCTTGACATTCTTTTTCTTTCAGCACTTTGAATATGTCATCTCAGTGCCTTCTCATCTCCATTGCTTCTTATGGAGAGTCAGTTATTAATCTTATTGAGGATAATGTGTACATGAAGAGTCATTTTTCTCTGTCTCCAAAATTCCCTCTTTGTCTTTCAATATGTACAGATGTAGGTTTCTTTCTATTTATCTAATTTGATATTTTTGGAAGTGTACATAAACGCTTTCATCAAAATTTGGTTTTGGCCATTATTTCTTCAGATATTCTTTCTACTCCTTTCTCTCTCTCCTTCTGGGACTCTTATTGTGGGCATGTTGGTACACCTGATGGTGTCCCACAAGTCTTTGCAGCTCTGTTCATTTTTCTTCAGTCTTTTGTCTTTCTGTTTCTCAGACTGGATACTTTTAATTGCCCCCTCTTCAAGTTCATTGCTTCTTTCTTCTGCCAGCTTAAATCTGATGTTGAATTCCTCTAATGAATTTTTCATTTCATTTATGGTATTTTTAGCTCTAGAATTTCCATTTGGTCCTTTGTTTTTATAATTTCTATCTCTTTATTAATATTCTCTGTTTGGTGAGACATTGTTCTCATACTTTCCTTTCATTCTTTAAACATGCTTTCCTTTAGTTCTGTGAGCACATTTGTAAAAGTTGATTTAAAGTTCTTGTCTAGTAAGTCCGACATCTGGGCTTCTTCAGAGACAGTTTCTATTGGTTGCTTTATTCACGTGTATAGGTCATACTTTCTTATTTCTTCAAGACTCATGTAATTTTTTGTTTAAAGCTGGTTATTTTAAATAATATATTGTGAAAACTCTATAAGTCATATTCTCCCCCTCCCACCATAAGTTTGTTATTGTTGCTGTTTCTTGTTGCTGTGGCTGTTTGTTAATTTAGTTAATTCCTGGAATAATTCTATAAATTCTGCATTCTCTGTAGTATGCAGACACTAAAGTGTCGTGTGTGTGTGTGTGTATGTTGGAGCATGCCTTCCTTCAATGTTCTGGCAGTTTACAACTTATCCTTAACCTTCACTAAAGGTCTCAAGGTCTTTCTTGAGAATGCACACAGACTTGCACATGTGTGTACCTTTTAGATCCCCCAAAACAGAATTTTTCAAGACTCATATGACATCTTCATCTTCATGACCTTGATCTTCCTTTTAAGTTCTGTCTCAGCTTGAATTGCAGTGTTGGGCAGTTGCAATGTTAGATAATTGCTGCTGTTTGTTTTTGACAAATGCCCTGGGAATAGGATGTTCCCATGGAATAGAGCTCCAAGTCAGGTCAAATAACTATAATATCCTGAAAAATGAAGCTTTTCCAGGGAACTGTGAGACAGATCAAATAGTGAAAGTATTCTGAGGATGGGACTTTTCAAGGAGCTCCAAACTTGATCTCCCTCCTCCAGTGGTTGCAAGGCTGCTGGTTTTGACAGTCACTGTGGTTGTAAGGCTGCTGGTTTTCAAGTTTACTACCCAGTTGCATGGAGAGAGATGAATTTAGATCACATTACAATGCCATAAACCCTGCTGTTCTTACCCATTTTAAGCAGTTTTTCCTGAATAAACTCTCCTCAAATTAATGCAAGACTTTAGTTAACTTTAAGAGTTCTTTTTTAAAAAGTTGATTTGATAGTTTTGGCCAATGTATTCATTGCTTTTATGGAAGATGGATTTATAGAGCTCCTCAATCTGCCATTCCAGTAGTAAATTTTTAATTAGTTAAATTAAAAGAGAATGGACCCACAAAGAGAATGCATTTTACTTAATAAACATTTATTGAGCAGCTAGTGTTTGCTGGGCATTGGGCCACGTCCTGGAGATCTAAATGTGGGAAAGAAATAGCACTTGATCTCAAAAAGCTCACCATTCACAAAGAAAATGGACATATGGATAGGGATAAGTGAGCTGAGGAAGGAATCAAGGCTTCTTCACAACTAAAGGAGGGATAGTCTGGCCAGGCAAAGGAGTGAAGGGGCTGACACATCCACTTCCATTTACATTTTGTCCAAGCCAGAGAATAAGAACTATAGGGACAATATGAGACTATTACATGCTGAACTTTGCCCCAATTTTTGTATTTTTCACTTTATTTCTGCCTAGAGGATAATAACCTTCTTAAAATAAAAACGTTCACAGTATGCTTTGATCAGAACAGCAGAAAAGGACCGAAAGATGCAGAAAAAGGAAATTTTTCCATTGCTAGACTTAGGGGAGACAGAAACCTCAAGAATAAAGAGTAAGTGGTAGCAGCTATAGAATAAAGATGAAAAGAGAGAAAAGGTAATGGGCTGGATGCCCCAGGTGTCTTCAATAGAAAACAGTGCTTAGGGACAGCCAGGGATGGAGGGTTTGCCCCACGGGCTTAACAGGCCAAAGGTCCCTGCGGTAGCCTAATTCAGAAGTGCATGTGTCATTCCAATTTCATTTCAAAGTGATTTCATTTTCACTAACTCAATATTGTAAAAAGGTGCAGATGTCTTCCTCGTAATTTGACAGAAAATATTTCTGCAACCTCATAAAAAGACCAGGATATCCTTTCCTTGGTACAAATTATATTAGGAGCACTGGAGAATGTGTCAAAGCCAGCTTAATCTAATAAACATCATCTAGCAATAACGTAAGTGCCATGGGTTTACGTAAGAGTTCCCAGAGGAAACTTGATTTCTTTCCTCTAGGATGGTACCCAGTTTCCCTCCCTATGGAACCTGGAGGCTATACTTGCGGTCTGGTACAAGCTGAGCTGACCCCATTACTGACCTGTGGAGATCCTAATACAAGGCTATAAGATGAGATAGAAATTTGCGTAAGAATGACAAAGAAATGCAAATGCCATGGACAGCAAAAATTGGGGGATAAGCATAGAGCCACCAACTCAACAATCCTTAATGCTGGAGTCCATCGTGGGGGTGGTATCTTAGTCCATTCCGGCTGCTATAACAAAATACCAGAGACTAGATGGCTTATAAACAACAGAAATTTATTTCTCACAGTTCTGGAGGCTGGTAGTCTAAGATCAGGGTGCCAGCATAGTCAGGTTCTGGTGAGACCCCACTTCTGGGTTGCAGATGCTAACTTCTTGCTGTGTCCTCACATAGTAGAAGGGAAGAGAGCTCTCTCAGGCCTCTTTTATAAGGGTATTAATCTCATAATTAACACAGAGCCCTTGTGACCTAATCACCTCCCAAAGGCCCCACCTCTTAATACTGTCACATTGGGCTTTAGGGTTCAACATATGAATTTGTGGGGGGGACACATTCAGACCACAGCAGGGGGAGAAACAAATAAAGCTTTCTCTGCAAATAGTCCCACCCCTCCACTCCCCTATTAGAAAGCACACTATATTGCAAATGTCTTCATAGACCACTCAGGTACTCTAATACAGACAGATACTGCCAAACCGAACTTACAGATTCTCATTTCCCTAAAGTAAAACCCCATTTGTCATGTTTAACTAAGGAACGCAAGCCGAATTAATAAAATGTTTTATTTATCTAATTTTAAGATATATGGTTTTATGCACTTCTTGTACCCTCCAGGGCTACTAGGATTTGCCTCTTCACTTGATTTTTCCTTTAAGCAAAATTCACTGCAGAATAGGCTAGGTGATGCCATAGTGACGAACAACGCCCCAAATCTCCACAATTCACACACAAAGGTTCCTGCTCATTTACATCACTCACATTATGCACCCTCCCAGATCTGCGGGGGCTCTGCTCTGAGCTGTCATCATCCTCGCTCTGGGACGTGGGCTGATGGAACAGCCGCTGTCTGAAATATCGTCAGTGACCGTGACAGAGGGAAGAGTGCAAAGCAAAGATCCTCCTGACTCTCAAAGCTTCCGCCTGTAAGTGACACTCATCATTCCTGTTTGCATTTCATTAACCAGGCGAGTCACATGGATAAGCTGAATTTCAAAGGAGCCCTGGGCGTTGGAGAACAATAGCACAGCCAGCCCACCACACACACCCTGCTACACAGTCTATCCTGTGCCATGCAGCAGAGCTACAGCTGCACATCTACAGCCAGACTTGGTTTTCCCTCCACAGGTTTACAGTATAGGAAAAATACAAACAAGAGACCCCACTATGCCAAGACTCCCTAATGTACCTGGTGGTAGTCAAATCCAGCAGAGGGATGCTGCCATGACAAGTGGCTCAGCCCAGGAAGCTTCTTCATCTCATGGGCCTGAGACTCCCCTCCTCCTTCAAGGCACTTGGTAGCCCAACCTGAGGAAACCTGTTTTACTCCTTCAGGCAGCACTAAGCGGGAGTCCCAGCACCAGCAGATAAATCAAGAAGACCAAAGGCTCTGAAATATAGTTGATTTGGAACCACAGCCTGGAAAAGTAAGCCAGGACCTGTGTGCTAAACAGGGTGACTGCCTGCTAAAATTAAAGATTCAAATAGGACCCAGAGTCTCCTAACACCATAGACAAAATGTCCAGAATACAATAAAAAAATCACCTACCATGTGAAGAACCAAGAAAATCACAACTTGAATGAGAAAAGACGATCAACTGACATTAACACTGAGATGAACAAGATGTTGTAATTATCTAGTAAGGATTTTAAAATAGTCGTTATAAAAATGCTTCAACAATCAATAACAAATTCTCTTAAAACAAATAAAAGCAATTACAAAATCTCAGCAAAGAAATAGAAATTACAAAAAAGAACCAAATGGAAATCAGAGCACTGAAAAATACAATAGCAGAATTTTTTTTAAAACTCACTGGATGGGCTCAGTATTAGAATGATGATGACAGAGGATAGAATCACTGAACTTGAGGATATAATTTGCCCAATTTGAACAACCAATCTAAACAACAGAGAGAAATAGACTTAAAAAAATAAACAGAGTCTCAGAGACCTAAGGGACCAAAAAAAAAAAAAATCTAATGTTTCTCTCATCCAAATCCCAGCAAAAGAGGAGAAAGAGAGTGGGGCTGAGAGAGTATTTGATGAAGCAATAACTGAAAACCTCCCAAATTTGGTGACACACACACACACACACACACACACACACACACACACACCCCTACAGATTCAAGAAACTGAGCGTACTCCAAACAGGATAAAAGGAAAGAAATCCATGCTTAGGACAAAGAAAAACATCTTGAAAGAAGCTAGAGAGATATGAGACATTACCCATAGGGGAAAAATGACTCAAATGACAACAGATTTCTCATCTGAAAGAACAGAAGCCAGAAGAAAGTGGCACAACATTTTTCAAGTCTTGAAAGGAAAAAATTCAACCACGAATTTTATGTCTGGGAACTCGGTCCTTCAGGAATGAAAGGAAAATAAAGACACTCTCAGATGAAAGAAAACTAAAAGAATTTGTTGCTAGCAGACCTACCTGTAAAGACTGGCTAAAGTAATTTGTCAAACAGAAAAGAATTGATGAAAGAGGGGATCTTGGAGCATCAGAAAAGAAGAAACAACAGAAATGTGGGTATGTACAATGGACTGTCCTCCTCATGGGTTTTATAAACCATGTTTGATGATTGAAACAAAAATGTTAACACTGCTTAAGCCAAAGAAATTGAAGAGATGGAAAAGTAAAGAGATCTAGTTGGACAGGAAACTCCACACTTAATGCAAAGTAGTAAAATGTTGATACTGGTAGACTGAGTGACATATTTATATTGTAATACCCAGAGCAACCACTAAAAAAACTATAGAAAAAAAATACTCAAAACGCTATAAATAAATCAAGATGGAATCCAAAAAAATTGTTCAAGTAACCGAAGTAAGGTAAGAAAAGAAACAAAGCAACAAGAATCAGAGGAAACAAACAGAAAACTAATAATAAAAAGGCAGACTTAAGTGTCAACACATAAATATTTGCCTTCAATATAAACAGTTTAAATACAGCGACAAAAAGACAGAAATTGGCAGAGTAGATAAAAATAACATAACCCCTTTATATGCTGTCTAGAAGAGACTCACTTCAAATATAACCATATGGTAGCTTGAATGGGTGAATGGTTAAACACTGGTTCATCCACACCATGGAAAACTACAGCAATTAAAGGAAACAAATTATAGACAAACGCAATGACTTAAATGGCTCTCAAGAGAATTAGACTGAGTGGAAAAAACCAATCCCACATGTTACATACTGTATGATTCCTTTTACATACAGTTTTGAAATGACAAGGTTTTAGAAAAGGAGAACAGTGGCTGCCAGCGGTTAGGGGCAGAGATGAGGATGGGGAAAGGGTGGATGTGGTTATGAAAGGGCAACACAGCAATTCTAGTGAAGATGAAACTTTCAGTATCTTAACTGTGACGGTGGATACACAGACTTATACATGTGATCAAATTGTATAGAACTAAATATACACATACAAATAAGTACAAGTAAAATTGTGAAATCTGAAATTGATGGTGGCTTGTGTCAATATCAATATCCTGGTTGTGAATAAGTCTGCAAAATATTACCATTGAGGAAAACTGGGAAAGTATATATGAGATCCCTCTGCATTATTTCTCATAATTGCATATGAATCTATAATTATATCAGTAAAAATTTCAATTAAAAATAATTTGCATGTTCAGAGTTGTTTTAAAACACACACACACACAGAGTAAAGCTTGCAATCTTCCCTTCTTACTGAAATAGTATTTTCCTCTAGGGAGGTCCTCGCCTCTCACATTGTCCCTGCCCTCTCCCCTCAGGCATCTGTAGGCCTTTGAACAAAGAGAGGCACTGTAGGAAACAGACCTGGCCCAAGGGTCCCAGCACCTGCTTCTGCCCTCAGTTCTAGGTACCACACTGATCTGGCTCTCTGGTTCTGAGTCAGCATGAGTTGGCTCCTTATGAGCTGCAGTGTTAACGCCACAGCACTGACTAAGCCCAAATTTGGCAAGCCAAGAGAAAAGCAAAGAACAGAAAAGGAAAGCCAAGACGGCAGGGAGGCAGGGTTGAGTAATAGGGATTTAAAGCCAATGCTGCAAAGGGAAATGGAGCTGCTTTTACAGGTCTTTCAGGGGCTGCTGGTTCCTTTCCTGGCAGCAGGAAACAACAGAAGGAACAACACTGTGCGTTCAGCCACATCTTTGTGATTAATTATAACCTTATGTATTAAATGTAGGCAGCAGGGACATATATATGCCTTTCAGGATAAGCAAAAGGCACAGCCTTCCTCTCAGTCCACTTAAATCCTCCAGGAGTCTAACACGGTAGATCAGTGATTTGGTATGTGTAACTGTGGTGCGTGACTGTATTGCTAGCAGGATTGTATTGTTTTCATTAATTACTTTTTGCATTTGATAGCTTATTAACATTGACAGACATTATGGATATGGTTTATTCAATTCCCACCCCTTAATTAGGGCCACATCCTCTCCTTCAGTGTACACACTGACGTAAGGCAAGGGAGACCCCAGTATACCAGGAAACCACCACCAGGAATATGGGCTTTCAGACAGCTCTAGCTACAACCTGCTCACCCACCAGTTCCTGTGAGGAGGAAGTGGCACGCAGCAGATAGGGGGAAGGGGGAGCATCACCGGCCCTTGTAATGGCGTGTCTCCTAAGGCAATAAAGGTATTCACCTCAACGCATAGCCTCTTGTCCTTAAATCCTTTCTGGTTCTCCTGGCTTGTCTTCTCCTTTCTGCCATCACTTTCACGTCTACCCAGGCTGGATCCCATGGTCAGTCATTTTCAATCACTGGACACTCTAAGGCCTTATAATTGCTGCTTTTCCAACCTACCACTCTTTTCCTGTCCAAGAATTTCTGGAGGAAGTCACAAAGCTGTGCTGTTTTGATTCTCAAAAGGTGTGCTAACTATAGTTTGGCCCTCAGAGGGACTGCACAGTACTCAGCTTTGTTAGTCTTTTCTTGGCTTTCTTGTGCATTGTCTAAAGTGACTGCTCCAAGTATGTGTCACCCCCTTCAAGCCCCCACCAATGAAAGCTTTCTCCACTTTCTCTTCTTTCCATCTCATCTTCTTATTTTATCGTCTTGTCTTTCCCCTTCTCTTTTGTTGCTTTCCTTTGCAGTTTAACCTCCATTTGGATAATCATCCATTGTCTCCCAGCATATCAGTCTCTCCCTTTCTCCCACATTCTCCCCTTCCATCAGCCACCTACATCCCCCGGACCAGGCTCCCTTGTAGCTTTCACACCTCACACCCTGACTCCTCAGCCCTTAGCAGACAATTTTCAGCTCCCTCACTCTGATGCACAACTGTCCCCAGCGTCTCTCATCACAACGTCAGAGCTGTTTTATAGCCTCGCTGCCTTACCTGCTACTGTGTATATCACTGTGTCCATCCGCTTCATGGTACTCTCCGTAGCCTTGTTTCCTGGGCACTTTCCTGGCTCTCACACTTTTCTGATGACTTTAGCTCCATCTCCTCTACTAATTTATTTCTCACTGCAGACCCCAAATTCATGAGATCTCTTCAAGCTTCTGTTCTCAGCAGCTTTGCCTTTTCTGTATGAATTTACTTAGCAAATGCATCAACTAGCAGGACTTCAGTGACTGCTTTGGGCCTGGCTCCAGGGTCCATCTCAGACTCTGTTCTCTCTCTCTCTTCCAGTCTCTTGTTCTTGGTAGTTTATTGGACATCTCCAACTGGATAGCTCTTTGGAAATGCAAGTCTTTAGCGCCCAAGTCGGAACTCACTACCTTTCCCCCAAACTCGCTCTTCTCCTTGAATCCTATTTCTGTTCTCATCACCAAATCTGGGAGCTTCAGCACAGTCTTCCTGTGTGTCCTTGAGTTCTTCGTCACACTAGCCCAGGCATCTAGCACAAGGCCTAACACAGAGTAGTAGATGTTCAGTGCATTTATGAAGGAGGTTTCGTCCTCATCTGATCAGCTATTAAGTCCTAGCAATGGGAACAATCCACTCCCAATAATTCAGATAAACTGTAAGAAGGACCTGGATTGAGTTGGCAGTGACACTGAAAATTTCAAGGAGTAGCAAAGAAATACTAAAAATTGACTGTGGAAGCCTGGAGCTCCTCTATCTGTTCAGCATTTTGGGAAGATATGTGTAAAGCACATCAAGTAAGCATGTAGTCAGTAAGCCATTGATTTTTAATATTTATTTCATTTCGTATCCAGCCACTTTCCTAAACTAATCCTAGGCAAGTGATTCTCATGTGTTTTCTAGCCCTGTTATTTAGCAATAGTGGTCATTCACATTCCTATTTTGAATGATTATATTTCTTATTTTTGTTTCATTTGTATTATATATCAAAACATTCTTAAATAATAAAAGAAATAACAAAGTGCCCAGACTCTCACCCAGAGTGTCTCATCTGCTAAGAAAGCATCTTGAAGGGCAGTCTGATGATTTGTTGAAGTTTCCATTGGGGGCAGGGGCGTGGGGGCATGCACTTTAGTTACCTAGGCAGGCACCAGCTTTTTAAAAATGAGTGTTTAAGGGCTCCATTCAAAATAGCAGTTAAGTCCCATCACTATTTAAGAGCAATTAGGAACACTGACAACGTACATTGCATATGCTATTACCCAGCTGGATATTTTTACTGCTAGCAGATTTACAAGCCCAAAGAAGGAAAGTGAAATGCAGCAAAAAATGGGAACCTTATAGGCACTGCACTCAGGAGCCAGGGTGCAGGTACAGGGATGCTGAGAGACAAAGCCCTAGGACCCTCGAAACCTTCATTTCTAAGGGAACCCTGGAAACCACAGCAGTTCACAGGAAGATGGCACCTGGTGGATGCACTAATTCTCCCTTGAGTTCATGTATTCTGCAAAAACGAGCACACCAAAAGTCTCGAAAGATTTATTGAGATTATCCTTAAGAGTTAACATCAGCAGTACCACCTTTCTGTACAGAGGAAGAAACTCGACTTTTGGTTTTCTTTGGAGAGAAATCATTAAAAACAAACCTCCCCAAGACCTTTCCAGCATGGAGATCAACTACAGCAACACAAACTGCCAGGTGTACGGCTTTGTTCCTGAGAGAGCTGAGAACATGGGGGTGGAAGCGGGGAGCCAGTGCTGAGTCACAGATTTTCTGCTAGCTCACTTATGCATCCAGGCACAGAACCTAGAAGTGAGGGGGTCATTGGTGACCTCTGACAAAACAGCTTCATTCATTCACTTTTTCTACAAGTAAGGCAAATACCGTGTTACGGGAACTGGGCTTGGTACAGTGATAACCTACGCTAATGCAGCCTCTGTCCTTTTGAAGTTCATAGTCTAGAGAATGACAATATAGACAAACAAGTAAATATATATATGTATATATATATATAATATGTGTATATATATATAAATTAGGAAATGTACTCTCAAAGAAAAGAACAGGAGCTATAAGAGAGAGAATAATAGGGGGCCTTATCTTAAATCAAGTGAGCAGGCAAGGCATCGCTCTGATATCCAAGTGACAAGCTGTGAGGAGGAAGCAGGGAGAGGGCATCAGGTTCCAGACAGCAGCAGTGCAAAGGCCTGGAGGCAGGAAAGAGCCCTGCATATCAAGAACCTATAAGAAAACCCAGGACTGCAGGGCAGCAAACGATGGGGATGGAACAGAGCTGCCCGAGGAGAGGCGGCAGCTGAGTCATGTCAGGGCTCTGAGAGCTTTGTTAAAGGGTTTGGGTTTGGCGTTGTTGGCTTTAAGGGTAGTAAGAGCATATGTGGAGTGGTAGGGACAGACACTGGATTGCAGAGAACTAATGAGTGAATGAGAGTGAAGAAATAGATAACCAGCATGGGCTTGTTTCTTCAGGACATCTTAGCTATAAAAGAGTACAGAGCAAAGAGGTTGAGCAGGGATTCTCTTTTTAGTAGGAAAAATTTGAACATCTTTACTGACCAGGGGATGAGCCAATAAAAATAAAATGTCATGGAAAGGATGCCCCCTCTCCATGGAGCAGGCAGTGTTTCTCAAGGAAGGTCCACCAAACGCTGTGTGAGGATCACCTAGGGGACAGTTAGAAATAAAAATCCCGGGGCAACACTCAGCGTCTGATGAATTTGATGAGAATGATAAAGAAACAAAGTCGTGAATGAGTCTAAGATCTCCAGTTTGGGAGGCAGGATTGATGGTGGAGTCAATAGTCAACATTGGGAATATGGACGGGAAATAAGTTTGAATGGGAAATGTAGTGAGCTTGGGTTTGGATGGATTGAGTAAGCTTTGAAACACAAAAGCAAGCTGTAAATACATATCAGGAGCTTAAGAGAGAAGTGTGGGCTGGAGCTTCAGATTTAGTGCAGTTGAAGACAGAAGAGAGTGTGTTTTAAAAGCTCTAAAACAATAGGATGAAAATGCCATATGACTGTTCATTTAGCATTAATTTTCACCCTGGCATCTCGTTCACTATCACAATTACATGGTTCTGTTCAGCTCTTTCATGCCACCTGGACTGCACCGAGGTTCTGCAGCCAGCTCAGAGTTTGGAGCTGGACTTCTGCACATTGAGGAGTAGGGAAGGGTGCAGCTGAAGTTGTGGGAAGATGGGTGAGAGCTGGCAAGGACCAGGTGAGTTGCATGGCCCCAGGCCAGCAGCCAAAGCCCAGGAGAACTGGCATGCTAATCAGGACCTATGGCATAAGGCCATTCATGAGACCCCCCTGGAGTCAGAACAAGGTCCATAACCTCAGGCCCATGGATGGCCTTTACAAGTCTTTAAAGGTCCTAGAAAGATAAGCAAAAGTGGGAATATCTGTGTTTTTTTCTGGCGACAGAGCCCATAGTTTTAAATTTTCAAAGGTCCTGTTACTTAAAAAGCTTAAGAAACACTGGAATAGAAGAAAGCTAGACCTTGGCAGGTGCATGGACTCAGGGCTTCTCCCCTGTCTGGGCACTTCTCTCAATGCTTACATCGGACTTTTTTTGGCTGCAGAATGACTTCATATTTAACCATCTAGTGAAGAGCCTGTTTATACAGACTTAGGATGGGTTATGGTTTTCTCAGGAATTGGACAGGCCTGAGTAAAAAATAAAGCTCTCAGATCCTAGAGCTGAAAGCAGCTATGGAAAGCAATAATTCATAATTTTCCATTAAGAATTTTTTCAACATTTTCTGCCAAGATTATATGTACCATTAATGGTTTTCTACTGAGTGACAAAATATGGAAAAATTATATCCAACTCTTATGCTCACAGGATATGCTATTAGTATTTCAGTTTTCAGAAATGTTTTTAGAAAGAAAAGCTAAAACAATAATCTTATTATACCCTTTTTCTTTTTTTGGTAATTTTATTTTATTTTGTTTTTAAACCACTTTACTGAGGTGTGATTGACATGTAAAAAGCTGTACATACTTATTGTGTGCAACTCGATGAATTTGGGGATAAGTATCCCCCATGAAACTACCATCCTCATTGAGGCCATAAACATGTCCATCACCACCCAATGTTTCCTCCCACTCCTTTATTAGTATTATCATTTTTTGTGGTAACAACATTTATCGTATGATCTACTCTCAGCATATTTTAAGTATACAATATAGTATTGTTAGCTATAGGCATATGCTGTAGAGTGCATCACCAGAACTTATTCATCTTGCATAACTGAAACTTTGTAGCCCTTTTTCTTGATGAACTTATGATAGTGCTCCTTCTCTTTCCAGTTTTATTCCATCACTAAAAATTAGCATTTAAAAATTACCAGAGAATGAATAAATGCTTCAAAATAAAGAGTAGGTTGTTTTCCTTTTACCTCATATTTGGCATGTAAAATATCAGCATTTTGGATTTATCATCAAGCAATTTTTCCCTAGCCTAGCTGTGGTAAGTCACTGTCTAAGGTGACTAGTGAAGAATTCCTGGGCTGGCTCACACTGAGAACACATGTCAGTCATACTGCAAACACTGAAAAGCTAATACAAGTGCATTTTATCACAGCACCTTGATTACAGCTTACAGAGTGATTGCAAGCATTTTTTGGGTCCAACACATCCGAATTTGAATGTTTTTACTGTTATAATTGTGCTCCTGGGAACTATGAGGCTTACTAAATGGAGAGATGAACAATGTCCACTGGGCTATTGGTAGTCAGCTTTAAAAGCCACAGATAACACATATGTATTTGAACGAAAATGTAAGTTTATTTTCTGGCACAAGTGTTATTGCATAGCAACATTATTCACAAATATTTTCCATCAGTGCAATTTCATAATCAAAAAGGTGCTTTGAACTGTTTCTTAAGGTCTCACTTCTCCACAAAGAAAAATAATGTAAATTCATGTGTCTGGCTGACAAATGTACTATTTAAAATGAAAAGAACACCTTTTAACTGAGAAGATTTTCACTTAGAATCATTTATCATTGGAAATTTGGAGTGAAAACATATTTCTTTTTTTGGTAAAATAAGACAGAAAAATCACATGAATCTAGAGCTACCTGTCCAATACAGTAGCCACTAGCCACATGTGGACATTTAAATTTAAATTACTTAAAGTAAAAATAAAATTTAAAAATTCAGTTCTTCAGCCTCAGTAGCCACATTTCAAGTGTTCACTAGCCATGTGTGGCTAGTGCTACTGTATTAGACCATGCAGAGACAGACCATATCCACCATCTCCTAGAGATCAACTGGACCGTGCCACTCCAGACACTCGATTTGACCTTAGGGCTCTACCCAGGTGGGTTACCTGGGAGGCTTGAGTTAGGTCACATTGTGGAGTCTCTACCCAGTGGTCTTCAACCCTAGCTGCACAATAGAATCAGCTGGGGAGCTTTTAAAAGGACTGATGCCTCCTAGAGATTCTGATTTAATTGGTCTGGAATGTGGCCGAGGCATCAGCGTATTTTAAAGCTTCCAGATAATTCTAACATGCTGCTGTAGCCCTACACAACATTTGTATATGGTAAAATCAAGTTAAACAAAATATCAAGAGCAATTGTAAAGAGCAAAGATCACCAAAAGGTTATAATGAAATTAAGAATAGAACTACTAGATGGAAAATCATCCAGGACATAGAAGAATGGAACAACACCATCAACCGATGGGACCTAATAGATTTCTATAGAACATAATCAATAACAACACAGCAATCAATAATGGCAGAATACCTTTTTTTTCAAGCACCTGTGGAACATTCACCAACATAGACTATATCCTGGGTCATAAAACATACCTCAAAAAATTTAAAAGAATTAAAATCATGCAGAGTGCATTCTCTGACCATAAAGAAATCAAACTAGAAGTCAATAACAGAAAGAGATGAGGAAAATCTCCCAACACTTGGAAATTAAACAACACACTTCTAAATAATCCATGGATCGAAGAGGAAGACTCCAAGGAAATCAAAAAATACAAAGGACCTAATGAAAATAAAATTAAAACATATCAAAATTTGCGTGATGCAGCTAAGGTATTGCTGAGGGACTTTATAGCACTAAATGCTAACATTTGAAAAAAAGTTTTCAAATCAACAATCTAAGCTTCCACCTCAAGAAATTAGAAAATGAAAAACAAAATAAACGTCAAGCAAACAGGAAAAAGGAAATATTAAAGAGCAGAAATCAATGAAATTGAAAACAGAAAAGCAGTAGAGAAAATCAATAAAACAAAAAGCTAGTTCTTTGAACACATCGATGGAATTGACACACCTCTGGCAAGACTCACAAAGATAAAAAGAGAAGATACGAATCACCAACATCAGGAATGAGGCAGGGAACATCATCATTTTATCCTGATTGTGATAATGTACCATATTCATACAAGATTTTACCATTGGAGGAAACTAGATGAGAAGACCTCTCAGTACTATTTTTTGCAACTTCCTGTGATTCCATAATTATTTCAAAATAAAAAGAAATTAAGAAAATTAAATTTAAAAAATAAAAATTATGCGCTGGCCACATAGTGTAGCAGTTAAGTGCGCATGCCCTGCTGCTGGCGGCCCAGGTTCTGATCCCGGGCACGCACCAACGCACCGCTTGTCAGGCCATGCTGTGGCGGTGTCCCACATAAAGTGGAGGAAGACCGGCACGGATGTTAGCTCAAGGTCAGTCTTCCTCAGCAAAAAAAGAGGAGGATTGGCATAGATGTTGGCTCAGGGCTGATTTTCCTCAAACAAAAAATAAATAATAAAAATAAAAATTATTTGAAATTCCAAAAATTTAAAAATAAAATTAAGGGTAATTGAAGATAAGTAGACCTTAGAAAAAAGGTGAGTTTTCTCCTTTTTTTCCAATTTTTTTTCAATTTGTCTAGCTGATTAAGGAGAAGTGATATGTAGGCTGCCTCCTTTTCCAGTGGCTGCCTTCCAGCTATATTCCTGTCCACCAACAACAGGAGACTGAACGCTGAAACACAGGGCCAGAGGACACCTCAATTCTCCATGCTGGATGCATAACTCCGTCCCAGTGGAAGGGGGTTCCCAGGGCAGAGGTGTCCCATCCCCCTACATGAACCCTTCAACTAGCATATCTACCAAGAAATCGTGTAGTAGCTATTGTTTGCCATAGACCTAAGAGTTTAGCAGATGGAAAAAGAAATCCTCAGAAAGTGGAAGGCCGAGCCCCATCTCCCCTGGCCAGTGGTCTTGTAGGCATGCACTGGACCTTGCAGAGGCGTCTTCTCTCTGTGGCCGTTGTTGGCCGAGCCCTGGCCAAGGTGCTTTGATAACATGATGATCAGTTAGCTCTGGCCTGCGTCCTGGAAGACAGACAATCACATTGCACAAAGACAAAAAGAAAAATAATTACATTCTGTTAAATTCCAGAAGGAAATGACAGGCTGAGTCCCAAGAAACGATAGGAAAGAGCTACTCAGAATCCCCACCAGAAAGCAGAGTGTTCTGTGCTATGAGGTGTTACCAGGGGAAAAAAACACAAAAAAAAGATAACTCTGATCAAATAATTTTGAGCATTTCTGGGTAAACAGTATTAAAGACACTCCTTAACCCAAGGACTTCCCAGGGCCCATGATGAATGTCCAAGGGGGCATCAGATGCTGCCAGTCACAGTTAATCTGACAGCATCAATCCCTGGGGTGATCCAGAGGCTAGTGGTGTTGAGAATACACTTAGGGGAACACTGGAGACCACTCCAGGGTCTCTACATTGGGTGCACCACCAAGGACACGCAAGGCCATCCTCACACTTCGGCTGGGGGTCACCACCTCCATGGGAAGGGACTGAGTGGCGTCAGGCCAATTCTAAGTCTACCTGCATTGATGGAATGGTAAATCTATGTTTTACCAGCAGCTATATTTCATCTACATATCACATCAATAAACCCTGAAATGGGACACAGATTTTTTTAAATGTAGTCCTATTCCCCTCCTGAGCCCAGAAATAGCATAATGGCTACTGGATCCATTTATTTGTTAAGACATTAGTTGAATCACATTCTTTCTGAAATTTTATTAAATCTGTCCTAAGGGGGAAAAAAAATCTGAAAATAGTGCTCTCTCAGTAAACCCACTCTTTCTCAGCAGGGGAGGGTCTCTATGTTGATTTTATCATTGACTTTAGCATGTCCTGAAGGAAGCCTCCTATGGCCACATCAGGGTGACACAAGACCCCCAGAGCCCTCGTCAAACCTGTGGCATCACGTTGATCACGTTGACTTCTGGCCAGGTCTGCGTTCAAGCACAATTGGGCTTTCTCAGTCATGTCAGGAAGGTCTTATTAACACAACCAAATGTTTAAGTCAATCAATTTTCGTTTCACTTTAATGCTTTTGCACTTGGTTTGCATGAGCTGCAGCAGATGGTTGTGGCTTTGTCTTTAACAGGAAGTTGTGAGGCCCTAACGCTGAAGTCCTGCCTCTCCTTAAGTCCCCTGGGGGCCTGGCTGGAAGGAGCAGTTGGCACATCTGCCACTTCCCCTTATAAGGACCACAGCAGCTACCAGCTGCTTTGCCTACTGTGGTGTTTATCAGGACCATGAAGCCAACCAAAACTGTGCCAAGCTTTGGATGAATTCCAATGGTTGTAGAAGTCCTTACTTGCTCATAAATGCATCTTCGTTCAGTTCCTAGTAATATAACCTCATCAGCTTGTGATCACAAAATAAGACCATCCTTGATGACTCAAAATCAGTTGGCCTCAAGCTTTTCCCCGTTATTCCAAGTCCTGAAAGGGGCCTCGTGCTCCCCTCCACACGAGCTGCACCTGCCCTGGTCTTCAGCTTAAGCTCCCACCAATCCAGACACCTGCCTGAAGGGGCCTCATCCCAGCCCTCTCACTTGGTCCCTCCCCATCATGCAACAATACCTACACCCAGCCTGTGGTCTTAGGATGCTCCTGGTGCCAGACAATCGCTTGGCTCTGAGCAGAGGCGAGGAGAATGGGTTCTTCCCCATTGGGCCACTTTCAGTTTCTTGGGCCCCTAACAGTTCTGCTATGCCTAGCCATCCAAAGTTTTTCTTCAATAGTTCTGTCAACTTCTGACCTCTCATCTCTACCAAGTCTTCCATGAATAGCAGCTCTGTCCACTTCCTGCCTCCCTCCTCTAGCTATAGAAACTCAAATCCTGCCTCTGCCCACTGACTTAACCAGAACTCCCCCATCGTGATAGAATAAAAACTCTCATGCATAACAATGGATACAAACAAATACTTAGGGTTCAAGGGTTTAAGGGGCAGTTAGAGGAACATGGAGGTTATTTTCATTTATAGCTTCTGGGCTTCAAGTCAGCCAGATAAAATTGCCCTTTTATAAAAGTAACAATATATTATTACAAAAATAGTTCGTGTTCATCCTAGAAGAAGGGTCTAAAGAAGGAATAAACATTACTTGACTCCCACATCCCAGAAATAAACAAATTTGTGCTTTAATGTGCCTTTCAAACATAGACAAAATTAGACTCACACTGTGTCCTGCAGGTATCATTTCACCTGGAGCATTTTCATGCCCCCGTCTGCCTTGACTTTCCTAAACCTCCTCACATTAATAGAGTAAATGTGCTTACTCTCACACTGAGCAGCTTTTACCATCTTGACTGTAGAGTTACCATTGGGAAAGCAGTTGCTCAGGTGTTATAAGTATCTCACGAAAACTCAGCAAGCACCTGGCACAAAGAAAACGTTCAGTAAACATTAGCTATTATTATTTAGCCACAAAATTGACCTGTGATCCCTGAGATAGTTTAGGGAGTGGTTAAACCTTAAGATTTGGAGAGTATCCAGCAATGTCTGTCCCAGTACTAGTTAGTAATCATCTCATTTTTTAGCCCTCTGAATAGCCCCCATCCTATAAATGACACTTCTCCCATCATCCTCTTCTCTCCAGATGGGACAGTTAGGGGTTTCTTGGATGTTCAACCTGAGACAGGACATTGTGACACTGCGCTTGTCTGGCTTGTTTTTTGTGCTAAAGTTTCTTTTGGTGGAAGGATGGTAACTGGGGGGACAATGATACTACCTTGAATGAGAATGGACATAGTTTGTACAGCAAAGGCTACCACAGCTCACATCAAGGTTGGTCGATGGGATTAGGAGCAAAGCTTAGAGCAAACCTATGTCCTCTGCCTTGGAGGATGGCTATGTTGTCTAAGTCATACATCTGAAAGTCCTCTTCACATTTGGAATCAGGTTCACACTCTTGAGCACATAAGGCCTTCACAAGGTGGCTCTCCTGATTCCCTTTTCCAGTCTAATCAAATGTTAGTGTTCCACGTCTGCCCAGAGAAAATGACTTCTTGGACTTGCTGTACTCTCTCACACCACCACACCTTTTCACGTGCTGTTCCCTCTGCCTGGAATCTCCTCCTCTTCTACTCCTCTCCATTGTAACTTGTCTCTCTGTACCCCACAAAGCCTCCCCGACCCTCTTGCTCTTCTGACTCTTATCTGTCTCTCTGCTCTCCCTCTGCACACACTGCTATCATAGCGTGCCAAGTTCCATCCTGTGTTCCTTTGTAGACTGCATGCTCCTAAAAGATGAGAATGGTATCTTTTAAATATCGTATCCTCAGTATCTAAAAGTGTGTCGAGCATATAGTAGAGGATCAATAAATACTTGTCAAATGTGTGAATGCTCAAATAAATTGTTTTCTCTGTATTGGGGGAGTAGATCTCTTTGAAGAATGGTGGGTGATCTTTTCTTTCTTCTTTGGAATGAATTACTGTATTACTTTTATAATCAGAAAAGCATAATAATATAAGCATGTATTACTTTTATAATCATAAAAATTATTTTTAAAATAAAAAATTTAAAAATTAACAAATCACTATAATCACTTGTAACATTTGCAAATTTATTCTAAAGTTGGACAGTTGTTTCAAGGTTTGTGGTGTTTTTAACACTTATGCTTCAAAATTTGTTTTTCTAAAAACAGGAGTATAAAAAATGGTATGATAACTAAACATTACCACATGGCATAGTCCAAGTGTGTACCCATATAAATCTACCCTTTCTAACCTAAAATGTTCCTCATAGTCCTCATTGAGGTTAAAGAACTTAGTTCCAAAGTCTTTTTTATTTTCTTTGAGCACATCTTTTCTATTTACCAATCCATTTATTATTATATGTTAAAGTCATGTCCTGGACAGTTTTTTTCAATAAGAGCTATGAGAAGGTACGTGTTGGTGTGTTTTTTTGTGTACTCAGGTAGATATTAAACTTAGCTAACTGCTCTCTCAGAGTTTCTCAAATAAGTTTCTTTAATTACATCGTCTTCTAACGTGTTCTAACAGACTCCTCTGCTGACTCCAGAATAGACACCAGGGAGACTTTAAAGTGAATTCTGATGAAAAAGAACTCCAATTGCTCTGTTCTACAGAAGCTGCCGCTGGTGGGCATGGCCATTAACAGTGAGGTCCTCAGACAAGGGTGACCCTGCCAAGCCCGTCAATACAATGTCCTTTTTGGGGCAGTGATGCATTTGAGGGCAGCCTATTGCCTCGGTTCAGTTCCTTTCCCTGAGATCTATTGATTCCAAGTATTGTTTGACACTGTCACTGATTTAGACAAACTGTATGTTCTGTGCTGACCCAACCTTCACAAGTCACCAGCCATGTATCATTCAGGAGACAGGGCACTGAAGAATCGTTTCTGTTTCTGGCAGTTTCACTACAGATTTACCGTGGAGTTGTAATACATCACTAACCTCTTGACTTCTATTTTAAAATCCTCCAGCGGCCAGGCCACTGTCACTTCTTCCTCATCTAGGAAAAAGTATAATCCATCATTAATTGCCATCACAGCCAGGACAGAAGTAATAACTCAGAGAAAGTGCAAGCAGACATACCCTTCTTGCAGGCTGGTCTGGTCAGCTCTGTGAGCTGCTCCATGCTGGGTCCAGTGGAATTATTTTGGGATTATTTCTGAGAGTGAAGAGAACATTAGATATCTAGCATTCTCCCCTGGTTTCTGTGTCAGAGGTTGGCTATGTGCCCTGGCAGAGGATCAAGGAAGTGTGGTGCATTCTTAGTAAGCTAAGATAGCTGGTTGATGTCAGAGTTTATTCTCTGGGCACTGCTTTCAGCAACACGCCAAACTCAATGGCTTCACCTGCTACTTCCTAAAATATATGCCAGGGGCTGATTCTACACTGTGGTCAAATCCAGTTAAAGTGACAGTCCACATAATACAAAACATCCCCAAGACTTAGCTGACAATCTAAAGTAATATAAAGTAATATTTGATACAACAGGATTTTGGCACCAAAAACTAATCTAGACAATACTTTGAGCTTCACTGACTTCCTCAAGGTCTTTTCCACTGACACTACCCTCACATTTTACATTATATAAACTTTATGCTTACTTTTCTTTTTTTCCCCTATTGGAATATTCAGGATTGGAGAAAACATTTAGGCCTTATTAAACCAGTCTCCTGGCACCCATGCCCCAATCATTTCTTCCTCCCAATCATCCACCAGTACATGCAAAGCAACTGTCCTGTCCGCTGCTGACAGCAGGTGCCAGGGGCCTTGGCATTGTACTCTTCTCCTGGGCCAGTCATGACCTTATCCTAGACGCTGGCTCCTGCCCCACCATGCGTTGTGCCCTGCAGAGATGCTCCCACCTCCCTCCCTCCCTCCCTCCAGCAGTGTGAGGAATAATAATTCATAGTTCTTAATCAACACAAGCTCCCTGGGTACCAACGGCATGAGGCTGCACGAAGACAGAATTGTACCACATGATCTTTGTGCTTGCCAGTCAGGGCATCTCATGATAGTGGCCTCTGCAGATGGCGCTCTCATGCTGTTTGTCAGTCAAGCTCAAAACTTTGATGTGGTCCCTGACTTCCTCCCTCCTCTTTGTCCAAATATCCCATCAGCCACCCATGTTGGCAGTTCTTCCATCAAAATGCTCATTGTATCTCTTTTCTCCAGCCTCAGGCTTCCTCCCTAATTTGGAACCACATCAGTTTGCTCCAGTGACATTCCCTGGGTAGTCATGACTCCAGGTACTCCTTTTAACCTGTAATGATTATTGCTGCTTTCCTCATACCCCTTCTCCACTAAAAAATCTGGGCTTCTTCATTTCCACTGCTTAAATTTACGTTTGTCTGCTTGTATTAAGCCCACTCCAATCTGATTCAACTACTACTCATTTCTTTTCTACTCCCCAAACATGCACCCTCTGTTCTAATCAGCCCAGCCTCTTTGCTGCCAATCAACGGTCATTTCACTTCCTCCTCAGTACCTGATGTGGTTTGCATTGCCCTTGCCCTCCCTTTAACCATGACTTGTGTGTAACTCTCCATTTAGCCCCAAGGCAACTGTGTCTCAGCAGCTTGCCCTCAAGTCAGCCTTGCTGCTCATCCAAATCTCATCTTTCGTTCCTGCCCTGTCCTATTTTTGAGCTCTTCCTCTGCGTTCAACGCCAAGTCCCTGCTTTGTGCTTCAATTCTAATAACGATATCCTTCTCCAACCCTTGCCCAGTAATTCAGTTTCATCTTCTTCCCACCCTACTCCCACTTCTAGCCCTTCAAGGGCTTGGAGAGCTGCCATTTGAGGTAGCTGCAGAGGCAGGTCCCATTCCTGCTCCTGGGGCTCCCAGAGCCATGAGTCTCTGTCCTCCTCATGCTAACTGCACCCTATTGATCACATGCCCGGCTTCTTAGGCTTATACATCTTCTAAATCCTTGCCAAGCCCTTTTCTGGTACTTCTTGGGGCTGCACACTTTACCTAGAATGAGTGCCCCCTCTTCATCCATATCCCAATAAAGTAGAGAGGGCACCAAACCTTTCTACTCTAGCCCCCAGTGAGATCCTTGTCCTCAAAACCATGGTACCTGTAGGCTGTACAGAATTATTTAACACTTTCTTTATTCTAAAAGCCAATATTCATTATGCATGTACTTGAGATGAGCCACTGTGTAAGGTACCTAGAGAAAAAGGTCAATACCATCCTCTACGTAGAAAAAGCATCATCCTATAAGACAGAATGGGGTCCAGAAGGATGGTATGAATGACAAGCTAGGGGAAGTTTGCATCATGCAACCCTCATGAGCTGAGACTTTATCTGAACCGAGATCAGAACCTGGACCTGCTCCACACGCCACATCACCACTTCACTTACAACTTTCTTAAAACTTTTTCTGGCCACCTCAAAGTCTAACTTCTTTATTTTTAAGGCCTTTTCTTATTGGCTCCAGCCTACACTCATCTCTTGTACCTGGCCTTCACACCCTGCATCCCTGACCCACTGAACCACACTATTGCCCGGGTACATCCAGCACTGCATGACTCTGGATCTTTGCTCATGCCTAAACACAATTTCTACTCATTCTTCAAAACCCAAGTTAAATATCCCTTTCTTGTAAAACTTCTCCAAATACTCCAGGCAGAATTATTTATTCCTTCCTGTCCTCAACATGATCCTTACCCATTGTACTTCCACTTACCTGTGGAAATATTTCTCTACCACTGGACAGTGAGCTTTCTGGGTAATAAGGATATTTGCTTACCTGTGGTGATTATCATAGTTCCTGGAATGCAGATGGTGCTTAATGGGCTAGGCCATGTGAGAGAGGAATAGGACCTGGAAATTGTAGATGTCTGCTCTAGTTGTCGGCAATGTTTCTCAAGTGTCCCTAGAACTATGCAGTGAAAAGCATGGTCCCATTTTCAAATAAGTATGGGAACGCCACTTAACCATATTCCTGCACTTGGAGAGTTGCAATGCACAGGAATATGTTAAAAGATCTAGAAAGTCTCATCTAAAGAAGACAGCTTAAATGTGACTAAATATATGGCTTTATTTTTTCATCTATTAGTGTGGTTCACTATACTTATTGATCTGATATTAAACCATCCTTACACATCTGGAATAAACCCAAATTGGTCATAGTGTATTACCTTTTTTATACCTTGTTAGATTTGGTTTGCTCATATTTTGTTTAGGATTATTGTATCTATATTAATTAATAAGTTAAATGAGCCTGTAACTTTTCTTTATTATAATGTCTTTGTCACCTACAAATCTCATTTGTTAAACCACTTGATTCTGGTGTTTTCTTTGTGGGAATATTGTTAACCATTGCTTCAATTTATTTAATAATTATAGTATTCTATTTTTTAATCAGTTCTGTTATTATAATTTTTAGAAATTTTCAAAAGTTATAAAGTTCTGTATTACTTTATTATTTTTTCTATAATTTAGTCAATATATTTCCAGTATTTAGAAGGACCTGACCACCACTTCTGAAAAATTGGCCATGAAAACTCAATGAATTGCAGTAGAGCATTGCCTGATAGAGTGCCTAATGATGAGAGGATGGCACAAAAAGACTGGGCAGGGCTCCACCCTGCTGTACACAAGGTTGCGCTAGGAGTTGAAATCAACTCGACAGCATTAACAACAACAAATTTCCAGTTTTATTAATTTATATACATATACCAGATATGCTTACAAAAATGAGATTTTATAGTTTTGTTTTTTTTTATAGTTTTATAGAAAATGAGTTGTGAAATTTTATCATCTGTTTTTAAAGCATTCAATATTTTGTAAACAGTTTCCCTGGTCTTCTTCAACACTGGAAATAATTTCATATCGTGAAGGAAAAAATTTAATATCCAATCATTTTGGAGCTATAACTTTTACCAGGGGCATTCCATCCTCTTTACAATAGCTTTACTGATTTAAATACCTTGAGTAACAGGAGAAGTTCTGCTATAAACATACCATATCTGTCTCTCCGTAATTGTACGCATACTATTGAAACTTGCCTTTCAACTTCACTGTTTAACTTGTTATTCTACCTTATGAATCATCAGCTTAAAATATTTTTGAAGCTGTTTTATCAAGTACACATATGTTTAAAACTGAGATATCAACTGGGTATGTTGAAATTTTTATCATTATGTAGTGACCTTTCCTACCTAATAATATAAGAAAGAATAGGATTTAAGACCATAAGTATTAGCAGGGCTGGAGAGGGTCACTACGCAATGATAAAAGATTACTATTTGAGATATCTTTTTCCATCCTTATATTTTCAACTTTTGCCTGTCCATTTTTTTTTCACTGTAGGTTTATTTCATTTACATTTATTGACATTATTAATATATTTGGACCTGCGTAGTGGACAATGTTGTGTTCTGCCCATATCCACGTGGATCCTATTAAATTCATTTTGTTCATCCCCCATCATCACTGTGATTTTGCTTCCAACAGCAAGCACTTACCACTGTTTAAATAACTGCCTCAGTCTCCTAGAGCTCACTTTTTTTCTTTTTTTTTGGTGAGGAAGATCAGCCCTCAGCTAACATCCACGCCAATCCTCCTCTTTTTGCTGAGGAAGACTGGCCCTGAGCTAATATCCTTTCCCATCTTCCTCCACTTTATGTGGGACGCTGCCACAGCGTGGCCTGACAAGCAGTGCATCCGTGCGCGCCCGGGATCCGAACCTGGGCGGCCAGGAGCAGAGCACATGCACTTAACCGCTATGCCTCCGGGCCGGCCCCACCTAGAGCTCACTTTGTCGCCATGCCCTCTGGAAGTGCTTGGGAAATGCCTTCAATAATGACTGATGGGTGTAGGGGTATGAAAGGCATAACCCACCCTCCAGAGTTGGTCTGCAGGGTTACACTGAAACCACTGCTGCTGTGTGTTCATGCAGCTGTACCTTGCTCAGCTTTCTTCTCTTCCATGTTCTGTTTTGCCCACTCCATTACCAGTCGACTCTGGGAAATTTCCTTAATAAAACACTCCCATAAGAATTCTCATCTCTGAGTGTGCTTTGGAGGAATCTAATTTAAAAAAAAAAAATTTTTACAATCTTAGTTTATTATTTTAGTTCTTTCTCACTTTTTTCATCATTTTAATTTATGTCTTTTTGTGTGTGTGTGTGAGGAAGATTAGCCCTGAGCTAACATCTAATGCCAATCCTTCTTTTTTTTTTTTGCTGAGGAAGACTGGCCCTGGGCTAACATCCATGCCCATCTTCCTCTACTTTATATGGGACACCACCACAGCATGGCTTGACAAGCGGTTCGTCAGTGTGCGCCCAGGATCCGAAACTGCGAACCCCGGGCCACCAAAGCAGAGCGGGTGCACTTAACTGCTACACCACCAGGCCAGCCCCTGTGTCTTAATTTTTAATTTATGTCTTTTTTTTTTTTCTGGTATTGATGTCTACATCTCCTCCAACCCCCAAAAGAAAGAATTTTAGCACACACTTTTAAATATTTCAGACTCCTCACTCCTTATGATGGTAATACCTATACTTAAAATTCATAGTTACTATGGATATATTTTTTCTTTTTCTTGGATCTTATTTTTTAAAGACAACAATAAATTTTACCAAGGGATGAAATCTCTTGTTCCCTCATATATCTTCTGCATATATCTTCCTAGATTTTTTCTCTCCACTTATATAAACAGTTCACCCCTATTTCTCATGCAGATCTTTGGCAAACCTGCTGAGGTCTTCTATGCCAGAGAATATCTTATCATGTCTCCAAATTTGAACGACAGTTTGGATATAAAATTCTAGATTCTAAGTGGTTTCCCTTCAACATGTTGCAAATCCTATTTCTTTTTTTTTTTATAATTTTATTTATTTATTTTTCCCCCAAAGCCCCAGTAGATAGTTGTATGTCATAGCTGCACATCCTTCTAGTTGCTGTATGTGGGATGCGGCCTCAGCATGGCCAGACAAGCGGTGCATCGGTGCACTCCCGGGATCTGAACCCGGGCTGCCAGCAGCAGAGCACGTGCACTTAACCACTAAGCCACAGGGCCAGCCCTGCAAATCCTATTTCATTGTTTTCTTACATCTAGAGTTGATAGTGAAAAAAAAAAATCTAATGTCAATCTGATTTTGGGACTCATTTGTGATTTGTCTTGCCTCTGAAGCCTTATAATTTCTCTTTGCCTTTGATATCTTAAGTTTTACCAAAATGTATCTGGGTGTGAGCTTTTCTTTATCTCTCCTCAAGCACTCTCTGTGAGGCCTTTGAAACAGAGATTTTTCATCTTTATTTGAGAAAATTTATCTCCATTATTTCTTCCAATATTTCCTTATTTCTGTTTATATTTTCTCTTTCTGAGACTCCTATTATCTGGATATTGGTACCTCTACTTCTCTCCTCCATATTTTTAAAAATTTTTTTGGTTTTTCTTTTAAGAGATTTCCTCAATCGTCTTCTAATCTATTAATTCATTCTTCAGACACATCTGTTCTGCTACTCATCCCAATGAATGTATTCTTTATTTTAAGTATTATTTTTGATATCTAATATTTCTATTTAGTTCTTTTCACCCTTTTATTATTATTGTTTCACATTGCCAATTTTGTCTTTTGTCTGATTTGTTATGTTTGAGATAATTTAATTCATCTGTCCTCTTTTAATATTTCTCCTTCTGACACAGTCTATAACAGAGTATGTTACTTTTAGTTTTGAAATTATTGTGCTCCTCAAATGATTTCTTCTTTTGATGTAAGTGCATGTACCTATGAAGTTTTACCTAATCTGCTAGGCAATGTGGAAGATAAGACCCCCAACTTGCCTCAGCCCTAGTATAGGAGGTAGACATGCCCAGAGCGTAGGACCCTGGGTGCTAATCACTTCCCACAGTCAGATCTTTACCATTGGCCCTAGCAAGAAGTACAATTGGTTTTCTTGTTGTCTTTCTCCTTTTTTTTTTTTTTTTTTGTCTTTCTCTTCGTTTCTGTAGTCATATCCCTGTTTCTCTTTCCTGCCATTGCTTGTTGACAGCTCTGCCACAGTGTGGTCCAAAGAACACCTGTATTGACATCTCCTTTGGTTGCTTGTTAAAAATGCAGTTTCTTGGGCTCTACCTCAGACCTATTGATCCAGACTCTCTGAGTGGAGCCTGGGAAGCTGAATGTCAATAAACTATGTGGGTGAATCTTATAGATATTAAGAATTCAAATTCATTGCTAGTTCTTACTGTTAATTTTTCTCTCAGAAGCTTTACTGAGGAAGTTGGAGGAGATTTTATAATGTATGACTAAACTGTATGACCAAAATGAGGTTTTAATGTGTTGTTGATATCATTTATCTGTGCTATGCCTGGGTCCCATTAGTATAAATAAGCAGGGAGTGAGTCTAGTGTACTTCTCCCGAGGGCCTCAAAGGTCTTCAAGAATCTTAAATCTCATTAATTCTCAGAATATTCTCTAGTGGCAAACATGTATTAATAGAACAATAAGGAAAATGAAGCTTATTTCATGTTGATGAATCACACTGTCTAGTGGAAGAATATCGTCAATCAAACAGCTATTGAAGATCATAAAACTGAACAGTAATAAGGAAGCCTGGAGAACCTTGGAAGCTTTTTCTGTGGCAGAAGAGTACTTTGTTCGTGATTCAGGCAGAAAAAGCTTACAGTCATTTCAAGAATTTTCCTAGCAGCATTATTTATTATATCCAAAACTAAGAAAGAACCCAAATGCCCATCAGCAGAATGGATTAATAAGATGTAGTATATTAGCATTACGCAACAATGAAAATGAAGTAACTACAGATACATGCCACAACATGGATAAATCTCACAAACATAATTTTGAGTGAAAGAAGGTGGACAGAAAAGAATACATGCTATAGGATTCCATTTATATGAAGTTCAAAAAACAAAGAAAACTAAACTATAGTGTTTAGGAATGTAAACTTGGGTGGCAAAAGTATAAAGAAATGCAAGGAAATTATCTCCATAAATATCTCCTTTAGGGAAGAGAGAGAGGGTTATGTCAAGTTCATCTATCACTCCATACTGGCCCTTCTGGCCAGTGATCTTGCCTGCTTATGCCAACAGGGGAGCTGAGGAAACTGTTTTTGGGCTGTACCAACAGTTCTCAGTGAATGTCCTGGAAATTGACTGGAAAGGCAATTGAGTCCTCCTTTTCTTGTATAAAGGACAGCACATGTTTGAAGCAAAAAATCAAAAATCTGACAGGGCTTACTCATCATCCTCACTTCTGAGGCCACATGTTTATGAGGGATTGATTAGGAATAGCTCTTCACTCATGCATATAACTTAACATCACTGCTGGAACTTAGGCCTTTCTAACTTAGAGTCCTCTTCCCCATTATTCATTTACAGATTCAATAAATAATTATCAGCACCTTCTGTATCCTAGGCAGTGTTCTGGGTCCTAAAGGTACAGCAAGTGGACAAGACAGAGAGTTTCTGCCTTCATAGAACTTGAAATTTAGTAGCTGCAATGGAAAAATAAGAGGCAAATAATAAAAATTATTTATATAATTTAAAGTAGTGGTTAGTACTAGGAAAAATGTATGGGGGAAAAGAGATAGAAGTAAAAGTGTGTGTGGGAAATATTATTTTAATATTTACAAGCCAGGAAAGGCCTCTCTGAGGAGGCAGTGTTGAAAGACTTGAAGATGTTACAGCACAGAGAAATGTAAGTTTTCCATGATTTCCTTGCATATGCTATGATGTGATTTTGTTCTTTTTTTTTTTTTTACCCTAGTTCCTTGGGTTGGTCAGATAAATAGCTTATGTTCACCAGATCTAAAGAGCACGTATTATTCATAGTCACTGAATTAAGTACAACTCCTTTTTATATTTGCCTGCAAACTATGGCCCATGGGCTAACCACCTATTTACTTAACGTTTATGAATGCTTCCACTCTACATGGCAGAGAAGAATAGTTCGGACAGAGACATGTGGTCCAAAAAGCCTAAAACATTTACTATCTGGGCCTTTACAGAAAAATTTTGTTGGCCCCTTGCTTAGATTATTGATTTTCAAATTTTATTCTATTTAAAGTAATTAATTTCTCTCTAAGCATTGCTTTAGCAGCATTTAACTGGTTTTGATATGACATACTGCATTACCATTCAGTTCAAACTATGTTTTAACATTCACTATAATTTATCCTTTTACTCTTTATTAGAAGTGAGTTATTTAGAATTGAGTTGCTTAACTGCTAAACTATTAAGGATTTGTCTATTTATCTTTCTGTTCTTGATTTCCAGTTTAAATTCAAAGTGGTCAGAGAGCACACCCTAAATTTTTTCAATTATTTGATTTTGTCTTGAGACTTGATTTAGGGACCAGTGGGTATACTTTGGTAACTGTTCCATGTGTACATAGAAAGGAAGTCTGATCTGCAGCTAAGTGCAGTATTTTAGATAGGTCAATTAGATTAATTTTCTTAATCATGTTGCTCAAATATTTTATATCCTTGTTGATTTTTTGACTGCTGCTATAACACTTACTGAGAGATATGTGTTAAAATCTTCAATTATTATTATATGGTTTTAGATCAGTTTCTTCTTCTACTTCTGCTAAATTTTGCATTATATATTTTGAAGCTACTAGGTACACATAGGTGAAATATTAGGTGCAGAAAATTTTAGGATTGTTTTCTGTTTAATTGATGCTTTTAGTGTTATCAAATGTTTCTCTTTGTTTCTAGTGATTTTTCTTGCCTTAAAGGCTATTAATCTGATATTATACATTAATAACCAGCTTGCTTTTGGCTACTGTTTGAATGGTATAATTTTTTCTATCCTTTTACTTTCCATTTAACTATGTCCTTATATTTAAACTGCTTTTCTTATAAATAGCACACACTCAAGTCTTGTTTCTGTATACAGTATAACAATCTGTCTTTAATTGGAACGTTTAGTTATTCATATAAAGTGTAACTAATTAAATCGATGGATTTAGGTCTCCAATATTGCTATTTATTTTCTATTCATTCTATCTATTCTGTGTCTCATATTTTTTCTCAGAAGACTTTTAGATAGATCAAGTATTTTTTTGTCATTCTATTTTTCACCTCTATTAGCTATTCTTTAATATTTTAATAGTTACCTACAGATTCAATATGAATCCCTCACTACAGTCTTCCTTAATTAGTTATTTTTACCACCTCCTAAGCAATGCAAGAACTTCACAACATTTTTAATCCATTTAGTGTCTTCATTCTTTGTGCTATTGCTGTCATATATTTTTACTTCTACGTGTTATAAATCTCACAACACATTATTATTACTTCTAACCGTTATTATCTGTTTATATTTTCCACAAATATTTACCCATTCCAGTGTACTTTATTCCTTCTTGCAGTTCTATGTTTCCATTTGGGATAATTTTCTTTCAGTTTAAAGAATTTATTTTAGAATTTCTTCTAGAAAAGACCTGCTGGTCATGAATATTTTCAACTTTTTTGTCTAAAACATTTTTGTTTTACATTTATTTATACAGGATATTTTCTCTGAGTGTAGAATTCTAAACTGGCTGGGTTTATTTTTTTCTTTCAGCCCTTCGAAGATATCATTCCATCGTCTTCTGGCATCCATAATTTCTGATAAAAAGTTAGCTGTAAGCCTTATTGTTGGTCCTTTAAAGGCTATGTGTTTCATTTCTCTGGCTACTTAGGGTCATCTTATTCTTTGCTTTTTAGCAGTTTGACTGTGATGTGCTTCAGTGATATTTTCTTTATATTTATTCTGTCTGAGGCTCACCATTCTTCTTCAATCTGTGGATTGATGGTTTCCAACAGTTCGAGGAAATTCTTGCTATTCTATTTTCAAATAATCCTTCTGCCTCATTTTTTCTCTTTTCTTCTACTGGAATTACCATTAAACATAGAGTAGATTATCTGACTGTTTATATTGTTTGATTATTTGTTTCATATATCTTTTATGCTCTCATCTTGATTTCCATTCTCCTTTTCTCTGTGTGCTTTAGTTTGGATAATTTTTATTGACCTATTTTCAACCGCATTTTTCCTATCTTCTGCTATGTCTGGTCTGCTGTTAAATCCATCCAATGAGTTCCTAATTTTAGACATGGTATTTTCCATTTCTAGAATATCCATTTAATTATATTTTAGAGTTCCAGGTCTCTGTTGAAATGATTCTTTTTTATAGTTTAAATTCTCTGTTGAAAACCTTCAACTTTTCATGAATTAGGTTTTTCTTTTCATCTCTCTCTTTAAAAAAAAAAAAAAATATTAATCATAGATGGTACTGCCAGGCTTTTGATTAAGAGACTGTGTCTATCTTCTCAAACCTGGAAGTTTTGCCCTTTGCAGATTTTGCATTCAGCTATTATTTTAACTCATGCAGGTTCAAAATCTGGCAAATGTCTTGAGAGGAGACCAATCATCTATTTATTGCAGGCCCCTCTCTCTAACTGGAATTTAGCAACATGAGACCATGGGAGATTTCACTCTGTCTTTCAGGCTCAAGTTTCGAGCCTCAGAAACCAGCAACCGTCCTGTGAAGAAAACTGACATATATGTCAATTAGGTCAAATTTGTTAATTGTGTTATTCAAATCTTCCATATCTTACCAAGTTTTGGTCTATTTGTTTTACAATTACTGAGAGAAGTATATTAACATTTTCTACTCTAATTGTGGATTTTTCCATTTATTTTTTAGTTGTATTAGTTTTTGCTTTATATATTTTGAAGTGACATCATTAGATACATATATATTTAGAGCAATTCTATCTTTGGGGTGACTTGAAACTTTTATTGTGGTGATATATCCCTGTTTATCCTTTGTTAGGCTTTTCCCTTAATTTTATCTGGTATTAATATGGTGATATTAGCTTTCTTTTTATTAGTGTATGTAATTTTCTGTCCTTTAACTTTCCCCTTCTACTTTTTATTTCTCTGTATCCTTATATTTAAGATAACAGCATATAGTTGGGTTTTATTTTATTCAGTCTGACCATTTTTTCCTTATCTGAAACATTTAGTCAATTTTCATTTAATGTATTTACCACAAAATTATTTTTGTTCTCCCATCTTTTATTTTTCCATCTTTTCTGTTTCTGTTTTCTCTTTTTTCTTGTATTGTATTGAATTGACTGGTGTTATTATTGCATTTTTCACTCTACAATTTTGAAATTTTTTTTTTTGCTATTCTATAAGTAGTCATGCTGGAAATTATCCTGCATCCTTGCCTTGTAACCTATTTTTTATTTTTTTCAACTTTCTGGACTATACAGGGATTGTGGAACACTTTAACTCCATTAACCCTTTCCAAACCTATAGGTATTATTTTCATGTATTTGAATTCTATATACATTTTTAAACCCCACTAGATATTATTTCTTTATTCATTCCTCATCCATTTAGATTTGCCATTTGCATTGCATTTAATTCCTCCCTGAGGATATCATAAAACCTTGGCCACCTTAGTTAAATTTCAAGCTTGCAATTTTATGAAATATCTTGGTCTACTTATATTTGCCCTTATTTGTAAGGTTCCACCCTTCAGAATCTCTTCTCAAAACATGGAGTTTTGCCAGTGACTCCATCTATGATAGGCCCTGGATGCTAACTTTTGTCTTCCAGGCTTACAAGTTTGCCAAAAATAATGCTTATTTTCAGCCACTTTTTCTGGTATTAACAAAAGGCTCCCTGGTAAGGAGAAGTTCCATATGCCAATTTCACCTCTCTAGATTTCTGTCTATTTCAAGATACTTTTCAGCCCTCTGATGCCTTCAAGAATACACTCTTCCACTATGAAAGCATTTGGAGAGGCTGTGAAAAAGAGTTGGAGATTATTAGAGGAATTTTGCGAGACAGCTTCTGCTGGGCTGAGGGGAGTGTTGTTTCCCACTTCACCTCAAGGCAAGAGATGAAACTTGGGGCAATCATTTGGGGAGCTTAAAACGTGTCCTTGCAGTCTCACAGAGTAAACTGGTAGCTGATTGTTATGGGTTGAATTGTGTCCCCACAAAAAAGATATGTTGAAGTCCTAAGCCCAGTACCTCACTATGTGACCCTATTTGAAAATAGGGTCATTTTAGGTGTAATTTGTTAAGATGAGGTCATACTGGAGCAGAGTAGTCCCCTAAACCAATATGATTGCTGTCCTTACAAGAAGATGACCATCTGAAGACAGAGACACTTCGAGGGAGGCCATGTGAAGACAGACACAAGGACTGAATTACGCTGCCATAAACCAAAGAACACCTGGGGCTACCAGAAGCCCAAAGAGGCAAGGAAGATCCTTCCCTGGAGGCTTCAGAGAGCGCACAGCCCAGCCAACACCTTGATTTCAGACTTCTAGCCTCCAGAACCATGAGAGAGTAAATTTCTGTTGTTTTAAGCCATCCAGCTTGTGGTACTTTGTTATGATAGCCCTGAGAAACTAATACACTGATTCATACCTAACAATATTAAAAGAGAAACTAATTGGCTATCCACTCTGTGAGTGAAGCAAGGAAGTGTGACTGGCTTGGATGACCTTTAGGCCCACATTTGTCAGGGAAAATAATGGATGAACATTTCTCAAGGATTAGAGATGGGTCACACCTGAGAAAGAGCTGGTGTAGAGTTATCTTAGATCCTATCCATGAGAGCCACCAATATGTGAGAGGAACTCAACAGCAGGATAAAATTCCAAAATCTCAGAAGCAAAAGAAGTAGCTAAAAAACAAACAGCCAGAGAAGGTACATTTGCCTATATCAAGGAAACTACAGAGGAGGGATCCTAAACGATGTGGATAAGGGGGTCTCAAGGCATCCACTAAAATGCACCCAAGATAGTCACTTTTAAACATCCACATATGGCAAGAAGCACTCATGCTATCTCACAACAGTATTAGGTAAAAGTTCCCTCCCCCTTTTCTTCAGAGAAGCAAAAACTGGTATTTGAGAGCTGGAAGGAGGAGCAGTAGAAGGAGGATCAGTAGAAGATCAAGGTGATGAAGACAGAAGATGGACACCATGTCCCTTTTCCCATTGCAATCTGCCATTCAACAATAGACCCAACCGGAGGAATAGAAGAATATGCCTCAATATTAAAGTTTGACCTCTCTGAGTATTATCTTGGATCAGAAATTTTAATTATTGAACTGAGACTTATTGGGGACTACAGTGATCAAGGAATATTTTTTTACCCAAGAAGGACCAAAAAAGTCATTGATTCTTCCATAAATTTCATCCAGGTACAGGGGAAGAACCAAACCTACACTTAAAAATGTAAAGAGAAAGAGAGATAAAAATGAAAATAAAGTTGCCTGCTTCTTGAATGTAACAGCTACATGAAACAAACAATCTTCAGTAGAAAATTTTGAAGTCATCCTGCAGAGACAAGCAGGTAAGAGACAGAGTCCAGTGACATTTGACTTGCAGCTTCTGATCGTCCCTGCTTCCAAGTTGTGACCCACTAAATTGCATTTAAGAAAACTCAAACTGACTTGTGATAATTGTTCAAGTGGTCACAAATCATCTATACCCCTCCTTCTTGGGAAATCACTCCTCTTCTCTTATGGGATAAATTGTATCCCCTCCCCCTAAATTCATACATTGAAGCCCTAACACCCAGTACCTCAGAATGTGACTTTATTTGGAGATAGAGCCTTTAAAGTGATGATTAAGCTAAAATGAGGTAGTAATCCAACATGACTTGTGTCCTCATAAAAAGAGGAAATTTGGACACACAGAGAAACACCAGGGATGCATGTGAATAGAAGAAAGACCTTGTGAGGACACAGCAAGAAGATAGCCAACTGCAAACCAAGGAGAGAGACCTCAGGAGAAACCAAACCTGTTGACACCTTGATCTTGGACTTTTAGCCTCCAGAACTATAAGACAATAAATTTCTGTTGTTTAAGCCACCTGGTCTGTAATACTTTTTGTTATGGCAGCCCTAGCAAACTAATATGTCTTCCTGTTATTCTATCCACATGGTCTGAATGGCAGCTTCCATTTTCATAGAGATCCTATCCTTTTAGTCACAGACATAAGACATAATGTAGGCCAATCGTGATATCTCATAGGCCCCAGAGATTAAGCCAGGATATGAGTGTGTGACAAACAAGGACAATAAGAGACATTTTCTGTGATGTTTCAGACTAGAGCTGGGAAAAAGGATCTCCAATTTCCTTTCAAAAATGGGTGTCTAGATCCAGCCCAGTGGCGTAAGCAGTCAAGTGCACGCACTCCACTGCGGTGGCCCAGGGTTCGCCAGTTCGGATCCCGGGCGCGCACTGACACACTGCTTGTTAAGCCATGTTGTGGCAGCGTCCCATATAAAGTAGAGGAAGATGGGCATGGATGTTAGCCCAGGGCCAGTTTTCCTCAGCAAAAAAGAGGGGGATTGGCATCGGATGTTAGCTTAGGGCTGGTATTCCTCAAAAAAAAAAATAGTTGTCTAATCCAGTATTCATTTTCCTTTCCATGATGGAATGGGACAGATATATTTTGTGACCATCAGGTGGCTTTTGCTTTTTTTGCAGGGCTCAAAGTTGTTCTTTGCTGTTGATGGAATAGGCATTCATTACTAATTATAGACAGATCAGCCCCAGAAAGGATAATTTTATGTTGTTGTGTCCATGCATAAACCCCATCCTTGCCACATTGGTTCATCGTTCACAAAGCCATTGAGCAAACACTGAGGTGACTGAGGCAAGAGGATAACTGACATCTACAGAACAGGTCATTGTGTTCACCAAATTGTTGAGAGCCTTTCCTACTGTGCTATTTATCGATTTCAGGTCCAAATTTACTTTCTGTCTACTCTGTGAAAATGGATCAGGGCCCTTTAAATTTTTTTTTTTTTTGGCTAGCTGGCACAATGTTAAGCTTTTGTCAGTAGAAGGCGCTGTAGAGATGTTACAGGAGGAAAAGTGGTAGCCTTTTGGTTCTAGCATGCTGACTCAGCGGCTCCTGCAGTGTGGGCAACTTCTCCATTGCTCAGTTCCTGCAGAGCATTGTGATCAGCAGCACAGCAGCTTCTACCAGCATCATTCTTCACTGGATGCTGCCTCTGGTGAGATACTTTCCCTGAAAAGCATAAAGTTCCATCAGCACAGCACCACAGCAGTTTCTCTGCCATCTGGTGAGCCACGGCCATACCCTTTCCAACCAGGTCTGCATCTTAGCCCTGGGGGACTCTTTCTCAGCCCAGGGACAGCAGATCCTCCTTTAATCTGCTATCCCTGTATTCTTTAATTTTCTCTTTATTTATAATTAGACAATCCCTCATTACTCCAGTCCCCTATATAGTTAATTATTCTTTACAGTAAACTTTCCCTGTTCAGATTATTGGGTGGATTCTGTCCTGATTGGACCCTGACTGATACACTGCATAAGGAGGTCTCTTTGGTGGCATTCACATGGGACACTGATATGCTCACAATGTAGGCACATTCTGAGAGTTCCACCCTCATACCAAACCATCTTGCCACCAATGTATCCATGTTGTTCTTTACAAGTCCCTGACCACCCAGCTAACCCTTAACCACTGCCAATTGGCTCTGTGAACTCAGTGCACTACGCAAATTTCTTCCCACCTGAAGGATTTATTTCTCACACCAATCTTCAGGGTTTCTTTAAGTAGAGATAAAACACTGCAGCAATCATTTTTGGCTGCTAAGAGTATCTCATGCAGACCAACTGGGTACTAGGCTCAAACCAACTGGTAATGGTAAAATCTCCATAAGTTCATAGATGAGGGTTGAATGAGAGGTGGCAGTGCATCAGAAATGGGCCTACTAGGAATGTGAACCAGCTGCTCAAGTAACTTACCTAACCCTCAGCGCCTGCTTGAACTCGGTGTTCTATAGACCACCCACTTGGTGGAAGTTTGTTGCTCTGTGGGCCAGATAACATCCAGTACATGAAGGCAACTCAGGATGCATTGACATTTGATGTCCTGTATACCTAAGCTCAATTGCAAGAGAAGAACTATTTCTCAAAGGGAGAATATTTGCCAAAGAGGACCTAGCTTTGCTCCAAAACTCTGAGGTCTTTGCCATGATTCTCCTATTGTGACTTGCCACAGACTCAATGCAGTATTTAGTCAATCACAGGCACTTCAAGTTTGAATGAATCCATTTGCTCCTAGGGGCCTGGTGGCTGAGATGCTTTCCTGAAGCCTGTTCCAGTTGGAAAGCCTTCTCTTGCTCAAGATCCACTCAGAGCTGGCAGCCTAATGGGTTCCTCAGTAAACAGTTTGGAGCCACATGCCCAAATGTGGCATATGTTGCTTCCAAAACCCAAAGAAGCCCCACAACCACTTTTTCATCTCAGCCCTTCCAGTTAGGAGACTATTTGCAGAAAAAGCAGATAGTTAATAAACGTATGAAAAGATGCTCAGTCCCATTAGAAATCATAGGAATGCAAAGTCAAGTCATAACGATATACAATTATTATACTGACAACTTGGCAAAAAATTTAAAAAGTCTGAAAAGAACAAGAATTGCTAATCCTATAGACCAATGAGTACTTTCATACTATGCTGTGGCGAATGTAAATTGGTAAATGACTTTGGAAATAGTATGTCATCACCTAGTGATGTTGGCAACATATATAACCTATGAACAAGCAATTCTACTCCTAGTTACACACCATAGAGAAATTCTTGCATATGTGCAAAAGACACATGTATAAGAATATTCATGGTAGCTTGTTTGTTATAATAAAAATCTAGACAATAACACAAATGTAAATCAATAGTAGCATGGTAAATGAATGATATAGATAACAATGGAATAACACATAGCAATTAAAATAAATGAAGTATAAATATCATATTCAATGTGGTACACAGAATTCTAAGATGGCCCTTAAGATTCCAACCCTCTGGTACATACAACAATTTTCTTCACTTGAGTGTGGGTGAGAACTGTGAGTATGATGGGATAGTCACTTCCTTGATTGTGTTATATGATATAAGACTCCATTGTAGCATACTGGTGAGAGATTCTCCTGCTGGCCTTGAAAAAAAGAGCTGCCAAGTTATGAGAGGAGGGACCCACATGGTAGAGATTCAGATGAGACTGCAGGCCCGGTCAACACCTACATTTCAGCCAAGTGAAACCCTGAGCAGATGACTCAGCTAACTCTGATGATCTGACCCATGGAAACTATGAGATAATAAATTTGTGTTTTTAAGTCACTAAGTTTGTGGTAATTAGTTACGATTCAATAGAAAATGAATACATTTAGATAAAGAAAGAAATCACAAAGGAAAAAATATAGTAAAATTTGATTTATATAAAATTTAAAGTACTAAGTTACCTGGAGGCACACATATGTATAATAAACTTATAAAGAAAAGCAAGGGCATAATTGTCACTAAAGTCAGCATAATGATTCTGTCGAGGGAGGAAGGAAGGTGTATGTTTAGAGAAGGGCATGCAGGGAATTTCTAAGTTTCTAACATTAGTTTATATATTACCTTGGGTAGTGTTTACATGGGGATACACTTTACTATTGATGAAACAGTACATGTAAATTTTATACAATCCTCTGTAGGTATTATATATTTAACAATTTAAAATTTAAAAAAAAAGAAAGAAGGAATGGAGGAGAAAAATGAAGTGGGAGAGAGAGAGCTAGAGCTAGAGATACAGATAGAGATACAGATAGAGATAGAGATGAGAGAGAGGGAATGAATAACCACCTTAGGAACGGCAGCTGCAATTGAAATCACCATTTGATTAGACCTATGTCAAATCACATTGTCATTCTTCAATATCCATCTGATTGCACAGGCCAAACAGGCAAGTTAAATGGGAGAGATGGTAGAAATCAACACCCCTGTATCCACCAAGTTTTTGGTGGTGGCACTAATCACCAATATTCCCCTTGTGGAATGGTATTACTTTTGGTTTATTTTTTTTTTTAATACAAGGTAAGTTTATAGGTTTATACCATGATAGCCCTTCACTCTATGGGTCAGGGAACTTATGTGAGGACCCTACCAGATGACAAGCATGCCTATTACCACTTACATTCAGGATCTGGAGAATTAACCACAGGATGGCTTGTGGACCTTCTGGAACCACTGAGAAATGATGCAGCTGATGCTCACAAGCCCACACTCTGACTGAAGTACCAGGGTGTCTTTCTGGTCTCTGGGAAGTATGTTATCTCAGAACTAGTTCCCAACAATCCCTAAAAGGTCTGGATATTTCCTTTCCTTCAGTGAACAGTGATACTACTAAATAGTCACAGGATCCTTTCGGAAAGGCTGGAAGGAAAATATACAGTATGAATTTGTGGAGTTATCCTCAAGTGCACCCAGACTTTCCCTCATTCGTATGATTCTATGTCCTCTGAGTCACCAAGTGACTCAGGCTTGGGACTTGGTGATGAACTGTGAGTCTCCATTGAGATGGCATGAGTCAAGCTTTGGTTAACCAGACCTAGAGTTGTACTGATCAAAAGGGACATAGTGGATTGCACACCTACTTCAGTCCTTGGTAATTCTGACCAATTAGCTCTGTTAAAGATCCATGTAGGCCAAGTCATTCAGGTTGCTACTCTAGCTCTTTTATGTAAGACTTCCCCTCCTAAGTCAGACTTTATAAATGGCCTCCAGGAGCCTTGTAATGATTTTTACCAACAATCTCTTGGCTCACCAAAGCCTTTCTTTCAACATCCACTTTAGTCTAGTTGACTAGAAGAAATCATTTAAGTAACTATTTGGTCACTATTTGCCATGGACTACTGTCCCATTCTCTCATACTATTTAGATTCTCACTGCCTTCAAACCCAAACATTTCAGATGCTAGTCCTGGGTTTCTATTTATTTGAGGATCTTTTACTATCAATTCTGTGTCAGAAATAATTGCTGGTTGAAGATAAAAAAAATCCACTGTAACTAGTTTAAGCAAGTGTGTCATGGGTTCTCTAGACTACCCTCAGGCACAATGATTTGCCAGAAGGACTCACAAAAGCTTTTATACTCATGGTTACAATTTATTACAGCAAAAGAATACAGATTAAAATCAGCAAAGAAAAAAAGTGCTTGGGACAAAGTCAAGGAGAAACCAGGCACAAACTTCCAGGTGTCCTCTCCAGGGCAGTCATATGAGGGTGCATGTAATTCTCCCCGCAATGATGTGTGACAGCACATAGGAAATACTGCTAACCAGAGAAGTTCACCCAAGTCTGGGCATGCAGGGTCTTTACTGGGAGTCACTCATTTAGGCATGTAGTGCCTGCATGACTCATACTCCAGGCACCCCCTCTCCCAATATCAGCAAAAACAGGCATTCACCATAAATCACATTGTTAGGATGAATTTACCTGGTACAACATGGTCCAAGACCTCAGGCATACAAAACACTCTCATCAGGCAGAGTTTAAGAGGGCTCAGAGAGTATCTCCTAAGGGTCAGTCAAAGTTTAGTCTTGAAGACAGGTCTTTCTTTAGAATTTGCAGGGTTGACCTACCTGATTGAACAACCTAGCCCTACTGAGTCAACCCTTTCCTGCTCAATGGGAAAAGATTTATAAAGAAATATTGGAAAGATCACAGTATAATCAGACATAATCAGAAGGGATGAAGGGACAGCCTCTAGGTTATGTTTCTGAGAGCATTTCCCAGAACTATATCATAGAACTGGCCTGCTAATGGAGATGCTGTCCCTGCTAACTCAGACAAGACTATTTTTGCTACAAATAGAAGGCTACCACTGTCTAACAGATGGATCTCAAGTCAGGCTTCACAGACAGACAGAAGACTGAGGAATGTAACATTGTTTCAATTCCACCTTGGGGAGGTAGGATACAAAATGTGGGAATGTATCAAAGTGAAGGCAGGGTGTTCAAAGGAATTTGGGGCAGCCATTAATGATTAATGATAGATGTTCTCTACAGTGGATTATGGGCATACACGTGTGTGTAGGGGGTGTCTGGATAATTACCACTGAAGTCACCTAAAGCGTTTGGTAAAAATTCAGGTTCCTGAGGTTTATCTAAGATCTATTGAATCCCAATCTATAAAGTCCCCCTAAAAATATTTTGTAAGTTCCCTGGGTTAGTCCAGTACTACAATGCTTGAATTTATGATTTCATAAATTCTCTGCCTTTACTCAGATACTTATTATAGCAAAATGATAAAGCAGAGGCAGAGTAGCAGCAATTCACTGCCAGAAACAAGGTGGGTGTGGAGCTATAATATGCAGCAGGGCCAGAATGATAACTAGGAAGGCTTGCCCTGCAGGGGCTCTTTTGTGTTGGCCAGTTGATCACAGGGTACATAAAAGAAAAATATAGGAGCAATCCATGAAGCAATTTAACTTAATCTGTATGGCAAAAGGAACTCTGGGGCTGGTGAACAAATACCTGATTTGAGTTATCACCATGAAGATTCAAAATCTTTCCCAAGTCTCAAGCTATTGTTAGTTCACAGATCCAGAGGTCCTTGAATGAAACAGAGACCCTTGAGGAAGCAATTTCTCATAATATCACAAGCACAAATGGTAAATCTTCTTCCTAACATTTCCCAGTCTGAGTAGCAGCCAGTTACAAGGGCAATTGTGTGCTGGAGAAAGAAGAAAACCCAGGTTTTCTTGGGTCTTTTGTGGACACTGACTTGGAACTAATCCTATGGTCCACTAAACAGATAGGGACCTATGAAGGTCAAAAAAATAATGTATTTGAACCTGTGTCTAACTCTCAGTGGTTCATGAACACAAGCTAAAGTTACTCTCCTAGATCTTAAGAGCATGGTTGGACTAACCAACCTTAGCAATTGGCAGAATCCTCAATTGGCTCCCTAATCAGTGGAGCAAAGAACATTATTGGATGAAGGACCAAGAGGAAGCCATGGAGCTGCCTCTCTCTAACAAAACAAAAACCACATCCCTGCAAAAATTTCCAAGATTATACCAAATCCAAAGGCTTGGGATACACAGGAGTTGGTGGTTCCTATCACATCCCCATCTAACTGCCCTGTTTGTTTGTACAGAAATCAGACAGGTCTTGAAGAATGAAAGTGGATTACTATAAGCTCAGTCAAATAGTGATTATAATTATAGTTGCTGATCCAGGTGTAGTTTCCTTACCAGAGCAAATAAACACAGTTCTTGGTTACTAGTACATAGTGACTGATCTGGAATATGGTATTTTCTCTGTCCAAATGACCAGAAAACATCTGAATGAATTTACTGTGTCTGGCAGGAATAGTGAGACATCTTACTTCTCTTACCTCAGGGCTATATAACCTCCACAACTCTGTGTCGTAACAACCTTCAAAGGATCCGATTATCTTATTATCCTACAGGAAATCACTTTTGTCTACTACGTTAATCACTTTTGTCTACTACGTTAACGACATTTTACTGATAGAGACTGGAAACCTGAGAATGACACTGATAGAGACTGGAAACCCGAGAATGACAGATACTCAAGATGCCCAGGTAAGGCACAGAGATAATAGAGATAAGAGAAAAATAATCCATCAAAATTTATGGGCCTGGCACCTCAGTGTTTTCTAGGAGTCAGTGTCTGGGGCATGTCTGAATATTCCTTCGAAAATGAAAGAAGGATTTTTGTGCCTTGTACCTCCTACCACACTAAGAAAGAGACACAATGCTTGGCATGTCTCTGACTGGGGACCAAAATGAGAGAAGGCTCTCTAGCTGATCCACAGCAGAAGTCATATTCCTTAACTTACCGTAAGTAAAGAATAATACATCGAGTGTGACTTCTCATGGTTTAGATTTCTTTTAAGCATGATTTGAGCAGAAATGCCTCCTTTTCCCCTCCACCCTATCATCCTCTCAGTTCCTAGTTGAAATTCTTGCATGTAAATTAGAGTAGATATAGAAGATCCCATTTAAAAAGAAAGGCCTTTCCCAATGTGTATCACCTAGGGAAGACACATGTTTTCAGTCAGAAACTGTAAGCCATGGCGAATCTTGAGTAGGCAGCAAATAATTTTTATCCTATTCTGAAATCGTCCGTAGCTTGCTATTTGCCCTGAAAGAGACTAAGTGATTGATAAGTGGACATTAATTGACTTCACTAATTTCCATGGTGAACTATTATTTGATCTACCAAGCCATAAATCTGTTCATGCCCAGCAGCACTCCATTGTAAATTGAAAGCCGTTTATATAAGATCAGAAGTCCGACAAATTGATTTTCCTGCAAACAATAGCTATGAACTCTGAACAACAACAACAAAATGCCTGAGGGCTCTGGAGACTGAACAAAGATATGTAGATTTTGGGAAAGAACTGAAATTGGGAACAAGTGACTTTAAGGGAGAGAGTTCCCATTTTTTGCAGCTTTGCCTTGAGGGCAGCCACAGTCAGGGTGACGGCAATGTGGGGTAGGTAAAATCCAATAGAAAGCCTGCCACCTTTTGGCCAGAGGAACCAACAGAAGGAGACCAAAGCAGACAATGAGGGGGAACCCCATAAATAAGAGAGACAGAGAAGATGAAACCCAAATTCCATGTTTAAATTCTGTCAACCGTTCTTGATAATCCTTGAAATATAGAAGGATGAAGCAAACTGAAAAGAGTGTGCACATGCTGCCCACATCAGGTATGACAGCTTTGAGTCTGAGTCTAACCAAGTTAATTGCCTGCTAAAACAAAAATATCAGCACTATTCAGAATAATATAACATAAGCTAGAGTGCCCAGAACATAAGTCATCCTGATGTCCAGGATACAATACAAAATATTTGATATATAAAGCACCAGGAAAATAAGACTTAGTCTCAAGGGAGAAGACAGTTGATAGATGCCAACTGGAGACGACTCAGATATTATCAGACAAGGATTTAAAAACAGCTATTGTACTTATGCTCAGTGAGGTAAAGAAAAACATACTTGCAATGAATGAAAAATAATTAAATATTAAAAAAAAAAGAAAATTTTAGACCTGAGAAGTATACTATCTGAAATAAATTCACTGTATGGGTTTAAAAGCAGAGTGGAGATGACAGAGTAAAGAGTCTGTGAACCTAAAGATAAGACAATAAAAATCATCTCATATAAAGAAGAGAGATAAGATTGAAAAACAAATGGATAGAGCTTCAAAGACCTGAAAGACGAGTTCAAAAGGTCTAACATATGAGTAATTGGAGACCCAGAAGGTGAGGAGACAGAGAGGGGACAGAAAAGTATTCAAAGAAATAATGGCAGAAAACTTCTCAAATTTGGTGAAAGAAATAAACATTCATAAAGTTCTATGAATTCCAAAAAGATAAGTTTAAAGAAATATGTACCTAGGCACAATGATTCATATGACTGCCAATTCTTCATCAAAACCATGAAGGCCAGAAAACAGTGAAACATCTTTAAGGTACTAAAAGAAAAAAGTAACTTTCAATCTATAATTCTATATCTAGCAAAAATATTCTTCAAGAATAAAGGTAAAATAAAGCTCCTTTCAGAAAAAGGAAAATTAGGGGAATTTATTACTACAACATTGCACTGCTAAAGAACACTCAGTTCTTCAAGCTAAAGGGAAATGATGCCAGAGGAAAATTTGGATCATCAGTAATAAAAAAAAAAATCAGAAATTTTAAATATAAGGATAAGTGTAATAGATTGTTTTCTCAATTTCTTTAAAAAGCACATTTTTTTTTGAGGAAGATTGGCCCAGCACTAACATCTATTGCCAATCTTCCTCTTTTTTCTTTTTTTTCCTCTCCAAAGCCCCCAGTACAATCACAGTTATAGAGTTGTAGCTCTTCTATGTGGGACACCACCTCAGCATGGCTTGATGAGTGGTGAGTAGGTCCGCGCTGAGGATCTGAACCAGCAAACCCTGGGCCGCTGAAGTGGAACATGTGAAATTAACCACTATGCCACCAGGCCGGCCCCTGATATTTTTTAAAGCAAAAAATTACAACATTTTCTTGTGGATTTTATCATGCATGCATATGTAACACATAAGACAACTATAATCTCAAGAAGTAAATGAACCTATATAATGGCAAAGTTTTACATTTCATGTGAAGTTGTTCAATATTAACTATAAATTAATATTGTGAAAAGTTAAAGGTATATACTGTAATTTCTAGAGTAACTATGAGAAAAATGAAAAGAGATGGCTAAAGATAGATAAAATATATAGATAGATAAAATAGAACCAAAAAAATTTCAAACAAAACCAAAAGAATGCAAAAAGGAAGAAACAGAGAAACAAAGTACAGAAAGGATAAACAGAAAACAAATAATAAAATGGTAGACCTAAATCCAACTTTATCAATAACAATATTAAAATTAAATTAAAGGCAGAAATTATCAGAATAGAAGTTTTTTAAATAAATAAGACCCAACATATAAGACAGTATACCCTGAAGGTGGAGTTAATTTTTATGATAAAGTGGCTTGCATTCTTCATCATGTACCATCATCTCCTCAACACACACATGGGACATGTCCTATGACCAGTTGGCTGGAAGAGAAAATATATGAGCCTGGATTACAGATGGTTCTGACATTAGCCAGAAGAGGATCAATACAACTTTATAGTCCTACTTAAATGTAGCCCTGAAAGACAGGGAGGAAGGGATAATCCTATCAAGTGAGTAGAACTTTGGGTGCTACAAATTAGTTGTTCCCTTTTCTTGGAAGGAGAGTTCATAAGGAGTATGGATCTATGATTGATTCATGGGCAATGGCTAATGGTTTGACTGGATGATCATAAACTTGTAAGAATAAAAACGGGACTGGTGTTATGGAGACCTGTGGGGAACCAAGTGGTTAGACTTTCAGAATGGGCCAAAAGTGTAAGAATATTTATGCCCCATGTGAATGCTTACCAAAAGGGCACTCACTACAGAGAAGGTGCTCATTAATCAGGTAGACAAGATGAAGATTTTGTTAATGTCAGTTTCTTGTACCATCACCCCCATGGTCTCATGAACAAAGTGACCAAGGTGACAGATAATGAGAAAATGCATGGGTTCAACAATATTGACTTCTCTTCACCACTATTGGTCTGGCTATTACCTTTGCTGAGTGACAAATCTGCTAGTAAATGTAACACAACAAGAAACATTTTGTTGTAGATTATAGGTTGATTATACTGGGCCTCTGCTGTCATGGATGGGATAGCAATTTGTCCTCATTGAAATTGATACTTAGTTTTAAAGTTTGCCTTCTCCTCATACCATGTTTCTACAAGTACCACCATCCATTGACTACATGTCATATTTGCTAACAATGTCTCCCACTCAATATTGCTTCTGACCAAGTAACACAGATTACAGCAAAAGAGACAATGGATTGATACCCAAGGGATTCATTGATCTTAACATCACCAGAAGCAGCTGACCTCATACAACAGTGAAAAGGCCTATTGAAGACTCAGTTAATGCAACCGGAATCAACTTTGTGAGGTAGGGGTGCAATTCCACAAAATACAGCAACAAATGTATGATGTTCTTTCTCCCTTAGAATACATGAGTCCAGAACCTAAGGGGTATAAATGGGGTTCTTCTCTGCCTAATAACCCAGTTGCAACATTTTGCTTTCTGTCTCTGCTACTTTGAGTTCTGCTGATTCAGAAGTCTTGGTACTCAAAGAATGTTTATGCCAGAGGATTACACCAGTGGTTCCTTTTAACTGAAGTTGAGATAGACACCTATTTATTTGGGGTTCATCAAGCCAGTGAGCTAACTGGCAAAAGAGATTTGCTGTGTTAGGGTAACTGAGCCTTATTACTAAGGATATGTAGTTTTATTGCTATACAATGAGAGTACAAAAGAGTATATCCAGAAGCCACAGGATGCTCTTGGTGCCTCCTAGCACTTCCATGTCCAGTGATCAGAGTTAATGGAAAACTATAACAACTACACTCAAGAATAACTGCCAAGGGCTTAGACTCTTTATCTTTCCAATATTTTCTCCTTTGTTCTGTTAAAAATATTTACATTTTAATCAGTTTCCTCTATTCTTCCTTTTCCCTAGTGTTTTAACTAGAGCATATTAAGAGATGATTGATTTTGTATTGTAGTACATAAATTCAGAATATCAGGATAGGTTTCTAACTTGATCTAGAGGATGTACTAACATCACCCAGAGATGGATGCAATGACTATGTCTCCACTTTTGAGGAGATGGTGAACGTGTTTTATTCACTTAAGGGAGAGGAAAGGTTATTTAATGTTAAGCAGGAAAATGTTGGTGTTGTATGTAAGTTTAAAAATGCGAGACATGTATGAAGAGTTAACTGAGGAGATATAGTAGACTGGCCCTCAAATCCATTCCCACCCTACTTCTATGCCTATCTGTGGGGCAGAGGTCAGAAATGGAAAATTGCATTTTTAGGACTCTTATGTAGCTAAATTTCCAGAAGTGATTTGGACTTGGCTAATGAAATGTTTTTAGATGGTGGCAGTGTGACAGAGGCCACACCACTGCTGGCAGCTATAATTTTGGAGGTGTGTGGATTTTCTGTGGCTGCATTAGCAGAGGTCCCAGCATTCGGACGTTAGCTTTAGGAGACATTGAGAGGCAAGCTATGGTGTGTGCATTTTGTGAGTGTAAATCACAACAAGCGCAGCATTGTTCTAGATCCCAGCTGTAGTAGAATATCTTCTTTATTAGGAAAGTTTCTTCAAGCAGTGGATGTCTAATTTTACAGAAGGAAGACTTGGTGTCCTGCATATGCAGTGTGGCTTTGGAAGTCTTTCTAGAAAGCCCAATCTATAGTCTGTAGCTTCAGCCCTCCTAATGATTCTGTAAACTATTCAGTTTCATGTATTAAATCCCTTTTGCTTAAACTACCTAGAGTAACATAGTAGGCAGAATGATAGTCCCCCAAAAGATGTCCACATCCTAATTCCTGGAACCTGTGGGTATGCTACCTTACACGGAAAAATGGGCTTTGCAGATGTGATTAAGGTTAAGGACCTTGAGATGGGGAGATTTTCCTGGATTATCCAGATTATACAGCCCAATCTAAGGACATCAGTCCTTAAAAGCAGAAAACCTTTCCCATCTGCAGAGAACCAGAGAGATGGCAGCATGAGAAGGACTTGGCCCACTGTTGCTGACATTGAAAATGGAGCTAAGAGGCTATGAGCCAAGGAATGCAGGTGGCTTTTAGAGACTGAAAAGGGTAAGGAAACAGATTATCTCTTAAAGAGTCTCCAGAAAGGTACACAAGCTCTGGCTATGTTTTGATTTTAGCACAGTGAGGCCCATTTCAGACTACTAACCTACAGAAGTGTAAGATAATAAATTTGCGTTATTTTAAGCCACTAAATTAGTGGCAATTTGCTACAGATGCAATAGAAAACTAATACAAATAGATTCTGTTATCTACCATTGAAAAATAAAAAATAAATTTCAAATTTCTCTCCACTTCAATTTCTGATTCAGTTTGATCTCATGCAGAGGGTTGAGTACCTTTTGGGGTCCATGCTTCACCATTTGCAAACTGTACCAACTTCCCTTGGAATAGATTCAGCTCCTTCAGTATCTACAGAATTGGTTTAATCAATTGTTCTAACTGTAAGCCTACTTTTCAACATTTCAAGGAGTTCATACAACACAGAAGAATATCACAGCAGTTACTCCATAGCCACAAATTATGGGAAATATTGTTAAAATTACCCAGGTACTTCAACAGTTTATCCCAAGCAATATGTGATTCTTAGAACACAATTAAACCCAGAGGACAGTTGACAAGAGAAGACCTCAGCAAATACTTTAAGCTATTTGGGTAAATAAGGAAGAGAAAGAACACAGTAGAAGACAATTTGCCTTCAGTTTCTTTAGATATCTCAGTCAGGTTGTTATTGGCCAGTGTCCATAACCTCTGTAATTTTATTGGGAATTAATATCCTGTGAAAAGGGAAATTGTGTTGCTGTGTGGCTTTCCCCAAACCCTGCAGAAGCCAAAATTTTCAATTCTGTAATTCTGCTGCTGGCGTTCACCAAGCCTGTATCCTCAAATACTAAATGAGAATCAAAGATCTCTGCTTACATAATTCCCCCAACACCTATCTTTCCTCAGTTTTTAATTTCCCAAGTCTTGGTAAGCCTTCACTACTACCATAACAATAACAAAATCTCTTTCCACAGCTTATCTTTCTACTGTAGCAGAAACTGCCCTCTCCAGCACAGCTTAAATGGAAGAATCAAAATACCTATCAAACCTTTGCTTGTTTTTAAGGGGGTCATCTTTGGCCCTACCAAAAACTAATCACTGCACAGATTGCAGAGGTAGGATCACATATCTTGGGTAGAGATGACCCTCTTAAAAACAGACAAAGGTTTGATAGACATTTTGCCTACAAGCCTGCTTAAAGATCTCTACTCGAGAGATGTGATGCTACCTCTGCAACTGGAGGTCTTCAGGCAGGCTTCTTAGGAAGCATGAGACAAAATATCTATACCCAGACAAGGACAGACCTAGGCTGAGGGCCTGAATAGTTGAGGTACAATTTCACTCTACTCTCAAAAAGAAGATTCTTTCTTATTAACCCAATCCTATTTGTGTACCTGCTGATGCCAGTTGCAGCCTCAACTTCTCCTCATGGTACTTGTTTCTGAATGCCAGTCCCTAGGCATGTATCTTTTCAACCCAAAGTTGAGGTTAAGAAGGATATTTTGGTGCTTTTACCTGGTATTTCTCATGGGAACCCAGGCATGCCCAAATCCTGCCCTACCAGTCTCCCCTACCTGCATACTACCCACTTACTGTGGTAACGAACCATGGAATCATAGCCAAAATAGAATCATAGTGTCTCTTTATTAACACATCTACATATTCCTAATAACTATCAGTGTAGATTCCAACAAATGCTATGTTAAAGCATGAGGCTTAGACTATCTGTTGTCCTTTATATTTAAACTCCTGTGACCAGTTTGGTCAAGCTATAAGCAAGCATACACAGAGTAAGATGGCTGGGGTTCAAGAGGATCCCCAAATGAACTTATACACCCTGGCACATGGAATGAGAGAAAGAAACAGAGAGAGAGAACCAACTTTTAACATACAGTGACCCTGCCTACTAGTAAAAAAATATATAATCTAATGATTGGCATAAATATTTTTTGTTGCCATGTCTCTTTATTGAAGTATAATTTACATACTATGAAATTCATCCATTGTAAGTGCACAGTTAAATGATTTTTAGTAAATGTATACAGTTATGCAAATTTCATTGCAATATAATTTTAAAACAATTCCATCACTCCACAAAGTTCTCTCATGCCCGTCTGCAACCAATCCCTGCTCCCACTCGCAGCCATAGGCAATCTCTGATCATCTTTCTGTCTCTACATTTTTACCTTTTTTCAGAAATGTCATATAGTAAATGGAATCCTACAATAGACGTTTTTTTCTGTCTGGTGTCTTCCACTTTAGCATGATGTTTTTGACATTCATCCATGTGGTATGTATCAGTAGTTTGGTCCTTTTTATTGTTGATTAGCATTCTGTTGTATAGATATACCAGTTGGTGGAGATTTGGATTGTTTCCAGTTTTTGTTATTATGAACAGTGCTATATAAACATTCACATACAACTCTTGGTGTGGATATATGTTCTCATTTCTTGTGGATGGAAACTTAGGAGCAGAATTGCTGGGTTATATGATAAGCACGTTTGACTCCAAGAAACTTCTAAACTGCTTTCCAAAGTGGCTGCACCATTTTATATACCCACTAGCAATTCCTCTATATCCTAGACAACACTTTATATTATCAGCCTCTGTGATTATAGTCATTCTAGGGGGTATAAAATGGTACCTCTTTGTGTTTTTAATTTGAATTTCCCTAGTGACTAATAATGTTGAATATCCTGTGTTTATTAGCCATCTGTATACCATTGGGTGAAGGGGCTATTCGAATATTTGGCCCATTTTTTAATTGGGTTGCTTGCCTTCTTATTATTGATTTGTAAGAGTTCTTTATATGTTCTGAATATGCCCTTTATTAAATACATAACTTGAAAATATTGTCTCCAGTCTGTGGCTTGACTTTTCAATTCATTAATGGTGAATTTTGATGAACAAAACTTTTTAATTTTGATGAAGTCCAATTTATTGTGTTTTTTTATGGATTGTACTTCTGGTGTCATATCAAAGAAATCTGTGGGAACTGGGAACAAAAATTTTTCTCCTATGTTTTCTTCTAGAAGTTTTATAGTTTTAGTTCTTACATTTAGGTCTATGATTCATTTTGAGTTAGTTTTTGTATATAGTGTGAGATAAGAGTGTAAGTTCATATTTTGCCTATGAATATCCAATTGTCCTAGCACACTTAGTTGAAAAGACTATGCTTTCTCTATTGAATTGCTCTTGCACTTTTGTTGGAAATCAATTGACCATAAAGGTATGAATTTATTTCTGGACTTTCTATTCTGATCCATCGATCTACAGATCTATCCTTATATTAATACCACACTGTCTTTATTAATTTAGCTTTATCATAAAACTTGAAATCAAGTAGTATACAAAAAAAAAACAGAAGAACCACTTTAAAAAAAATATTTTTGGCTATTGTAGATCTTTGACACTTCCATATAAATTTGAGGATTATCTTGTTAATTCTACCAAAAAAATTGCATTGACTCCATAGATTAACTTGGGAGAGAACTGACATCTTAAGAAGTTTGAATCTTCCAACCTATGAACATGGTACATCTCTCCGTTTATTTAGCTCCTGTTTAATTTCTTTTAGCAATGCTTTGTAGTTCTCAGTGTACAACTCTTGCACTCCTTTTGTTAAATTTATTCCTAAGTATTTTATTCTATGTGAATTTTAAAATCAGCTTGTTAATTTCCCCAAAATAATGCTGAGATTTTTATCACAGCTGCATTGAATCTGTACACTGATTTAAAGGATAATTGAGATCTTAAAAATGCTGAATCAACCAATCTATAAAGATGGTAGAACTGTTTATTTAGGTCTTTAATTTCTCCCAGTAACATTTTGTAATTTTCTGTGTTGAGGACTAGTATATCTCTTACTACATTTATTACTAAGTACTTGTTGCTTTTTCAATGCTATCATAAATAACATTGTTTTTAAATTTTATTTTCTAATTTCTTGTCCCAATATATATTTTTATATTGAACTGATTTTTATATATTGACTGTTTCCAACAATCTTGCTAAATTCCTTACTAATTCTAAAAGATGGCTTATAGATTCATTTGGATTCTCTTTATATAGTAGGGTATATAATTTTGTCATCTATGAATAATGATAGTTTTACTTCTTCCTTTCTAATTTGTATGCTTTCTAGTTCTTTGTCTTGCCTTATTTCACTGGCTAGGGCCTCCAAGAAAATACTGAATAGAAATAATAAGACGGAAAATCCTTGTCTTAATCACAATCATGAGGGAACGCTCCCTGTCTCTTGCCATCTAGGTCAATTTTATCTATAGCCCTTGATGAATCAGCTAAGTCATTTGCTATTGCCCATGAGTCTATGTGTATCCATACCTTCTCTCTCCACATAAACTGAATGATGTACCACCCAAAGCTCTACCCATTGAAAGGATTTAACTTACCTCACACTATTATTTTTCATTTTCTGATCATACCAATATCATAAGTTGACCTACTGTGAATCAAGGTCAGATCTTTTTCTTCTTTGTTAGCTGGTTATATATTCCATTGGGTCAAAGGTGTGAGCTAAGGGAGAGGCAACAGTGCAACAACGGTGAGAAATAGGGGTAAGAGACAGCAGTTCTTTCAGCTTATTTGTGGTATTTGGATTCACTCAGGCCTGATCCTGAATGTAACACTTGTACTTTTATGGTGAACTGATGCTGGTCCTACCTGATCTTATGATTACATTCCAAGAAAATATTATGGAAATAAAAAAAAGATCTGAATCTATATGTTGAAAAAGGCTTCACTATGAACTTGGACAATTGCCTCTAAATGGTTATATCCAAATCATATCCTAGTAAAACTGTTATACATTAAAGATGAAGAAAAATCTGGCTCCATGCTAAAAGACAAAGTTTCTTACAAAGAGCAGAAAATCCAGCTTCCATCAGATTTCTTAAAAGCAACAAAAGTTAAGAAACAGTGGAGCAACATATACATGAAGATTAAAGAGAAAATGTGAACCAAGGAATTTTTTTAAGCCAACCAAGCTGTCCTTTGAATATCAAGGCTATATGAAAACAATTTTAAACTTGAACAAACTCAGGCGAATACTGTATGCCAGATCTCTGCCTGAGGAATTTACTAAAAAATAACTTTTATCAAACCAAGATACAACTAAGGAAACATCAGTAAAAGGATTAATTGTAAGCTTTGATTATATTTACCTATAGCGCTAACCCTAAAACAAATTGCTAACTAGCTGTAAGAATAGTACATAAAAATCACGTTATTACAAAGGAGAACTAACACAACTTTTAAAATAAGAAGAGAAGAGAGAGAAAACAGGGAAAGTAGAATGTGCTCATTGATTGTTGCACAGGAAATAGGCAGAATTCTAAGGATATTTCATAGCAGTTGAAACAAATAGTAGAAATCTAAATAAAAGAGACTAAGGGGATCATATAAAGTATTAGTGTAAAGTTTTCTCTATGCCAATTTACATTTCTTAAACACAAAAGAAATAAACTCAGTAAATATAAAGAAAAAAGGGACAATAATAATAATATATCACATATACACATAAAGATATGTATGAGTGCGTGTGCGTGTATGTGTGTGTAGGCTTATTTTTGTAAAAAGAAACTCAGGAAAGATAAACTAAAAAAAATCATAGTGGCTACTTACAGGGAGTGGGTAGGAATGGGGTTGATGGGTTGGGAATTAGAATGAAACATCTCTGAGAATAGCTTTTTATGTAGTTTTGATATTTGAAACATCAAAATGTTTTATAAATTCAAAACTAACATGAAAGTAATGAAGATGAAATAATCAAGCCCTAAAATTTCTACAGACAGAAACAAATAAACCTAACTACATATCAAACTAATAAGAATTAATTCAAGAAACTTTGGAACACAATACTCTGAACATCTATAGGGAATTTAGTTTAAGGACTATAAGAACTGCAAAGAAATCTTGAACTTTAGTGGATTTGTTATTGATAGCGGTATTGGTAATTTGTGTGTATTGTAAGATAGAGCATACGATAAATATATTGGGTTCTCATTGTGGGAGAAGGGAGAAATAAATATGGAATGAGAGAAGATGCAGAAGAACCCAGCAACGCTGAATGTCAAATATCATTATGAACACATGATTTAAAAAAATATATATGTATGTGTATATACATGTATATATATATATATTCCATAAATATGGCCACTGAAGCAATGACAAATTAGATACAATGACTATTGCCCAGATTTACTGAAAGGAAGTATATTTCTGAGAAATGGCTGAGTCCAGGTCTAGGGCAGAACAAGCCTGAACATCTTATTGTGCCAAAAAGCAAAGAAATGCTCAGACTGACAGGGACATGTCAAAAGGACACAAAATTGGCTTGAGGGACAGCAAATGGCCAAATATGGGACAATTTGAGCCCTAAAACGAATAATGATGTAACGTATTACGCCATATCGAATAAAAGGGTATCCAGGAATGGACATTAATACTAAAGAAAAGTGGTAGGTAGGAGGAAAAATTCTTCTTTACTTCAGTTAATAAACGTAGAAGGAATAGATGAAAAATTAACATTGTACAACCACCAACGTGAAGTTGATTCAGACGATGGTCACCCATGGGTGCCAAAACTAGTGGGTAAAATATTGGAATATTTACTCAATTCTCAAAGTATCACCACTGAGATTACTCATTAATTACAACATACATTTATAACGGACAAATTTAGTAGACACTACATTAACCAAGTAATCAAACTTAGCACCACCAATAATACAACATACTACCATATGTGCCTCCTTATGTGCTGCAAGGAATATGTAACATCACCTATATAATGTCATTTCCAAAAATATGTAATGAATCTAATCATTACATGATGTGAATCTAATCATAAGGAAACAATTAGATGAGTCAGATTGTGGGGACTTCTATAAAACTACTACTCTGGAATCTTAAAAATTATCAAGGTTATAAAAGAAAAAAAATGTTCTGGGGACATTGCTAGATAAACGAAGACTAAAGAAACATGATAACTAAAGGTGTTACCTAATTGGATCTTGGATGAAAAAAATCTATAGAGAATATTATTGGAACAATTGGGGAAGCTCGAATATGGATTGTATGTTAGATAATATCATTGATTCAATGTTAAATATCATATGGTATTGTAGTAATACATAAGAATGCCCTTGTTCTTAGGAAAAACATGCTAAGGTATGTAAGACTAGTGTTACGAAGTCTGTAATTTGTATCAAATGGTTCCATAGCTGGAGATGATAAATGACTAAGCAAATACAGCAAAATATGAACTATTGTGAAATCCAGGTGAAGAAAATATGTGTTAATTGCACTATCCTTTAAACTTTTATTTAGGGTTAAATAATAACTAGAAAATGGAGAAATAAGAATAACTATGGCATGTTTCATACGGGAAATATTTGACACGAGAGAGAGAAATAGGAGATAAGCTACTGAGAGCTAGTTGGTAGGTTTTGTAAGTTTGATAGGCCTGAAGAAGTTCAGACTACACACAGTAGAAAACAACTTCTGGATGAGAGGCGATTACAATCATTCTGGTAATAAAGTATAATATTGTTGGTACTTAGTACCCTGTTTTGAGAGGTTTGGTGGATTCGATTGGAGATATAAAGAAACTTCAACCTAGACGAATGGACTGAATGTATACTTCATTCATTCATGTATATAGGGAAGGGTAAAGGCAAAGGCAGCAAACAGATCCGAATAGATCAAATATTAAGAGGGAAAAACATCAGGTTGATCGAAAAGGGAAACATCAGATCAACCGAGATAGAAGCAGATCTGAATAGGTCAAGTAACAAGAGGGAAAAACATCAGATCGATCAAAAAGGGAAACATCAGACCGACTAAAGGGAAATAACATCAGATCAATCAAAAAGAGAAACATCAGATTGACCGAAAAGAGAAAACATCACATCGGGTACTCACAACATCCACACCCTTACACTGGGGAGAGTCCCTTGAATTGACACGACTAGGCGGGAGTTCTGATCGACAGTGGTCCTGGGCAAGGCGTCCCTCCCACAGGCGAGACTCTTGCCCAAGCAGAATTGTGAGTTGTTTTTATGCATGTTTTTACTTAGAGACCATCTCAATGGGAACATTTGGTATTTTTCCTTCTCACTGTTATCACATGTGTACGTGCACTGTAACTCCTGGTACTTATCTCGGACCGGCACAGATGGCCAGTCTGTGCCTGTCCTTGACATCCCAGGAGTTTTATAACCTAAATAATTACAGCTAATATTGTGAAAAAAAGGCTGGTTCTCATCACAAGTAGCTGCTCTGCATTTTTTAGTGTGGTTGGTTTCCTAGGATCACCAAGCGGAGAAACATGGCAAAACTTAATGTAAAGTCATACTCACATTGAGAAGTGCCACAAAAACATAGAAATGAAAGCAAGTAAGATTGCCTGCCCTTTGAATGTTACACTTTCGGATTAGCCACACAATTGACCAGGGCAGAGGTTGGCATGTCACTTTAAAAAAAATAGAACTGGCTTCCAGGCCTGCAAGACATAACTGAAACCTGACATTTCTAAAGGAGGGTGCCAGTCATCAGTGGAAACATTGGATAGAGTCAGAATAGGAAATGCTGGGTATATAACCTTCCTAGGGGACATTGGCCAATGAGCTTCAAATATTCTCATTCCTCTGTCAAGATGAATCTTAAAAGAAGTTGGATGTATCAGGTTATTTTAGCTTATTGCCATCAAAATTCAGTTCCTCCAACTCCCTCTGTCTAGATTTCAAACTTCCTAAGCAACTTTCTGTTATTGGGGGCCCTGTACGTCTTCCTACAGGGAAAGAATGCTCTGGTCATACGCACTTCCAGTATTCCAGTCCCTGTAACAGTTATTTCTCAATTTAAATCAATAAACTGGCATTCTGATTTTATAAGTCCATCTTTTGAGCTTGGTTAATGTAAGTTTGGTTGGTGGGCTGCTAACACATTTCTAAGCCTGCAACCATGAGAGCGAGACCTGAACTGTGGTAAATTCAACAAATTTGGCTTGTTTGTTCCTTTGTTCATTTGTGCGTTCATTCATTTGGCAGATGCTGTTGGCACCCTGGGTCTTACCAACATAGTACATGCCAGTCCTAGCCCCAATTGCCAGCATTTGCATTTCTTTGCTTTGGGCACTGGAGCTGCCATGCCCTTCCATAGCAGTATGAGGAGCCATCACTGGGACAGTCAGTGTATATGAAAGCTCCCTCTCTCTTCTGACAGGGTAACAGTGAAGTGAGTGTTCTACACTGGCTCCCAGAGATCCTCAACAGAGTTAAGCACTAGTTGCCCACAGTGGATGCTTGACTGATAAGGCACCCTTTATTGGTTGTCTCCGTTCCCTAACTCACTTCCTTACTTCCCTACCAATGTTTTTTGGGATCATCTCCCAAAGAAACGACTTATACTCAAATCATTTTCTCAAGATCTGTTTCTGGGGAACCTCAAATTAAGACAATTTCACCCATTCACCCATTTGTTCATTAACATTTACTGAGCATTTATCATGTGCCAGGCACTGAGTCAAGTCGTTAGACACACGTTGTCTCTTTACTCATCACAATGTCACCCCCATTACAGACGAAGACATTGAGGCTTAAAGAAGATAAGCAGCCGGCCCAACACCACATCATTAAGACTGAGTGCTGGAAGGGAGCGGTGGTAGATCATATTGGCTGAGGCTCTCAAAAGCCCAGTTTTGAACTGAACAATATGGAAAAGAAGGTTCCTGTTGGTGTAACAAGTTGAGAATATTATTTTTGTTTAATACTATTAGGAAGCAATGAATAAAAAGCACGACTAAATGATTAAGAAAACATTGCAATGAAACATATTTTTGAAATTCAAAAAATTTATCTTTGTTTTCTGGGAAAGCAGCAACAAAGACACACACACACCCCTGGATTTAAATCCTGGCTTTACTAGGTTTTAGCTGTGAGACATGGGCAAGTTACTTATTCCAAGCTCAATTTCCTAATGCATAAAATGCATAATACTCAAGATTATTCTAAGAATTAGTGAGATTTATTCAAGCAACTAGCACCTAATGAGTTCACAAATGCAATTTGTGGAAATAAACTATCAGGAACTTTGTGTTACATACTGAAATATAGACACATTTAGTATCAGGCTTAAGAGGAACTAAAAAAAAGCAATATAAAATATTTTATGTTATGAATAATATCTACATTACAATCTTAAAAAACCTTGGTCTTTCTATATTATGATAGTTTAGTGTCACAAAACAAAAATTAGAAAAGGTAAGCTTTAGGTATAAAATTGTTTGAAGAAACCTCAGTCCATAGTGAATTTCATCATTTTGATAATTTTGTACTGTTTGTTAGTGTAAAGCTAAAAAATAAATAAAATATTGCTTATCAATTGGAAACTATATTCCTGATTCTTCCCTAGCCAGATGTATTCTTTAGTTGAGATATCCTGAAGAAAAACAGTAAGTGTAGTTGTCTGCACCATTTTTAATAACCAAGATTTTATTTAACCAATGCACTTCCTTAGATTTAAAAAACTATTTTGTTAGAATTCCTGTTAGAATCAGTATGATATGTATTAAAAATGGTATTAGACATATGGATGCAGTGTGAATGATTTCAAAGAACTCAAATGATGCACTTGTCAGGAGGCAAAATTTCTAAGGGTTGCTTCATTGATTTGAGTGCAACTGTTTCATTCAGAAAAGCTCAGATTAGCAATAGCAGCAGCAGCTGGTGTTTAAAGAAACTCCTCTTTTCCACCTACTTTCCAGCTGGGTTAAGACACGCACAAAGAGACTGAAATGACCAAGGTCAAAGCATGATTTGATAGGATTTCCAGGTTTTTGCTTGAATGGCTTCTCATGTAGTCTTGGATATAGGGGCAATTAGTAAAAATTAGTGGTTGAGTAAGTCATATATTTAAGAGGACTTTATAGGTCATTTGTTCAATATCTTAATTTTATACATCATAATACTAAGGTCCTGAAAGATTAAATGACTTATATATATTGTTGCTTACTTAGTTGTTGGAGTTCACAAGAAGTTAAAATTTCTTACAGTAAATAATTTGCCTGATTTTTCTGTTCCCACTGAATTATATTAGCAGGAACCTCTGCACCTTGTATCTCTGTTTGACATAGTCAAAAAGGGAAATATCCAAAGATACACTACTTTACCATACATTAGCTCATTCATTCAAACACCTTTTGAGGAGATACCAGGTTCTCCACTGAGATAGGTACTGGGAACACAAAGCAAGTCAAAGGTACTCTCCTCTCTCAAGGAACTTAAGGGGAGACAGAAGTGTAACCATAGCACATATACCAACAGTTTGTGAAAGGTGACATGATGGAAAGAAGTGGCACAGAGGCACGAACAATAACCCTGCTTGAAAAGATAAGAGAGGCTTCTCAGAGGAGATACTTGAACTTGTCTAAAACGCAGAAGGAATTGCATACAAAAGGGCAACAAATAACTCTTAAGTGTGTACGCACTGCTCCAGCAATAATTCGTGTGGGGAGTGGAAGGATATGAGGCTGGAAGGGAGGCAGAACCCACATCCACTGGGCCTTGTTCTTGGTGTTTGGACATTATTCAGAAAGCTATGAAGAGCCACTGATAGATTCAAGCACGGGAGCAATAAGATCATATTTGTTTCTTTAAAAAACATTTCATGATGAGAAAATTCAGTAGGAGAATACTGTAATATGAACAAGCATTTTGTTGGGTGTTGGGGATACAATAATGAATAATACAGCTCTGCCCTTTTGAAGTTTACACCGTAGTTCAAGTAAGAAACACTAAGGGTCCAAATTAAGGCAGTAGCGGAGGAAGTCAAGATGGCGGCGTAGGCAGACTCTGAACTTACCTCCTCCCACGGACATAGCCAATTTACAACTACTCATGGAAAAATTACCCCTGAGACAGAACTGAAAACTGGATAAGAGGAACTCCTGCAACAACGGACAATCCTAATTGAGGTAGAAGAGGCAGAAACTCCCTTCTGGAGAGGAAAAACGCCACCTTCACAAGCCGCAGCGCCTCACGGCCGTGCGGAAGCAGCCAAAAGGTACGCAGCCCTCCTTGGAGGCGCGGGGCCCGGATCCGGGTAGCGACCCCGCTGTGGGCATTTTGTGGACCCAGCACAATCGAGACAAGTGGCATAATATGTGACTTTGCCTGCTACTAAAACCTTGGGGAGTACCCCCAGAAAAGCTGGTACACAAAGAAATTAAAACCGGCTCATAAAGGGCCCATGCGCAAACTCACCCATTTCAGAAAGCAACCTAAAATCACCAGAAAGAAAGGTGTACAGTGCTTTGGTGAAAAGAGACTCACCTGATAGGCACTGATTGCATCTCGGTGATAGGTGAGACCACTCCAGGGACTGGGACATTGGCGGCGGCCATTGTTGTAGCCTGGTGGGGGCGTGCTGACACAGACGCCATTGGAGTTCTCCCTGAGGCTACTGGCCCAGGGTCTGCCCCACTCGCTAGAGCACGGATTTAATCCAGCTCAGCCAGGGCAGGCAGCCCACTCTAGAGACTGGCCCCACCCAACAACAAGCCCTCAGGCAACTTGTGGGCCTGCATAGATTGGTGACTGGATTCTCTGCAGCCTGGCAACGGAGCTGACTTCAGTGGGGCAGGGTGTACACAAGGAGCAGGTGGAGAATGTGGGGCAGTGGTGGAGTGTGTAGGGCTCCCGCTGTGAAGAGACTGGGTCCTCTTCGGGAGGTCGGGGCGTGCACGCAGGGCAGGACTGTGTTGACTGTGTGTGTGGGCCTGTGGGCATCAGGGCTTGTCAGCTGCAGAAGACTTGTGCTTCTCAAAGACCCACATAGGGGGATTACCCCACCTTCCAAAGCCTGAAACAATTGGGTGCTCCCATGCCTGAGGCCAGCCCCGCCCAGCTGCAAGCCTCAGAGAGCTGACAAGAGACCTAAAGGCTGGAGGCTTGTAGCAACTATAAGGCCCTGAGCCTAACAACCTGCCACACTGGGGGCCTAGTCACTTGCAAGAAATACTGCAACACAAAAGTGGTATTAGAACTTGCAGCCTACTGTGCTGGGGCTCCCCACACCTGATAAAAAGACTGAAGGGGCCACAACAACTACAAGCAGCTGAGCATTACAACAGCTGGCAAGGAGCATAACTCGGCCTCCCTGGGTGCCTACAGGGAGAGCAAACAGGCAACAACAAAAGGACACACGTAGCCCACATAGGGGTCACCCCTGGAACATTGAGAACTGAGAGAAGCACACTGCAGGCCTCCTAAGGCATCACTTACATAAGGTCACCTATCTAAGAGCAGGAGACATAGTTGTCCTACCTAATACGTAGACACAAGCACAGGGAAAGAGGCAAAATGAGGAGGCAAAGGAATACATTCCAAGTAAGGGAACAGGACAAAACCCCAGCAAAGGAACTAAGTGAAACAGAAATGAGCAACCTACCTGACAGAGAGTTCAAAATAAGAGTGTTAAGGATGCTCACTGATCTGGGAAGAAGAATAGATGAACTCAGTGAGAATGTCAACAAAGAAATGGAAGATATAAAAAGAACCAATCAGAAATGAAGAATACAATACTGGAAATGAAAATTCACTAGAGGGACTCAAGAGCAGAGTAGAGGATACAGAAGAATGGATCTGTGAGCTGGACGAAAGACTAGAAGTAATTACCCAAGCTGAACAGGTAAAAGAGAAAAGAATTAAAAAGAGTGAGGACAGTCTAAGGGACCTCTGGGACAACATCGAGCACACTAACATCCGTGTTATAGGTGTTCCGGAAGGAGAAAGAGAGACAAAGGGGCAGAGAATCTATTTCAAGAAATAATAGATGAAAACTTCCCTAACCTAAGGAAGGAAACGGACATCCAGGTACAGGAAGCACAGAGAGCCCCAAACAAGATAAACCCAATGAGGCCCACACCAAGACACATCATAATGAAAATGTCCAGAATTAAAGATAAAGAGAGAATCCTAAAAGCCGCAAGAGAAAGTCAAGTTACATACAAAGGAAACCCCATGGCGCTATCAGCTGACTTCTCAGCAGAAACCTTACAGGCTAGAAAAGAGTGGCATGATATATTTAAAGTGATAAAAGGAAAAAACTTACAGTCAAGAATACTCTACCTGGCAAGGTTATCATTCAAAATGGAAGGAGAGATCAAAAACTTCCCAGACAAGCAAAAATTAAAGGAGTTTGTCACCAAGAAACCAGTGCTACAAGAAATGTTAAAGGGACTGATTTAAGGGGAAAAGAGAAGACCACAAATAGGAAAAATTATCTATTTCCATGATAAGAGGGTAATGGATACAAATGCACAAAAAAGAGGTTAGATATGATATCAAAAACATAAAAGAAGGGAGGAGGGGAGTTAAAGAGTAGAGCTTTCAGACAGAGGTCAAACTAAAGAGACCATCAATTCTGTATAGAAGAAGAAAGGAACAGAGAAGGACTACTAAAACACTGAGAAAAAAAAAAAGTTAAAAAATGGCAGTAAGTCCATACTTATCAATAGCTACTTTAAACGTCAATGGACTAAATGCTCCAATTAAAAGGCATAGGGTGGCTGATTGGATAAAAAAACAAGACCCATATATATGCTGCATACAAGAGACACAATTAGGACCTAAAGACACTCACCAACTGAAAGTGAAGGGATGGAAAAAGATACTCCACGCAAATGGCAATGAAAAGAAAGCTGGGGTAGCAGTACTCATATCACACAAAATAGACTTTAAAAAAACTGTAAAAAGAGACAAAGAAGGGCCCCACATAATGATCAAGGGAACATCCAACAAGAGGATATAACACTTGTAAATATCTACACACCCAACGTAGGTGCACCTAAATACATAAAGCAATTATTAACAGACTTAAAAACAGAAATAGACAGTAACACAATAATAGTAGGGGACTTTAACACTCCACTTACACCAACGGATAGATCATCCAAACAGAAGATCAATAAGGAAACATTGGCCTTAAATGACACACTAGAACAGATGGACCTAGTAGATCTATACAGAGCATTCCATCCAAAAGCCGAAGAATACACGTTCTTTTCAAATGCACATGGAACATTCTCCAGGACTGATCACATATTAGGCCATAAAACAAGTCTCCATAAATTTAAGAAGACTGAAATAATACCAAGCATCTTTTCTGACCACAACGGTATGAAACTAGAAATCAACTATAGGAAGAAAATCAGAAAACCCACAAATACGTGGAAATTAAACAAAATGCTACTGAACAACGAGTGGGTCAATGAAGAAATCAAAGGAGAAATCAAAAAATACCTGGAGACAAATGAAAATGAAAATACGACATGCCAGAATTTATGGGATACAGCAAAAGTGGTTCTAAGAGGGAAGTTTATAGCAATACAGGCCTATCTCAACAAACAAGAAAAATCTCAAATAAACAATCTAACAATGCACCTAAAGGAACTGGAAAAAGAAGAACAAACAAAGCCCAAAATCAGTAGAAGAAGGGAAATAATACAAATCAGAGCAGAAATAAATGAAATAGAGACCAAAAAAATAGAAAAAATTAATAAAACCAAGAGCTGGCTCTTTGAAAACATAAACAGAATTGACAAACCTTTAGCTAGACTCACCAAGAAAAAAAGAGAGAAGGCACAAATAAGTAAAATCCGAAATGAAAGAGGAGAAATTACAACAGACACCTCAGAAATACAAAAGATTATAAGAGAATACTATGAAAAGTTACATGCCAACCAATTCGACAATCTGGAAGAAATGGATAAATTCTTAGAATCATACAACCTTCCAAAACTGGATCAAGAAGAAGTAGAGAATTTGAATAGACTAATCACCAGTAAGGAGATTGAAACAGTAATCAAAAACCTCCCCAAAAATAAAAGTCCAGGACCAGATGGCTTCCCTGGTGAATTCTACCAAACTTTCAAAGAAGACTTAATACCTATCCTTCTCAAACTCTTCCAAAAAATTGAGGAGGGGGAGAAGCTCCCTAACTCATTCTATGAAGCTGACATTACCCTGATACCAAAACCAGACAAGGACAACACAAAAAAAGAAAACTACAGGCCAATATCACTGATGAACATCGATGCAAAAATCTTCAACAAAATACTAGCACTTCGCATACAAAAATACGTTAAAAAGATTATACACCATGATCAAGTGGGATTTATTCCAGGGATGCAGGGATGGTTTAACATTCGCAAATCAATCAATGTAATACACCACATTAATAAAATGAAGAATAAAAATCACACGATCATCTCAATAGATGCAGAGAAAGCATTTGACAAGATACAGCATCCATTTATGATAAAAACTCTGAATCAAATGGGTACAGAAGGAAAGTACCTCAACATAATAAAGGCCATATATGAGAAATCCACAGCTAATATCATCCTCCATGGTGAAAAACTGAAAGCTATCCCTCTAAGAACAGGAACCAGAAAAGGATGCCCACTGTCACCACTCCTATTTAACACAGTACTGCAAGTCCTGGCCAGAGCAATCAGGCAAGAGAAAGAAACAAAAGGGATCCAAATTGGAAAGGAAGAAGTGAAACTGTCACTATTTGCAGATGACATCATTTTATATATAGAAAACCCTAAAGAATCCACCAGAAAATTTTTAGAAGTAATAAACGAATATGGTAAAGTTGCAGGATACAAAATCAATATACAAAAATCAGTTGCATTTCTATACACTAACAACAAAGTAGCAGAAAGAGAAATTAAGAATACCATCCCATTTACAACTGCAACAAAAAGAATAAAACACCTAGGAATAAACTTAACCAAAGAGGTGAAAGAGCTGTACCCGGAAAACTATAAAACATTGCTGAAAGAAATTGAAGAAGACACAAAGAAATGGAAAGATATTCCGTGCTCTTGGATTGGAAGAATTAACATAGTTAAGATGTCCGTACTTCCTAAAGCAATCTATAGATTCAATGCAATCCCTATCAAAGTTCCAACAACATTTTTCACAGAAATAGAACAAAAAAATCCTAAAATTTATATGGAACAACAAAAGACCCCGAATAGGTAAAGGAATCCTGAGAAAAAAGAAGAAAGCTGGAGGTATCACACTCCCTGATTTCAAAATATACTACAAAGCTATAGTAACCAAAACAGCATGGTACTGGCACAAAAACAGACACACAGATCAATGGAATAGAATCGAAAGCCCAGAAATAAACCCACACATCTATGGACAGTTAATCTTTGACAAAGGAGCCAAGAACATACAATGGAGAAAAGAAAGTCTCTTCAACAAATGGTGTTGGGAAAACTGGACAGACACATGCAAAAAAATGAAAGTAGACCCTTACCTTACACCATACACAAAAATTAACTCCAAATGGATTAAAGACTTGAATGTAAGACCTGAAACTATGAAACTTCTAGAAGAAAACATAGGCAGTACGCTCTTCGACATCGGGCTTAGCAGCATATTTTCAAGCACCATGTCTGACCGAGCAAGAGAAACAATAGAAAAAATAAACAAATGGGACTACATCAAACTAAAAAGCTTCTGCACAGCAAAGGAAACCATCAACAAAACGAAAAGACAACCTAACAATTGGGAGAAGATATTTGCAAACCATACATCTGATAAAGGCTTAATCTCCAAAATATATAAAGAACTCATGCATCTCAACAACAAAAAAACTACCAACCCAATTAAAAAATGGGCAAAAGACCTCAACAGACATTTCTCCAAAGAAGATATACAGATGGCCAACAGACACATGAAAAGATGTTCAAAATCATTAACTATCAGGGAAATGCAAATCAAAACTACAATGAGATATCACCTCACGCCTGTCAGAATGGCTATAATTAACAAGACAGGAAACAACATCTGTTGGAGAGGATGTGGAGAGAAGGGAACTCTCACACACTGCTGGTGGGAGTGCAAACTGGTGCAGCCACTATGGAAAACAGTATGGAGATTCCTCAAAAAATCAAGGATAGAACTACCATGTGATCCAGCTATTCCACTACTGGGTATTTATCCAAAGAACTTGAAAACACCAATGCGTAAAGATACATGCACCCCTGTGTTCACTGCAGCGTTATTCACAATAGCCAAGACTTGGAAGCAACCTAAGTGCCCATCAAGGGACGAATGGATAAAGAAGATGTGGTATATATACACGATGGAATACTACTCAGCCACAAGAAACGATGAAATCCAGCCATTTGTGACAACATGGATGGACATTGAGGGTATTATGCAAAGTGAAATAAGTCAGAGGGAGAAGGTCAAATACCGTATGATTTCCTTCATTAAGTAGTAGATAATAACAACAATAAACAAACACAGAGATAGAGATTGGATTGGTGGTTACCAGAGGGGAAGAGGGGAGGGAGGAGAGCGAAAGGGATAATTCGGCACATGTGTGTGGTCATGGGTTGTAACTAGTATTTGGGTGGTGAACATGATGTAATCTATGCAGAAATAGAAGTATAATGATGTACACCTGAAATTTATACAATATTATAAACCAGTTACTGCAATAAACAAAAAATTAAAATAAAATAAAATTAAGGCAGTAGCAGTGGGATTTTATAGAAGGAAATGCATGTTACAATAATAATGACAATAGCTAATAATAATAATAATAATAGTGCTTACTACCATTTATTGAACGATTCCCGTATGTCGGGCACTAAACACTTCACATGTGCTGTCTCTGTCCATTCTCCACACCGTAGTCAGAATGATTCCCATACATTAGATCTTGTCATAACTTTCTCAAACCCTTCTAGGGCCTTCCCACCTCATTCACCACAACTAACCAAGTCCTTAGAATGAGGTACAAAGCCTGCCTGGCTGTGGCCCACTCTGACTTCCCTGAGCTCATCTCAACTTCTCCTCCCACACTGCTTCAGCCACAGTGCCTTCCCAGGTGGTCCTAGACGGCTCTAGGCACCTTTCTGCCTCAGGATCCTCTCTGCTTGGAATGCTCTTCCCCTTATATTCCCACAGTTTATTCCCTTACTTCTGTCAAGACTCTGCTTAATGTCGTCTTTTCAATGAGATCTTCTCTTGGCCACCCTGCATGATGTTAACTCCTGTAGCATACAATATTCTCTTTGCCTTGCTTTGTATTTCTCCTTAATATTTATCACATTCTGACACACCAGATTTGCAGGTTTTCTTTCTTCACTAGATCATAAACTCCACGAGGTCAGGCTCTTTGTTCACTGCTTTACTCTTGGCACTTAAAACAGTGCTGGTAAATCATATTTATTCAATAAATGTGTGTTGAATGGAAGAATGAAGGCTTATAGTAGCCCTATGAGGTCAGTACTATTATTTTTCCCACTTCACTGATGAGGCAACAGAGAGATTAATTGAAGGTTTAATTGAAGGTCCTATATCTGGTAAGTGGCAGAACTGGGATTTGCACGGGATAAAAAAGCTTCCCTTTATTGAACTTGTACTATGTGCCCAACATTATTATAACTGCTTTATGTATATTGACATTTAATCCTCACAACAACCCCGGCTTACAGATGAGAAAACTACATCAGAAAGGGGTTTATGATTTTGCCTGGCATTTTTCCACTTGCTGATAAATTGGGAGCCTGTGCTCTTATCTACTTCGCTATGCTACCTAATTGTAAAACTAATTTTTTAAGGAGTATATGACTTTGCCTCCTAATTGCCAGGAAAGTGAGGGAGAGGAAGAAATCTAGGATTACTAACATTATTACAACTGGGGACTGTTACAGATGGTAGAGTCATCAATCAAGTCAAGAAAATGTAGGATGAGTTGGTTTCATTCTCCCTTAACTCCAGATGCCCACATCCACCTGCCTCCTTGATTTCTTCACTTGAATATTAGGATATAAGGTCAGCTGCAGTAAAAGGGATCTAGAATAACCATGGCAGATTATAGAAGTTAGTAGCTGTCTCACACCCAAGTTCAAGCTGGTACACAGGCTCTGACCCATGAATTCCTCAGGGACCCACCTTGTTGCTTTGTGATCCCTCCAACACAGCTCACAACCCCAACCACATTCCAATCATCAGAAAGGGATACAAGCAAAGGGGCATCCCATTTCTTTTAGAGTATGATCTGGAAATCGCACACATCATTTCTGCTCACAATCCACTGGCCAGAACTTAGTGACATGGCCATACTTAAGAGAGTTTATTATAGGCAACCATGTGTCTGGCTAGATATATCATTATCATGGATGAAGAGAATGCATATTAAGAGTCAACTAGCAATCAGTCTCTACTGCATATATCTACTACAGATATATAGGCATATCAAATTCAACACTGCCAAAACCCAATTCCTGCTTGTTCTTCCAAAACCTGCTCCTCTCCACAATCATCCCCATCTCAGTTAATGGTGGAAAATGGGACATATTCAGCAGTTGGATTTTAGATATGTTGAGTGTGAGGTACTTGTAGAACATCCAGTACAAATTTCCAATAAGGGGTTGAAAATATGTGTCTGAAGTATCTGAGTAAGGTCAGTGTTCAATTCAGACTTGATTCCTGACTGAAATAAGCTATAGAGGAAGAGTATATGTAAATGGTTCTGTTAGAGACTGTGTAATACAGTAGGCAAAGAGAACCAAGGATGGAGAGAAAGAGTATTCTGCAAAGAAGACTTGAGGAACAGTGGCCCGAGACACAGCAGGAGAGGCTGGAGAATCCAAGGTGACAGAACCTAGGGAGTAGTTTCCAGGAGGCAGTGGCTAGCAGTGTGGAAGGCTGCAAAGAGGTCAGATACCACGGAAATTGAGAAGCAACCTTTGGATTTGGCCATTATGCCATTGCTGACATTAATACAAGCAATGTATATAGTGAAATGGGGGCAAATGCTAAATTTCAGTAGCTGAAGAGGGACTTGGAAGGAAATGGCAATCTTGAGTACAGATAGTTCTTCTAAACAGAAGGAACAAAGTTAGTAGAGGGAGAATTTATGAACAGGAGAGGGAACTACTGAGGGATTAAGAATCTTGAGGAGAAACCCCCTCCCCCCGCCCCCAAAAAAATTAGCTGTAAAAAGAAGGATGGCTCATACTTTAAGACAGAAGATCAAGGGGAGTGCAAATTTAGGCAGACCTGTAAGAATACGGGTGGAGGTGTGAAGGATTTCATGCCTGAAGTGTGTAATGCTAAATAATGATATAGATAATACTAATGTTGTTACTAAGCACTAACATTTACTGAGCACTTATATGCTAGGCAATGTTCTTCATGGAGCTAATTTTGCTTTAACAGTATTTCTTAAATACTAAGAGCTACTCATATACTGAAAGCTTAGTCTCTTTCAACAGCGAGTATGTAGCATTTTGATGCAACCTAAAAATAGCAACAGTAACTTCAATTCCACCATATCTGACCCTTTTCTGTTCCATACTCTCAGCTTATTCCTGATTCCAGGGGCATGCTAGGTAATAAAAAATTGTTTTAGCATTTTGATTCATGTGTTATGTCTCGCATCAACAAGAAATCTTGAGCACCAAAACAGCTCTGTCAAAAAACCAACTTTATCAGCAATTTATGGCAAAATGTTTCATTAGAAAAAAAAGCTCATGAGTGTTAGAAGATACATATCAGTAACTATTCCATAATCACTGAAGTGTTCGGTTATTCTGAAAAAGTGTCCACAGTTTTACAGGTGTGACTTCCTCTTGGACTGTGAGTTCTGAGGGCAGGGACAGGGGCTGTTGATCTTTTTTATTGTTTCTCAAAGCCTGGCACAGCTCTGGGTAAACAGAAGTTCAAAGTTTGTTCAAGGAATTAATGCGTTATGCTAAAAATGTTAAACTGCTCATTTCACTTCACGCCTAATGGGAAAATTATTAGAAACTACTGGGTCTCATTTTGATCCGAATAGTCTAAAAATGTTTACTACTTACTTAGTAGACACCAAAACATTTTTCTGGGAAAACACCCTGAAGAAAAATACGGTTCTGATTTGAGAGAAAAAAACTTATTCATAAAAACTGATATATATGGAGGTGGAACACTATTAGTATTCTAAGGATTCCTGACAATATTTGTGCTGGTAGTTTTTACCAGCAAACATTTTGAAATTTGAAAATGGATTAAGGCAAAGAGCACAGTGGGTTCTTGAATCAAATCTGACACTAATGTCACACATAAGAATACCTATTTAATATTAATTAACTGAAAGGGCTATGGGTAATTTCTCCAGATTCCAAGGAGGAATTGGGATTCTCCTTGTCTTAGTAAATACTAGATAGTCATTCTGACATTTAAGTAAGAGCAGCTTTATTTCTCTTCAGTCTTTGATTTTTTTGGAACTCAGGAATTCCTGCCACATTTTGATATACCGAGTTATTATAAAGTTACATTTCATTTATTCAATTTCTAGAGGAAGTAGAATAGCTAAAAGTATCTTCACATACTAGATATTGTAGTAACATTTTACCTTAATGAAGTCTTTAAAGATTTTCATTCTCATTTGCCTATTTTGATAATATGCAAAGATAATTCGTTAAAAGACGATCATTTTAACTAGTTTCTTCCATAAAATAGAACTGCAAATAGTTTCTAACTGAGGATCTGTAATGGGAGAAATGAAAAAAGAGTAAGGAACTGAGTTAAAATTGGACATGACTTAATACTGTCATTTATCATCAGTTGTCCTAGAATAATTTAAATTCCACTAGCTTACTTTTTATAATTGGTTAAATTTTTTATAGTTAGTTATTGTTGGGAAGCAGTATATATATATATGTGTGTGTGTGTGTGTGTGTGCATGTATATATATCCGTGACTACAAAGAAGATGTTCTAAGAATGACAGCTAAATACACTGCTATGTATGACTGTTCATATAAAAAGCTTGACTACTACATGAATGGGATATCATATTATATTTTACGGGCTTATCAGCAAAGTTTCAAGTCGTAAAGACTACGAATTGTTAGTGATTCCATTATACTTTGTCATTAAGTGTTGCGGAGCCATAAAAAAACCCTTTTAAAAAAATGGTAACCTTCGTACTAAATACGTTTAAATGCATGGTTTTACATGGGTTCAGTTCAGTTGTTATATGGCTCAAAATCACCCTCTGTCCAGCTGGGGTCAACCAAAAGGCCACTTTCTCTTTATCGACAACCTACCAAACGTCAAAGCTGCAAGACATGGGCTTTTACCTTCTTGTAAACTAGTGACACATCAAGTGTTGGCAAGAGGCCTAAGCAGATGACCTTGGTCCTCCGAAAGCTGGCCAGCGCTCTCAGGCTACCTCTACAGTGTTTACAAAGGCAGCTCGGGGCAGAAAGGAGTTGGGGTCGGAGACCTAGTATCCGGAGGCTTCTGCCCCGCCGCGGGGCTGCGGGCTATCAAATCCCCTCGGCGACTTTCGTAGTCGATTCGTCACCCAACAAAATCGGGAGCGTCCAAGTTCCGGCACGTTCCTCGGTTGGGCAGACCAGAGAGATCGCCAACATTCCTGAGGCCTCTAGGGGGTTTCGGAGACCCCCTTCTTTCGGGCCACGGACAGCAACGGTTCAAAAAAAATGTATTGGCCCCTCCGCTGAGTCCCAAGATGGCGACCAACCCTAATGGGATTCCGAGGAGCCGCGAGCCACTTCCCCTTCCCAACAGCCCCTGCGCTGGCGACGACGGCAAGCAGGAGGGGGGCGGAGCCGGCGAAGGAGGGCGGGGCATAGCGCTGCGCCATCCCGCGCGCGCCCCGGCTCCGCCCCGCACCCCTGCGTCCTGGCCTGGAGCCCTTGCCCAGCCGGGCGACGCGCGCTGCCTGCCGGGATACTCGGCCCGCCCAGCCAGTCCTCCCGGCTTGCGCCGCGGCCGCGAGATCCGCGTTTTTCCCAAGATGGTGGCGCTGGGCTCGGGGTGACTGCAGAAGACAGAGTCTGAATCCCTTTCGCCAGAAGCTCGACACACCGCCCTCCTCTCGCGCGCGCGCCCCGCTGCTGCGTAGCCATCCGCCGCCGCCGCCGCCGCCTTGCGCTTCACCTCTGCCGACCCGGCGCTCACAGCGCGGGCGGCGCGCCTCCCTCGGCTCCTCCTCGGGGCCGCGCTCGGAGCGGCTCGCAGCCTACCCCGGCCAGCCGGGCCCCGGAGTCCCCGGTGTGGACAGGCAGCGGCGCGGCGGCGGCTGACGACGAGCGCGGGCTTTTCTGCGGCCCCGACGCGCCCTTTCCCGGCCTCGGTCTCCGGAGAAGGAAGCGCGGGTCCCGCATGAGCCCCGGCGGTGGAGGCAGCGACAGGGAACGAGGCGGTGGCGGGCGGAGGCGGCAGGCGAGGGCGACGACGACCAGTGAGGCGGCCGCTGCTGTGAGGGCCGCAGCCCAGGCGCGGAGGCGACCACAGGTCAGTGCAGCCGAGGACGGGCCTGGTAGGGGAGGCCGGGCGGCCCCTCCCTTCGTCTCATCTGTCGCCCAGGCCACCCTTCGGGGCCGGCTTGGCGAGGGTGGGGGCGCCCCCACCCCCGCCAGGGCGAGTGTTTGGGGCGCGTGGTCTGGAGGGGCAGGTGCCAGAAGTAGGCCTCTGGTAGCAGCGCTTGCTACTGCCGTAACTGTCAGTCCTGGCTGAGCGCCGGAGGGAGGGTTTTGTCGCCCGAGGGGACCGAGCGGCCCCGGAGCGGGGCGGGGCGTGCAGGGCGTCGAGAGGGGCCCCTCCTTGGAGCGGGGCTCGCGGAGCCGGCCTGCGCCCAAGCTGGCCTTTTACTTCTTAGGGGAGCTCTTGCTCCGTGGTTTCCAGGCTTGGGCCCTCTTGGTAAAGAAATATTTAGACGTGGGCTTTGGTGGGTTGGGGTTTTGGGAGTGGACTGGTGGGTAGGGGGGCGAATGAAGTGGGAAATCAAACCTAAGGGTTGTGTTCACAGATTACTCATGGGGATTCTGAAATTAAACGTGAGCTACTGGGTTTTCCAGAGACTGTAAATGCAAACCTGCAAACAGTTGCCCCCCCCCTTCTTTTTCAGTTGAGAAAATGAAAAGGTCTCTTTCCTCGTCGTGGTTTGGAGGTTTTTGTTGGTAAAGTCAGAACTGTGTGTGGCAAATGCTTTAATCCATAATATTGTTAAAAATAATTTTAATATAGACGCGGGAAAGATAGGATCCTCGAAAGATAATTTAGTCTCTGATTTTTTTAAAACGTCCTATGGGCATGCTAAAATAGAAACATTACAGTCTATTTGGACTTGTATTTATTAAGTGGCTAGGGTGCTGTTGAAAATGTAACCTACGTAATAGCATATGAGATTTGCAGTCCCAGGTTACCCTCAATCAATCATGAAGGAATATGGCTATGACCCATAATTTTGAATCACTCCACTGCTTGCAATATAGAGGGAAGCCGCACATTATTCCAGGATTTTTGGGGGGCAGAGAGGGGGCTTAGAGTGAAAATGACCTAAAGTTTAGAAGTACAACTGTTAAAAAGTTAGGTGTCAAAGACTGTGGATACCCAATAAATCTTGTTGAGTGAATTGACAAGTGGGATGAGAAGTGTTGATCTCACACCTATGACTAGCAAGTGCCCTTAACTTAGATTATTTTGTAAGCCATGTAAAAAAGTTTAGAATTTAGGAAGATAGAAAGTTTTATCATGGTATGTATAGTGGAAATAACTTTGGAATTAGATCCTGCTTGTAAATCTGAGCTACTTATCACATTTTTAATGTAATGAATACAATATTAATGATGGTGCTGATAAGCTGAAAAGGTGACCAGAAGCCCTTTAAAGAAGCTAATAATCACGACAAAACAAAAACAAGAAATAATGACTCTCTGTTTACAAATTTAGAATGTGATCTAAGAAAGTCTTATTGTGTCAATACTTATTAACTAGCATTAGTGTGCTAAGTATTAGTCTGTACACCATCCTGTGGACATTACCTGTTCCTGAGGAGTTTACACAGAGATACAAATTAAGAGTGTTCTGATTCTTTTTCAGAGGTCTTGTAAGCTGCTTTTATTTTCTCTCTCTTAAATTCTTCACTTTTTCTCATGGCTTAAAAAATAATTTCTTAAGAGTTTTTACTAGGCCCGAGTGTAAGGAACACATTCTTACCCACTTGTGCAGTCTACTTAACAAGTCCACTGTTGGGTACCTACAGTGTCTTTGACATGTAACATTTAATCAATTGTATTTCTTAAAGTTTATATCATTTCTAAATGACCTCTCCTCTCTCCCTTCCAAAAAAAGAAAAATCCTCTCTCCCCTCAAAAAAAATCTGGAATAATTTGCTGTTTCTCTCAATATGCAGTCAGTGGAATAATCCAGAACTATGGATCATACATAAATTTTTCAACCCAAGCACTTGAAATGATATTTACAAGTGGCTGTTTTCTTAAATGATTACTAGTTATGTTCTTCAGTCATGTTGCACACTTTTGTTTAGACCTATACTTGCATACGTCAAAATGTAGAAACATTAAGTATGTATGTGGCTATTAAAAAATTGGTTTTCTGATTTTTGTGAGTGAAGACATTTTCAGAAGTGATTTTTTCAAGTAGAATACTTGGGTAAATGCTTAGATGCTCTTTTCATGATGATTCACGACAACAGTGTTTTGGCTGATTTGACAATCCCCACGCCCTCCACTGCAAATGTAAAGATAAAATATAAAAATTAAAGACATTATGGTATGTACAGTGGACATAGCTTTGGAATTAGATCCTGCTTTTAATTCTGGTCTTACTCTAGTTGTCTGACCCTTGGCAAGTTACTTAATCTTGGTGAGCTGCAATTTTGTCATCTGTAAAATGGGATGGTGAAACTCAGTCACAGTTGTTATAAGGATTAAAGTATGTAAAATGCCTAATGTGTAGGCACTTTATAAGTATTGTTCTTTGAAGTCTTCCAACCTGGTGTTTCTGAATGGTCTCAAAGCCCCTTATATACAGTGGACTCTAGCATATTATCCTTGACATTGTTTGTTTTCTTTCTCACTAGCTGTGAACTCACGCTTTAAGGTCAAGGACTCCTAGTGTTTGCCAGAGAGTGTGTTACCAGAGTATGGATGAATTAGTTATCAGTAAATCAGTAAATGGTCAGCTAACATTTATTAGGTACGTACTGTGGCTACTGTGAGCTGAGCTAGGTGTAGGGGCTACAGAGACAAGAAACATGTCTCTGTCTTTTGGAAGCTTATAAGCTAGTGACTTTTCTCCACATAACTCCATATTTTGTGAAACCCCATCACATAATGGAGTCTCATTCTCCCATGCCCTTTCAATCTTAGGGCAGTTGTGTGGACGCAACACCTGCCTGCAGCTGCTATTTGAAAGAATATTGTTTTACCCCTTTCTTTTTACAACTGGCGCGTGCCAGATACTTCATATCTTGGTCCCAGTCCACTACCCAGTATCTGGCACATAGTGTTTTAGAGAGAGAGAGAGAGAGAGAGAGAGAGAGGGGGGGGGGGGGGAGGGGGAGGGGGAGGGGGGGAGGGGGGGAGAGGGGGAGGGGGAGGGAGGGAGAGGGAGGGAGGGAGGGAGGGAGAGAGAGAGAGAGAGAGAGAGAGAGAGAGTGTGTGTGTGTGTGTGTGTAAAATAAAAAATAGATTTACTTTGGCAGTTGCCTGTAAATACTCTGATATTTTTCTGAGGTGACTATCATTCTGTCTTCTGGTTATAGATTCCTAGAAGTTTTAAACCTCGGTAGGACCATCCTTGAGGTCAGTTACTCCATTCATTTTACCCATGAGGAAATTGAAGTGCAAAGCTTTAAAATGGTTTCCTCAAAGACACCTAGTTCAAAGACGCTTTGCACGCAATGGCATATGTTCTGTCCTACCTGTTGGGAGGAGTAGTTACTTTGCTTTGTGATTACCTACCCACCTTTTTGGATATATGTGAGTGTTTTCTACACCATTCCTAGAAGGCAGCCTTCACAAGATGCCATCAGTGGACCTTCTCTGACTATAGCAGTTAGTGCAGGAAATGGAGCTTTTTCTTCTAATAAAAGAAATACAGTAAAGTTATAGTAAATAGAAATAGTGTTAATATACAAAATTATATCTTACATCCAAAACATGAGATGTTTGAAAGACTTAAGGATGCTATATGAATGTTTTTTTAATGAAATGATTTATTAATAAATACATAATATCTCATAGTTTAGATTTGCATTTCTCTAATAATTAGTGATGTTGAACATTTTTTCATGTGCCTGTTGGCCATCTGTATATCTTCTTTGGAAAAATGTCTCTTCATATCCTCTGCCCATTTTTTGATATTTTTTTTTTTTTTTTTTTGGTGAGGAAGATTAGCCCTGAGCTAACATCTGTTGCCAATCCTCTTTTTGCTGAGGAAGATTGGCCCTGGGCTAACATCTGTGCCCATCTTCCTTTACTTTATATGTGGGACACTTGCCACAGCATGGCTTGATAAGCGGTGCTAGGTCACTCCTGAGAACTGAACCTGCGAACCCCGGGCCGCTGAAGCAGAGTGCGCAAACTTAACCACTACACCACCAGACTGGCCCCCTGATTGGGTTTTTTTTGTTGTTGAGTTGTATGAGTCCTTTATATATTTTGGAAATTAACTCCTTATCAGATATGTACACCTGAAATTTACACAATGTTGTAAACCAATGTGACCTCAATAAAATAATTAAAATAAATAAATACATAATAAATTTCTTTGCCAGCTTTCATTTTCATTTAATCTCAGAAATGTCACCTATAGTGCTTTGATGTAAGTTATTTTTAACAAGTAAATACCATTATGGATAATAAGTCAAAAAGAAGATTATTAAGTATAAGGCCTATCTGAGAATGAAATAAAGCTAGTACTTTTTTTTTCTTGGGAATACTTAATGTTGGCAAATGAGATTTAGCTGGCAGTTATTATTGTTTGATTTTAAGCCTTGTGACTGTGAACTTTTAAAATTATATGTGAAATTTTAAGTGCTTCAGAGTCTCAACAGGTTCAGTGAACAAAAGCCACCGAGAACCATTGGTGTGGATGAAGAAGCACTACCTTTGGTGTCAGAAGATCGTGGATTCATCCTTCCTCTCTAGCTTTCTAGTTGGTCATGAGTAGGTCATTTAGCGCTCTAAGCCTTTGTTCTGTTCCTTCTGTCAAATGAAGGTGATACTTGCTTTGTCTGTTTCAGAGGATTATGTTTTTTGAATGTGATCATTCTTAGAAAAAGTGGATTAATACTCTATAAAGTGACCTTACAGCTGATTTAGTGACTTGCCCAAGAAAACAAGTTGGTTAGTGGTAGTCAGGTGATTGGAACCTTGGTATATTTTTCTGCTTTTTTCTATTAACATTTTAACCTTTTCATAGAAATATTGTTTTGGGAAATATCTAGTGTGTGAATTTATTTTCAATTTGGTAACTACATTTGAAATAAATAATTGATCTTAATAGTTAGTCATGTATTATTCATTATTATTAATCCAAAGTGAAATCCCATCTGTAATTTGCTTTACTTTTGACCTCTCCTGTTAATTTGATAAATAGCAAGTGAATCATAAGGTTGACCTGAAAGGAAAAGCAGTTTTGGAGACACAGAACCGTACTACATAATATCATACCAGAAGTTCAGTTCTAGGAAATCTGCTGGAAGCTCATATAAACATCACATGTGGATCATAGTTAGGAGAGAATCCTGTGTGAGACTTGTAAATTAAAGTCAGCATCTGTGCTCAAATAAAAGCATGGAGGTAGTGTATGAGCCCTGAACACTTATTATACAAGTAGGATAAAATCTTTCTTAAATGCAACTCTGGGCTGGCCAGTGTGGAGTCCAACGTGATGACTCTAAACAGTTCGGCATGTTCCATAAGTTGATCTTCTGTACCCTTTGCGATAATTGAGGTTAGTCAAGCACAGATCCCTTTATGTTTACAGAAATAAAACACCAAAAAATTTTTTGACCTGTCTCTTTGGTATGCAGGCTTGTAGCTCTTTTTTAGTTCTTAATGTACGCCCATTGTATATTCTTTCAATAATTCAAGATGTTCCTTTTCACATTTGAGACAAGTAGTGCTGCACACAAGTTATATAGCCGGGGACTGAATGAAGATGCTCCCAGTGCTGTACTTCCACACATGTTCTTTTCATTTGATGACTTCTGTCTCTTTGTATCAAAAGGGATGGCTTATCCGTTTCAAGCTTCTAATAGCCTTTACCTCGGCAGCCTTCCTCTTGAATGTGAGAAGGTAGTCTTAGAATTGCCCTTGTGGACTGTAGCCACTATCCTACCTCATTTATTTTTATATTCTTTGTGATGCAGAATAAAGTCTGAATTTCCCCCCAAATTAAATATATAGACAATACAGAGGATAATATAACAACCATGTATGTACCATTCAGTATGGACAAATGTCACATTTTGTCACTTCCTTGCACTCTACCTCCCTCTCTAAAACTGATGTTCTTTATTTTCTTCTCAGATGATACCTCTAGCACTGCAGATACCACTACAAGAATTTCTTCATACTGCCAGCAAATGCTTTCCTGTCTCTTATCAGATGTAAAACATAATCCTGTTCTTTGGAAGGGAAAGGGTGAAATGCCCAGCACTGTTTTCTATATAGAGCTAATGGATCATAGGGAGAAATATGGGTTATTTCCAGCTTATTAATTATCTTAGTACTTTTTTCTTAAGAATTCTATTTATTGTGTCTCTGTGTGTGTATGTGCCATTCTTGATAACCTTACAGTGTGCCATCAATAAGGATGTTAAATACTTAACTTTTGCTAAATATTTAAAGTTTTTGTTCTGGGAATTAAAAAAATACATGTCTTTTGAGCACCTATTGTTATGTGACGTATACTAATTGATAAATCCTATTTCACACAAAGATTAATTGGGTAACATTTTTCTTTTCTTGTTTTCTGAAGGGAACTGACAATGTGTCATATTCCATGTTGGTGATAGAAACTGTGCTGTTTTAGATAACCCAAATTTAGAGCTTCTAAGAAATGAAGTATCCCTAATTACTTAAGCTGCTTTATTCATATTCAGTTTCTTACACATTTGCTATGTCCATAACATATTGCTGTAGACTGAATTTTTACGTTCCTCCAAAATTCATATGTTGAAATTCTAACCCCCAATCTGATAGTATTAGGAGATGGGGTCTTTGGGAGGTGATTAGGTCATGAGAGCGGATCCCTCGTGAATGGGATTAGTGCCCTTATAAAAGACTCCAGAGAGCTCCCTCGCCTCTTCTGCCAAGTGAGGATCCAGCCAGAAGACAGCTCTCTATAAACCAGGAAGCTGGTTCTCACCAGACACCGAATCTGCCAGAGCCTTGATTTTGGACTTCACAGACTCCAGGACTGTGAGAAATAAATTTCTGTTGTTTATAAGCCACCCAGTCTATGGTATTTTGTTACAGCACCCCAAATGGACTAGGACATGTATTAAATAAACGTAAAGAACAGAGAGGGAAAATAGAAAATTAAATGGATAAAGTTTGGTAGCTAAGGTAGGGATATACTGTCCTTGACAGAATGGAAGTGCTTCTTAAAAGTTGACTGTAGTGTTGAAATGAGAACACTTAAGTATAATATATTGGAAAAACTGAGCTAACTTTAGTCTTTTATACACATAAAACTACATTTCCGTGTTTCACATCATATTATTATATATTTCTTTAAATTTAATTATTGCCCAGTGTACTGTGTTTCAAATTATCTTCAGAATGAGAAAGTAAAATCTTATGGTCTCATTTAACTCAGTTCGGAGTCAGTCTACTCCCTCCTCCCGAAAATTCCTCTTCCATCTTTGGGCTAGATGTAGGAAGGGTGAGCTTAAAAATAGATGGATCTCAACTGGAGAATATATAGGTCACTTACCTCAACTGAGATTAGTTTCTTTACTGCTGACTTGAAGATTCTGTGAGAACAGTAAACATTTGCTATCTGTCTCATGTTTTTTCATATGTGCAGTTTTAGGTATTTGTGAGTGCTAGGTGAATGAACTACTTCCTAGTTCAGGACTACTTTTAGATATTTGCTGTGCGCTAATGAACTAAGTATGATCAGGAACAATCCTTTAGGCTTCTGAACTTTAAGTAATTTTAAGTAGAGATAGGACTAGGGGTCAGCCTGGACAGTGGGCCAAAGACTGACTATAGCCTCATTTTACTGCCTGTGCTGAATTTGATGAGGCATTCCTAGGAGGAGTGTGTGTGTTCTCCATATTTCTAGCTGACATCAGATTTTGAGAAATTGGGGCTGATCACTGTAGCCTAGCAGGGTTCTCTCAAATAATCAAGATCTAATTCCCCTAAGTTCTATTTTAAACACCTGGTATGTGTTTAAAATTGCCGTGACTACAATAGTACTTATTTTATATTCTTATTCTGATATCTTTCCTTAGTTCTTTTATAAAGAAGGTAGGTTGGATTAGATGATCTCCAAGGTAATTTTCAGTTTGTATATTATATGCTCATTTTTTTCTTTTAAAAATATATGTATATATTTTAATTATAAAATATTTAAAACATGCAGTAAGTAATATAGCAAATACTCATTTACCCACCACCCAGAATTTATAGCCAATTTTGATCCTTTGGGAAACAAATGCAATCTTAAATATTCATTTGTAGCAACGTCACCCCCCACCCCAAGTCCTATTACCCTCTCTCTTTACCTAAGGTAATAACTATCCCAAGGGTTCTATATTTTATATCCTTGTTTATACTTTTACTGTATAGGTGTGCATGTATCTTTAAGTGATATCCATGGTGTTGGTTTTTGTGTTTTAAATTTTTACAAAGTGTTGTGCATACATTTCGTCAGCTTTTTGTTCACTCAGTATTTTTGGGGATGTATGCGTTGATGCGTGTAGCTCTAGTTTTTTCAGTTTCACTGCTGTATGGTACTCCATTGTATGGATATATAAAATGTACATGTCCCACTATTGATGGATATTTTGAGTTGTTTCCTTTTTTTGCTATTATAAATAATGCTGCAGTGATCATTTTTACACATTTCTTTATGCAGGTGTTTCTTTGGGAAGAGTCACAGAAGTGAAATTGCTAGGGAATAGATTGTGATTATCTTTAACTTTACTAAATACTGCTGAATTCTTCTCTAAAATAGTTATGTCAAAGGGCCGGCCCAGTGGCGTAGCAGTTAAGTGTGCACACTCGCTGCTGGCCGTCCGGGTTTGGATCCCGGGCGTGCACCGAGGCACCGCTTGTCAGGCCGTGCTGTGGTGGCGTTCCCTTTTAAAGTGGAGGAAGATGGGCACGGATATTAGCTCAGAGCCAGTCTTCCTCAGCAAAAAGAGGAGGATTGGCATGGATGTTAGCTCAGGGCTGATCTTCCTCCCACTCCCCCCCACACACACAAGTTATATCAATATATACTTTATCAGCAGTATATAGGCATTTCTTTTTCCAGCATGCTAGCCAATACTTGGGATTGTCAGATTTAAAACTTTTTGCTAATTTGATGGATTTAAAACATCTCATTTTAATTTGCATTTCCTTGATTATTAATTCTGGGTGGTGGATAAATAGGAATTTTATTATTTTCTGTATGTTTTCAATGTTTCATAAATTAAAGAAATGTTTTAAAAAGAAAATAAGAGACTATTTATGTTGTAAAGGACCTTGGAGATCATCTTATCCAACCTCACTTCACAATGCAGCTTGGAAAGTTATCAGAATAAGAATAAAATACAAAATCCTACTTACTGCCTAGTGTGGTTTTCTCTTTGAGGATATAGAATCTCAGTTTTTGATGTGAAAATCATGAGTCTTTTCCTTTATGCGTTGTGTTATTTGTTCAAGAAATTTCCTTTTTATATTGTCTGCTAATAGGTGAGAGGATTTTGTTGTTTGGTTTATTGCATTTAGGTCTATCTGGGAAGGAATTAGGAATCAATTTTTTTTTTCATATGGAAAGCTAGTTGTCCCAACATTAAGTATTGAATTCTATCACCATTCATTTTTTTTTTTAGTGTCAACCTGTGTCATCTGCGTTATGCTTGGGTTTGGTTTTAGGTCCTTTATTCTCTTTCATTTAATTTTTTTGTCTTTTTTTTTTTTTAACATCAGTACTACATTGTTTTATTTTAAATAGCTTTGTATTAAGCTTTGAAATCTGGGAGTCAGAGCACCCGCCCTTTATTCATTTTCAGAACTGTCTTGACTCTTCTTAGACTTTCACTCTTGCATAATAATTTAAGACCAGTTTATGAAGTTCCTTTGGGGAGATTAATTGGAATTGCATTGAATATATAAATTAACTTGAGAATCGACATGGTTTATCTTGCCATTTATTTGATTCTATATTTTGCAGTTTTCTTCATAAATGCCTTTTACACATACTTGATTAAATTTGTTCCTAGATATTTGATTTTTTTTTTTTGCTTTTCAAATAGCATCTTCTTTTGTCTATTCCTTTTGATCATTGTTGGTGTTGATTTTGTATCCATCAACTTGGGTGAACTTCATCACTTCTAATAGTTTGTAATTCTTTTGGGTTATTATGAACGAATAACAATTCTTGTCTTTTCAAGTAATCTTTTAAAAATACAAGTCTTACATTGTTACTTTCTATTTAAAATTCTTCTCTGGCTTTCTGTTGCTTTTACAATAAAATTCAGAATCCTTAATTGGCCTAAAAGGTCCCACCTCATCTGGATCTCTACCTCCTTAGCCTTACCTTCCTCCACACTCAGCTTTGTTCAGAACCATCTAAGAATACTAGCCTTTTTTTTTGAGTTTTTTGAGCTATCTAACCTCCTTCTTGTGCCAAACCCTTTCCCAATGCATTTCAGTCTTCCTGGAACACAATTAGGCAACAATTTTACCCGTCCTTTAGGGCTCAGCCTAAAGATTACTCAGAAGCCTTCCTTGAAAATCTTGAATTCACTGGTTTTAGGGCTCCCTTGTATTATACTGTTACTGAATCCTGCGTTTCCTGAGTAAGTACTTATCTCAACTGAAATTAATAATTTCTTTACTCCTGAATTGAAGATTCTATGAGAAAAGTAAATGCTGTCTCATTTTTTTTTTCATGTGCAGTTTCAGGCATTTGTGAGTGCTGGATGAATGAATGAATGTTGATAGACTGATTGGTCAGAATTGCATTTTCATTTTCCAATTAGAAATATTACTCCAGTTGATAGCTGCTCAAAAGAAAATTTTTAATTAGGCTACACTGAAGTATTTTACTAGACATTAATATAAGATTAAATTTCCTCAATGTTTAATATTTATGTCCTTCAAGTGTGGATGGTCTTTAGAACAACAATTTTCTATCTTTTTAACAAATGCAGTCTAGTTCACTGAAAATTGTATGTGGTAAATTTTCTTAAAGGCATTTTGAAATTAAATTAGAAGACAATGGTCTTTTGTTATCCTTAAATAAAATTTTATCAGTTTAGATGCTACATTTGATAGGCAGATGAAATATAATAAATTAAACCTGAAAGTATATGTTCATGATTATTTCAAGAAAAACCCACCTACCTTTAGTTCTTTTAGTATATTGTATTACATGTCATTTTTTGTGTGCATGTAACAAACTGAAAACTAGCATAATTCTAGGTTTAATTTTAGGTTAGGCACTGTGTAAGATTGAACTCAAATCAACTGTAGTGCAAAAAGAACCTAGAGGAAAGTTTCACAAAAATAAATTATTAGGACTATGTGGCACATTTGCTTCTGTTTTCAGATCATAGATTTGTTGACTAGAATAAGTGATTTATCATTAAAGCCAGGAAATTGAAATAATTCTGATAATTTGGTCTTTATAAAGGATCTCTGTAGATGACCCTTGAGATCTACACTCAGATAAGATTGTCTCACTGCTAGTAAGCAACATAAGAAAACACTACTTAAGTAAAAGTATCTTATTGGGGAAAGATAGCATTCATATTGGCAGATCATGAGTTTGCTTTCTATATTCAGGTAGGTAAAAAAGCTTATATACTTTTGGAAATGTTCACAGAACCCAGAGGGAGGGGAGGACTAAGGGCCACTTAAGAGTGAGAGTTCAGTTCTTTTCCAGTACACAGTGATTGTGATCCCAAAGTTCTGTTTCTATATGTGTGTGACCATACAACCTAGATTTACCAGCATAGCCTCAATTTTAAATATTAGGTTAGATTATTCCCATAAATCATAAAACCAGGAATTCGAACATTTTTATATTTCCAGAGAGCCTCTTGTATTTTGTGGTTGGTTTTCCCCCCACCTTTCAAATATCAGCATGTAGAATTGTTTTTGAGAGGAAATACAGATAAATAAATAAATGTATATTTTTAAGTATAAAAAGGAGTGAAAGTTTTCTCTTCTTAGCCCATTCCAGAACTTAACAGTTGTCAAATTTAAGTGTAGAAAAGCATAAAAATGCCTGGCAAATACAAAACAAATATATATGTATAAGTACAGTTACACGTAGCTCTTTTCCCTTTTTGGAAGGATTGAGAAAAATCATGCCATATGTTTTTTACAATTTCCAACTTTATTCAGATATAATGCACGTACCATAAAATTCACCCTTTAAAAGTGTACAGTTCGGTGTGTTTTAGTATATCCAGTTGTTCAGCCATCACCACTGCCTAATTTTAGAACATTTTCATCATCCTAAAAAGAAACCCTGTACCTGTTAGTAGTCATTCCCTTTTCTCCCATCCTCCAGCCCCTGGAAACCACCAATCTACTTTCTTTCTGTATGGATTTGCCTATTCTGGACATTTCATATGAATGGAATTATAAAATGTGTTCTTTTGTGTTTGGCTTCTTAGCATAGTATTTTCGAGCTTCATTCATGTTGGAGCATATAACAGTACTTCATTCCTTTTTACGGCTGCATAATATTACATTGTGTGAATACAGTCATGTGCCACCTAACAACGTTTTGGTCAGTGATGGACCGCATATACAGTGGTGGTTCAGTAAGATTAGTACCATATAACGTAGGTGTGCAGTAGGCTATACCATCTAGGTTTGTGTAAGTATACTCTATGATCACACAGTGATGAAATTGCCTAACCGTGCAGTTCTCAGAATGTTTTCCTGTCATGATGCATGACTGTATACACATACTGTTCATTCAGTCATCAGTTGATAACTATTTAGATTGTTTCCATTTTCTGACTATTATGAATCATATTGCTATGAACATTGATATACAAGCTTTTCTGTGGACATATATATTCACATCTCTTGGGTATATACCTAGGAGTGAAACTGCTGGGTCATAAGGTAACTATGTTTAACATTTTGAGGAACTGCCAAACTCTTTTTCAAAGTGGCTGCACCAGTTTACAATTCCATCAGCAATACGTGAGAGTTCTTTCTGGTTTCTTTACTTCCTTGCCAAAACTTATTGTCTGTCCCTTTTATTTTAGCCATTCTTGTCAGTGTGAAGGTATCTCTTTGTGGTTTTTTTTCACTTTTGTTTAATGACTAATAATGATGAGTGTCATTTTGTGTGCTGATTGGCTGTCTTCTTTCGAGAAGAAGGTCTGTTCATATGCTTTGCTATTTTTAAGTTGGGTCATTTTTTTTTTTTTTTTTTTTTTTTTTTTTTTTTTTTTGTGAGGAGGTCAGCCCTGAGCTAACATCCGCCAATCCTCCTCTTTTTTTTTTTGCTGAGGAAGACGGCCCTGGGCTAACATCGGTGCCCATCTTCCTCCACTTTATATGGGACGCCGCCACAGCATGGCTTACCAAGCAGTGCGTCGGTGTGCGCCCGGGATACGAACCAGCGAACCCCGGGCCGCCGCAGCGGAGCGCGCGCACCCAACCGCTTGTGCCACCGGGCCGGCCCCCATTTTTTTTTTTTTTAATTGTTGGGTTTTAAGTTTTGTGTGTGTGTGTGTGTGTGTGTGTGTGTGTGTGTGAGGAAGATTGGCCCTGAGCTAACATCTGTTGCCAATATTCCTCTTTTTGCTTGAGGAAGGTGGTCCCTGAGCTAACATCTGTGCCAGTCTTCCTCTGTTTTCTATGTGGGATGCTACCACAGCATGGCTTGATGAGCCGTGTGTAGGTGCGCGCCCAGGATCCAAACCCACCAACCCCGGGCCACCAAAACGGAGCATGCAAACTTAACCACTACACCACCGGGCCAGCCCCTTAAGTGTTTTCATATGTTCTGGATACAAGTCCCTTATCAGATATACGATTTCCAAATATTTTCCCCCATTCTATAGGTTGTCTTTTCACTTTTATGATTGTTTCCTTTGAAGCATGCAAGTTTTAAATTTTGGTGAAGTCCAATTTATCTGTTTTTCTTTTGTTGCCTTTGGTGTTGTTATCTAAGAAACCATGGCCTAATCCAAGGTCATAAAGATTTATACCTGTTTTCTTCTAAGAGTTTTGTAGTTTTATCTGTTATATTTGGGTCTGTCATCTGTTTTGAGTTAATTTCTGCATATGGTGTGGTGTGAGGTAGGGGTCCAACTTTATTCTTTTTTTCCTAGGAAAGATTCACCCTGAGCTAGAATCTGTTACCAGTCTTCCTCTCTCTCTTTTTTTTCTCCCCAAAGCCCCAGTACATAATTACATATTCTAGTTGTAAGTCCTTCTAATGCTTCTATGTGAACTCCCGCCACAGCAGGGTTACTGACAGACAAGTGGTGTGGTTCTGTGGGAACTGAACCCGGCCTGCCAAAGTGGAGTGTGCCAAACTTGAACCACTAGGCCATCAGGGCTGGCTCCCAACTGATTCTTTTACGTGTGGATCCCCAACACCATTTGTTGAAAAGACTATTCTTTCCCATTGAATTGTCTTGGCACACTTATTGAAAATCTGTTGACCGTAAATGTAAGAATTTATTTTGGACTTCAATTCTCTTCCATTGAGCTGTATGTCTGTTCTTCAGCCACTAACACATTCTTCATTACTGTAGATTTGTAGTAAGTTTTGAAATTGGGAAATGTGAATATTTAAACTTCATTCTTTTTTCAGACTGTTTTGGCTATCTGGGTTTCTTGAATTTCTATGTGACTTTTAGAGTTAGCTTGTCAATATCTACACAAAGGGCAGCTGGGATTTTGATAGGATTTGTGTTGAATCTGTAGATCTATTTGAGGACTATTGCTACCTCAATAGTATTATGTCTTGATTCGTGAGCGTGAGATGTCTTCATTTATTTAGGTCTTTAATTTTTTGTGTGTTTTGTACTTTTCAGTATATAGGTCTTATTCTTTTGTTCAAAAGAAATATATTTCTAGGGCTGGCCCCGTGGCTTAGCAGTTAAGTGCGCGTGCTCTGCTGCCGGCGGCCCGGGGTTCGGATCCTGGGCGCGCACCAACGCACCGCTTCTCCGGCCATGCTGAGGCTGCGTCCCACATACAGCAGCTAGAAGGATGTGCAACTATGACATACAACTATCTACTGGGGCTTTGGGGGGAAAAAATAAATAAGTAAAATCTTTAAAAAAAATATATATATATTTCTAAGAATTTTATTCTTTTTTTTTTTTTTTTTTTTTTGTGAGGAGATCAGCCCCGTGCTAACATCTGCCAATCCTCCTCCTTTTTTGCTGAGGAAGACTGGCCCTGGACCAGCATCCGCGCCCATCTTCCTCCGCTTTATATGGGACGCTGCCACAGCATGGCTTGCCAAGCAGTGCGTTGGTGCGTGCCGGGGATCCAAACCTGCGAACCCCAGGCCGCCGCAGCGGAGCGTGCGCACCTAACCGCTTGCGCCACCGGGCCGGCCCCAGAGTTTTATTCTTTTTTATGTTATTGCTAATGGAATTGTTTTCTTTTTTTTCCCAAGGCAGATCAGCCCTGAGCTAACATCCATGCTAATCCTCCTCTTTTTTTTTTTTTTTTTTTTTGGCTGAGGAAGACCGCCTCTGAGCTAACGTCTATTGCCAGTCCTCCTCCCTTTTGTCCCCAAAGCCCCAGCAGATAGCTGCATGTCATAGTTGCACATCATTCCAGCTGCTGCATGTGGGGCGCGCGCCCAGAATCCGAACCCGGGCCACCAGCAGTGGAGCACGGGCACCCAACCGCTAAGCCACGGGGCTGGCCCTGGAATTGTTTTCTTAATTTCATTTTCAGCTTGTATATAGATTTTTGTACTGAACTTGTGTTCTGTACAACTTGTTTTTTTCTCTTAACAATGTGTTATAGGAATCTTTCCATGTGAATGGCTACATAGGCATCTACCTCATTCACTTAGCAAATATTTATTGAGCACCTACTGTGTCATAGGCATTTTTCTAGGTGCTAGTGGAGACAGCAGTATACAAAACCCACTCAAACTCGTGTTCATGGAATTTATATTTAGTAGGGAAAGAGAGATCATAAACATGATATGTAAAATATATTGAATGGAGAAAAAATAAATAGGGGAAGTGGGATATAAAGTATTTGGGGTAGAATGGCTGAGTGCAGATTTTAAGGTGGCCGGAGAAAACCTCACTGAGATGGTAACTTGAATAAAGAACTGAGGGAGATGAGAGAGCTAGCCATGTGGATATCTGGAGGAAGAGCATTTCAGGCAGAGTAGTCAATACGGAAACCCTGAAGTGAGAGAATGCCTAATGTGTTTGAGGAACAGTGAGGTGGCCAGTGTGGGTTTAGAAAAGTAAATGATGGGAAGTAGAGTCAGAGAATGTAGGTTACAGATCATTGGGTCCTAATAAGTTTGACTTTTACCTTTGAGTGAGATGGGAAACCATTGAAGGTTTTTTTTTTTTTCCCCCCTGAGGAAGATACACCCTGAGCTAATGTCCGTGCCAGTCTTCCTCTATTTTTTAGTATGTGTGCCACCAGCACAGCATGGCCACCGACAGACTGGTGAAGGTCTGCAGCCAGGAACCGAACCCCAGTGGCTGAAGCAGAAGCATGCTGACCTTACCCAGTAGGCATCCGGGACTGGCCCCATTGAAGATTTTTGAGCAGAGGAGTGAAAAGGTCTGACCAGTGTTTTAACAAGATCTCTTTGGCTGCCATGTGAAGCATACACTGAAAGAGGACAAAGGCAGAATCAAGAAAGCAGTTAGTAAGCTACAGTAATATAGTTAAGAGGTGGTGATGGGTTGGACAGGGTAATGCCAGTGAGGTTGGTAAGAAGTGGTTAAATTATTGATAAATGTTGAAACGATAGCCCATAGGATTTGGTAATAGATCAGATGTTTGTGTGAAATAAAGGGAGGAGTAAAAGATGGCACTGAGGTTTTGGCCAGAGCACCTGAGAGAATGGAATGGAATAATTATTTTTAATTACTGCATTAAATCTATGCATCACATCACATGCCCACAAAAACCACAGATAATTTTACCATATAAACTTGGGGGAAAAAACAGAGGAAGATAAAAAACAAGAAAGGAAAAGAATGTTAAATATGGGAAATTGGGCCTTAATAAACATTCTTCCTGGAGTAAACTTGAGATGTAAGACTGTAAGTCTTATGAGTTCTGTCAGTCTTTAGAACTGAGCTAGAAACTAACTCAGAGTTCATAATACATTATAACTTTTTTATGTGGAATTTAGGTTGTTTTCCATTTTTGCTGTCACAAATAATGGTACTCGTTATTTCTATAAGGTAGATTTTTACAAATATGATTGTTAGACCATTAGGCTATGTCAGCTTAAAAATTTGATAGATACTGCTAATTACTCTCTAAAAATTATTTTTGTTAAGTTTCATTCCCAGCACACTGTATGGGATGGCTCATTTACCTCGTTGCTTATTTATTTTATGTATATATAAAGTTTTCTTCAATATTTGAATATTTATAGATAGCCTTATGAAATTTCCTGGATTTTGGGGTTCATTTTCTGTTATTCTTTGTTTAATCTTTATAGGCACTTTTTATATATCATTATTTGATCTTTTATCTTTTATAATTTGCAAATATTGTCTCATCATCTATCATTTATCTTTTAACTTTATAGTGTCTAATCATGTGAAATTTTAAAATTTTGATGTAGGTTAATCTGTCTTTTATGACTTTGGAGTTTCAGCATGCTTATAAAGATGATATAAAAATAATCTCCTGTATTTTTTTCTAGCACTTTAATGAGGTGACTTCATAGGTTTAGATTTATAGATTTAGATCTGAGTATACTCAACGTATTTTTGGATATGGTATGGTTTGGGTTTAGATCTGAATTGCATTTGGCGTATTTTTGGATATGATATGAAAATATCTACCTTTTTTTTTCCACTGGGTAGCCAATTCTCTAGACCACATAAAGGATCCTTTCCACACTGATTTAAAATGCTACCTTTTTATATATTAAGTTTTCATAAACTGAAGTCAAGTTTATTGAAGTATAATTTACATCCAATAAAGTGCACCCATTTTAAAGTGTATAATTTGATGTATTTTGACACATATATACACTGTAACTACCACCACAGTCAAAACATTTGAATTACCCTCCCCAAATTTCCTCATGTCCCTTTGTAGTCGTTCCTGCCTCTGGGCTCCAGGCAACCACTGATCTGCTTATTAAAGTTTTGCCTCTTCTGGAATTGCATATAAATGGAATCATACGGTATATACTCTTTTTGTTTGGCTTCGTTTGCTTAGCATGTGTTTGAGATTCCTCCATTTTGTGTTTATCACTGTTTTTTTTTTTTTTGAATACGGTATGGCTAGACCAAAGTTTGTTCATTTTTTTGGTGAGCATTTAGATTTTCTCCAGTTTTGGCTGTTGTGAATAAGGTACTCTTTGCACATGTGTCTTTGTGTGAACGTGTTTTCATTTCTCTAGGGTAAATGCCTTAAATTGGAATTACTGGATCACATGGTAAGTTTATGTTAACTTTATAAGGAACTGACAAACTATTTTCCGAATGGTTATACCATTTTGCATTCCCACCGGCAATGTATGAGAGTTCCATTTCTTCCAAATCCTTGTCAGCATTTGATACTCTCAAGTTGCAGACATTCTGATGGATGTGTAGTGGTATCTCCTTGCAGGTTCTTTTTCTTTAACTGTAGTGAAATATACATAACATAAAATTTATCATGTTAACCATTTTTATGTGTACAGATCATTGGCATAAAGTACATTCCCATTGTTGTGCAGTCATCACTCTTATCCACCTCTGGAACTTTTTCATCTTCCCAAACTGAAACTCTTTACCCATTAAGCAGTAACCCCACATTATCTTCCCCCTCCCTCCAGCCCTTGGTAATCACTATTTTACTTTCTTTCTCTATGAATTTGACTATTCTAGGTTCTCGTGTAAGTGGAATCATACAGTATTTGTCCTTTGCTTCTGGTTTATTTCACTTAGCGTAATGTCTTCAAGGTTCACCCATATTATAGCGTGTATCAGAATTTCCTTCCTTTTTAAGGCTGAATACATAATTCCATTTATGTATATACCACATTTTGTTTAACCATTCATTCACTAATGGACACTTAAGTTGCTTCCTCCTTTTGTAAATAGTGCTGCTATCAACAGGGGTGTAATATCTTTTCAAGTCCCTGCTTTCAGTTCTTTTGGGGATACACCTAGGAATGGAATTGCTGGGTCATGTGGTAGTTCTATGTTTAATTTTTTTGAGGAACCAACATACCATTTTCCACAGTGGCTGTAGCGTTTTACATTCCCATCAGCAGTGCACAAGGATTGCAGTTTCACCACATCCTTGCTAACACGTAACATGTTGTTATTATTTTTTTAATAATTGCCATACTAATGGGTGTGAAGTGTCGTTGTGGTTTTGATTTACATTTCCTTGATGATTAATGATGTTCAGAAGTTGTCATGTAATTTTTGGCCATGTGTATATCTTCTTTTGTGAGTATCCAGATATTTTGTGCATTATTTTCCTTTTCAGGATACGAGTCCTTTGGTAGATAGATATATGTATTCCTTCTGTATCATTACTGATTTTTTTGGTTACTTATTAATTATCAAGAGAGAAGTGTTGAAATCAACTATAATTGTGAACTTGCTATTTCCTTTGAGTTCTGTCCGTTTTTGCTTCATGTATTCTGAAGCTTTGTTGCTAGGTGCATTCACATTTAGGACTGTTAGATCTCCTTGATGAATTGATTCTTTATCATTATGAAATGTCTGTGTTGATATCTGGTAATGTTCCTTGTCCTAAAGTCTCTTTTGTGTCTGGTATTAATATAGCTGCTCCTTTCTTATGATTCATGTTTGCATATTATATCTTTTGTTCTCTCTTTGCTTTCAACTTATCTGTCATTATATTTACTATGTCTTTCTTTTAGATAGCATATAGTTGCATCTTGCTTTTTGATTGATTTTTACAATCTCTGCTTTTTAATTTGTGTTCAGTCCATTTACATTTATTGTAATTGTCAATATGGTTGGATTTAAGACTACCAACTTACTATTTGTTTTCTATTGGTCCTGTCTATACTTCTTTATTTTTTTCTTCCTTTCTTGTTTTCTTTTGGATTGAGCCTTTTTTTAGAAGTCTGTTTTATCTCCACTATTAGCTTATACCTCATCTTTTCTTTTTTTTTAGTGGTTGCACTAGTATTTGCAATATTCACCTTAGTTTATCCCAGTCTACCTTCAAAAATGTTATACTTCTTAGAGTAAAATGTAAGAATTCTAGAACAGTATAAATTCATTTACCCTCCCTTATCCTCTTTGCTACTGTAATCTTACTACATTTTACTTCTATATAAGTTGCAAATTCCACAATAGAATTTGTAATTATTTTTTTAAATGGTCAACTGTTTGGTAAAGAAATTTAAAAACCAAGAGTAACGTTCTTTGATATTTAGGCTCATATTTACCATTGTCATTCCTTTTCCTTCATGTAGATTTGTGTAGATTCCTTTGCATGGACCCAAGTTTCTATCTGGTGTAATTTTCCTTCTACTTGAAAAATTAAAAAATTTCTAAAGTGCAGGTCTACTGGCCAAAAAAAACCTTTCAGCTTTTATTTATGAATCCCTTTATTTCATTCTTTAACATTTCATTAGGAAAATTTTCAAACCTATGCAAATGTGAAATAATTGTAGGATGTAATGTATATTTACTTTGTCTCATATCTATCCATTTATGTATTAATTTCTTATTTTTTGGATGCTTTATGAAGTAAGTTGCAGGTGTTAGTATAACTCATCCTTAGCTTCAGCATGTATATTGTCAACTGAAACTTAGTAATTTAGTATTATTAACTGAATTTAGTATATTGAATTTAACTGTTTAGTATATTGTTCCAGTTATCTATTGCTGTGTAACAAGTCATCCCAAACTTAGTGCCTTAAACATCAGCAGTCATTTATTTTGCGTATTAATCTGTACTTTGAGCAGAGATTGGTAAGGATAGCTTATCTTGGCTTCAGGCATGTCAGCTGAAATGGCTTGATGACTGACTGGGATAATTTGATGACTGGAGGCGGGAATCATCCATCTGAAGGCTTGCTTACACATCTGGAGATTGATGCTTGCTGTCAATTACGACTTCAGCTGGAGCTAGTGTAGAACACTTACATATTGCCTTTATATGTGATTGTTTAGCTTCCTTGCCAGTTGGCTGGCTTCCTTGCTGTATGGTGGCTAGATTCCAAGAGTGAGTATCTCAAGAGAGCAAGGCAAAAGTGCCTGGCATTTTTATGGGCTAACATTAAAAGTCACAGAGCACTTACTTTCACCATACTTTCTTGACCAAAAGAGTCACAAAGGCCACTCAAATTCAAGGTGAACGGACATAGACCCCACCACCTGATGGGCAATGCCAGTGTTACCTTGTTAGAAGAGCATGTGGGGTGGGTTATATTGTGGTGGCCATCTTTGGAAAATACAGTCTGCCACATATACCATTCTGTGAGTTTTGACAAATGCATATACCTTTGCAACACAAAGTCCTATCAAGTTATAGATCCTAGTCAGTTCCTGCCCCTACATCACCCTCCCAAATCAATGACTGCTCTGAGAGCTTTCATTGTAGATTAGTTTAGCTTGCTTCAGAATTTCACATAAATAGTTCTGTAGTACTTACTTGTCTAAGGTTTCTTTTACTCAGCCTAATCTTTTTGAGATTCATCTATGTTTGTATCTTTGTATGTAGTTTGTATCTTTATTCTTCTATTAAGGCACACCTGGGCTGTTTTCAGTTCCTAGCTGTTGCAAATAAAGCTGCAACAAACAATGTGTGCAAGTCTTTGGTTTGTGGCTATATATGGTTTCTTTCCTCTTGGGTAAATACCTAGGAGTGTGATTATTGGGTTATAGGATAGTTAGAGTATATTGCCAAATCTTTTCCCAAGTTGGTTGTTTTGTTTTACACTCCTACCAACAATGTATGAGAGTTCCAGTTTTGCCTTACATCCTTTGTCAGCATTTGGGGCAGTCTGTCTTGGATATAGCCATTTTGGTTGGATGTACAGTGGTTTGCCTTGGTATTTTGAAGGATATTTTCACTTGGTATATAATTCTAGATTGACATATTTTTCTTTCAGCATTGTTTCTGATGAGACGTCTGATTATTCTTATCTTTCTTCTCCTGTACTTAAACTTTTTTTCCTCTGGCCTCTTTTTAAGATTTTCTCTTTATCACTGGTTTTCTTTGTGATTGTCCTGCTTAGGATTTGTTGAGGTTTTTTTTGTGGGAGGAGATTTTATGTTTTCATCAAATTTCACAAAGTGTCAGCTATTATTTCTCCACATGTATTTTTTAAATCACCTCTCTTCCTCCTACACTGTCTGTGTTTCTGGGACTCCAGTTACATGTGTATTAGACCATTTGTTATTGTCTTCAGGTCATTAAGATTTTTTTTTTAGTCTTTTTGTCTCTCTGTGCTTCAGTTTGCTATGTCTTCTATTTCACTGTTCTTTTTTTTACCCCTGCAGTGTCAAATACTTTCAGATATTTTAGTTTGTATTTCTAGAGGTTCTGTTTGATTTGTTTTCATGTTTTACATTTCTTTATTCCTGTTTTCCTTTGGATCCTTGAGCATATTTATAATAGCTATTTGAAAGTCCTTGTCTGCTGATTCCATCAATTATTTCACTTCAGGAGCCATTGATTGGTTTTTCTGTTAGTTATAGGTCATATTTTCCTGTTTGTTTACATATTTAGTAATTTCTTATAGGATGCTGAACATTGTAATTGTCTATTGTAGAGTGACTGGATTTTGTTGTCTTTTAGAGTGTTAAACTTTGTTTTAGTAGCCAGCTAAGTAGCTTGCTGGTCAACTTGATCCCCTCAAGACGATATTAGGGTATGTCTAGAGAAAGCTTTACTTTAAGGCTAGTAGCTACCATAAAGATATGACCCTTCTTGGTTCTCTACTAAAGGCACCCACTGTCAGTGTACTCTTTTCACTCTAGTTGGGAGGAACTTGGGCATCAGCCAGTCCTATGTGAGCAGTGAGAATATTTCAGCTCACCACTGTTCTTTGTCTAGCTTCATGGAATCTTTCACCTTACTCATGCACAGTTTAGTGTACAGTAGCAGACTCAGAGGACCCCCAAGTGGCAGATTTCTGGAGCCTTTTTTTCTGCATAGCTCTCCTCATCTCTGGCACTCTGTCAGCCTCCTCAACTCTGACCTCTTGCTTCTCACCTCAGTGAGGCTGCTGTTCTCTGATTGAGTTTTCCCTCCACTGACCACAGATTAGAAAGTACCCCCAGGCAGAAATCTGAGCATTGAAGATTTCAATCTTCAATGAAGATTGTCTTCATTTGTTTGTTCTCTCAAGGATCACAGTCCTGCACTGCCTGTTACCCAGGGTCTGAAACAGCCATTTTCGTATATGCTGTCCAGTTTTCTTGTTTTTGACAAGAAACAACCGTTACATACTTTCAAATCCTTCTCTGCACTTACTTTCTGTTCCACTTATCTATTTATCTAATGCTGAAACTATACTGGGTTTTTTAAAATAAACTTTTGATTGAAATATAATATACATACAGAAGAGTGCACTGACAGGTATACACATAGCTTGTTGAACTTTCATACACTGAGCACACGTTTAGCCAGCGTTTAGATCAAGAAACAACACCAGCAGCTCCTCTGAAGCCACTTGCGCTCTCTTTGTCGCTGCCTCTCTTCCCCCAAGAGTAACCACTATCCTGACTTCTAATAGCATAGATTAGATTTGCCTGTCTTTATACTTTATATAATTAGAATAAATCACATTTAGTTTTGTCTAGCTTCTGTCACTTAACATATTTGTGATATTTATGCACATTGTTGGTTGTAGTAGGTGGTTGCTTATAATAGGTACTGTATATTTGGTTTTAGGAATATACCACAATTTATTCATTCTGCTGTTGATGGTCATTGTAGTCATTTTTGCTTTGGGGCTACTAAAAGTCTTGCTACTGTAAACATTTCACTGACATGTCTTCTACTGAACTTATATACTCATTTCTGTTTGTATACTTAGGAGTGGAATTTTTAAGTCATAGGGTATGCATACATTTAGTTTTAGTAGATACTGTCAAAGTTTTTTGAAGGCGTTATACTGACTTTAATTATATATTTAAATTAATATTCTATGCTTTGATTCCTGGTAGAACAAGTTCCTTGGGAGAAAGAGATATTCTTCTTCTATTAGAAAATGAAATTTTCTTGGTTATTCTTATGTCTGGTCATCAAAATAAACTTTTGTTAAATTGACATTGGATTAAATTTGTGTTAATTAGGGAAGAAATGATACCCTCGTTGGTTCATCCATGAATTGCATTTGGAACTAGTTCAGAATTCTTTGTCAGGCCATGGATCCTGATTCCTTTTTTTTTTTTTTGGTGAGGAAGATTCACCCTGAGCTAATGTCCATCTCCAGTCCTCCTCTTTTTTTGTTTTTCCTTGAGGAAGATTAGCCCTGCGCTAACATCTGTGCCAATCTTCATCTATTTAGTATGTAGGATGCCTCCACAGCATGGCTGATGAGTGGAGTAGGTCCACACCTGGGATCCGAACCCACGAACCCGGGCCACCGAAGCAGAGCACACAGAACTTTAACGCTCGATACTGGGGTTGGCACCCCGATTCATTTTTTTTTTTTTTTTTTGTAGAGGGAGGTGTGGTGTTAAGAAAACATAGTCACCATTACTAGGAAAATAAAAATATGGATAAAATGAGCCCTCCCATCAACCAGCTTATAACTAGAGGCACTGACAGATGTACAGAGTTATAATATAAGGTATAAAATAATAAATTTAGGGTAGGAATTAATAAATTATTTTATGATGTTAGGAACATATAGCAAGCCCCCAAGAAGACAGTAGTTATTTACAGAAGAGCTTAGAGAATTCAGACAGAGCTTTTAGAATGATTCGAGTTTGTAACAGGGCATGATGGGTGGGTGGGGGGTGGAGGTTAGCAAAGGATAGGGCAGTATTTCTGAGTGAAGTATCCTGAGAAACAAAAGCATTCAAATCAGAAATACCATCAGATGGTCAGTATGTGATAGCAAGTAATCCAGTGATGGATGTAGATTATCAAGTACCTGGTAATGATGTCATATAGTGGGAGGTAAGGCTTGTAAGATGGGCGTCAATGGCCAGGGCCTCATATGATATATGGAATTTGAAATTTATCCTGTGAGCATTGGGAAAGCATAAAAGGTTTTGAGCATGAGAGTGATAGGGCCAAATTTGGGTTTGTAGGAAGAAAATTTTAGCAGCAGTCAAGGATAAAGGCAAAAAGGAAACCAGATGAAGTAATGAGGGTCTGTGCTATGACAGTGTTGATATGCATGAGGAAAAAAAACAAAGCAAGAGACATTTCAAAAGTAAAATTGATAGGATTTGAATATCAGAAGTGTGGTACAAGGGAATGAGGGTGGCCTTTAGAATCAGACAGCTTGAGTTTGAATCTTAACCTTGTATTTATTAGTTAAATGACCTAAAGCAAGTTACCTACCTTTCCTCTTTTGTAAGATGTTTATTCTGTGAACATTTTCAAGTGCTGGAAGTATTAAAATGAATGATACATATGTTCAGTTTTGTCTAGTCTAGGAGAAGAGGCTACACTGGCAGGTTTTGGCCAAATTGTGTATAGTTGCATCTGAAATGTTTTGAAAATTTGGCTTTATGCTGGAAACCAGTAAAAGCCAACAAAGGAAGAATTGGTGTAGTATTGGAGTATAGGATAATTTCTCAGGTAGAATTGATAGCACTGGGTAAGCAATTTGCTGTACTGGGAAAAAGAGAGGGCCTTCTCTTTAGAATATGACTCAAAATTTTTCATTTTGGGTGATTGTACTGATAATGCCACCATTACCTCACAGGGTTTTTCTTATTATGTCTGATAAATCTTGCTTATGTCTCAAAGCTTAGTTTATACATCACTTCATGAAAAATGTCTTTCTTTTTCCCCAAAGTAAGAGCGCCATATGTACTTACCATATCCTGTGTTTCTCCTTTAGAACACTTAACTATGCATTGCAATTACATAACTTGTGTGGTTTTTATTATTTGTTGCTGTTTCCCCCATCACATGAGGACTAGAGATTGTGTCTAGTTTCTTTACCACTGTGTCTTCATCCGCTTAGTAGGCACTCAGAGTCTAGTAGGCATTTTTTTAATTGAGATATTGACATATAACATATTAGTTTTATCTAGTAGACATTTTTTCAATGAATGACTTATTAAGAATTTTAAAGTTAACAAGTATCAACTCATACGGTGGTTAGGCTAAATAAAAATGAGGGGAGAAATTAAAGAATAACACTAATTTTTTCAGTCTCTAACTAAGAGGACAGCAAGATTAGGCACATTCAGGTTGGAGTGAGTTTTTTGGGAAATCATTGAGTTTGATTTTAGGTGCTGAGATATCCAAGTGTATGTGTATCATTGGTAATTGAGAGTAGCAGGCTTATAACTCAAGAGATAAACTCTTAAAGATGTAGAGTTAGGGATTCTAAGTATAAAGTTGCTATGGGAATGAATGACAATGCACAGAGAGTTAATTTAGGTTAAGAAAAGGGGCTAGTGATAGAAACTTGGAGAGTGGTCATGAATGAGGCATAGGAAGGTGAGCTAGCCGAAAACCTAGTTGCTGTCAGAGGTAGAAGAACCTCTGACAGGTGGGTACAGCATTATGGAAGCCAGGGGAGGTGAGAGATGGTTAGCAGTGTGAAATGCTACAGAAATAAGGTAGGAGTAAGGGGCCACAGGATTTAGAATGTACAGGAATGATGATGACTTTTATAAGAAACATTTCAGTAGGTGGAAGGTTTTGTGTATTAGCAGCTGAGCTAATAGTTTTCAGGTCTTTCTGGCAGTTAAAGGAAGGAGAATAAGGAAATGATACTTTAAGGGGTTAATGGAGTTGAGGGAATTATGTTGAGAGTTTGAGAGTGTTATATGAAAGCAGTACTTAAAAATTTTAGTCTGTAGAATAAACTAGAATGAGTAGAGCCTAAAGGCAGGAAGACTTAAGTTAAGCAAGGAAGTTATTAAAACAGTCTGGTCATTAGTGAAATTTATAAATATACAAAACTTAAAGAGTTTCAACAAACAGCTTTACCCATAAATGTAAGACACCATAAACATGGTGCAGAGGAGAACAGAAGTGCTGAGTGGACACAATAAAAAAGGGATAGAAAAAGTAGTCTGTGAAATTGTTTGACCTAGGTTTAGAAGGAGGTGAAGGAAATAGGCTATTGGAGAGGAGATGAAGGACATACTAGATGTAATAATAATAAAAATATATATGTATGTGTGTATAAATATTTATACAGAGAGGGAGGGAGTGTTGGCAGATGGACTATTTTAAAAATAAATGAAAATGTTAGCAGGGCAGGTGAATGTAGATTGATATAGGCATTTCTTATTATTGGGTTACATTTCTTTTTCTTTTTTTTTTTTTTTGTGGGGCGATCAGCCCTGTGCTAACATCTGCCAATCCTCCTCTTTTTTTGCTGAGGAATACTGGCCCTGGGCTAACATCCGTGCCCATCTTCCTCCACTTTATATGGGACGCCGCCACAGCATGGCTTGCCAAGCGGTGCGTTGGTGCACGCCCGGGATCCGAACCAGCGAACCCCAGGCCACCGCAGCGGAGTGCGCGCACTTCACCACTTGCGCCACCGGGCCCGCCCCTTGGGTTACATTGCTTATTCTTAGATTATTAGATTGAGCCCTCTGTTGGAGAGGGACACAGATATAAATAAAATGAAGGCATTAGGTCTGGTATTAGAGTGCTAATGGTTAAATTTGTAAAGAGTATACCTAACATTTCTGGTGCTTACAGTATCTGTTACTTATACTGTATCCTCTATGATTATGTGTTCCTAATCTAAGGAAAAGTTTCTCAAATTGGAGTCTGCACATCACCTGAAATGTACGTTAAAAATACAGATTCATGCACTGCAACTTTATTCACTGAATCACCGTCTCCAGAGGTAGAGATCGAGTATCTGCATTTTTTACAGATTCCCCAGGTGATTTTGTTATAGAATAGAGTGTGAGACTCAGTCCTCTAGGCTTAAAACTTGGTTAATTTTTAAAAAAATATTTATATGCAGTGTATTCATTTTCTACCCCTGTAGAACACTGAGTGGGCTTCTTAATCTTTGGGACATGATTTCTTCATATATAATAAAAGGAAATGGATTAAAAGACTTCAGTTTCTGTTCCACTGAGAAATGCTCTGATTGAATACAAATGAGTTAAGAATTTACAGTGATTATTTTAGTGCATGCTTTAAGCTTCAGAATTTGGATTTTTGTGAGTTAACTTTTGATATATTAAATGTTTGATTTAAGAAATAATAGTTGCTCCCATGTATTGTGGCCCTATTAGTGCCAGGCAGCACTGTCCTACATACTGTTAAAACATTTTCTCTAATACTGTCAGCAACATGTCTGAGACTCGGGCCAAAGGACCTGCCCAAGGCTGCTCCTCCAGGAGGTCATGAACAAATGCCCATATATGTACCTAACATAGCAGGTGCTCAGCGTATAGGATTTAATTAAAAGCTAAATTCCTATAGGTATCTGAAGGAATTTGAGGAATGTAGTCAAACAGGTTTCATGTATTTTCAGCCCTTATGGAGGGAGACAAGAGTAAAGAAATGGCAAGCACTAAGCTCTGTGGATGAAAATGGGAAACATGGCTCTACCAGCTAAAAGTACTCAGGCCACAGGGTCTGCCTAACGACCTTCCATGCATCCTGGCAACAGCAGTAGGGGCATTTGTCTCTTGATATGTTTTTGGATATTCATGAATATTATAAAGAAATAAATTTCCTTTTATAATAAATGTTAGGAAAAAGTTTTCCCTTTGAAAGTTTATCCAGTTGTCTATGTAAAAAGAATTGAGTGAGGTGTTTTATATTTTAGGTTAAAAATCTGTAAGAGCCTGATTTTAGAATTCACCAGCTCCTCAGAAGTTTGGCGAAATATGGTATGTTTCTGTTTTATTTTTTGGAATTCAAAATTGCATGTGTATCTTAATGTCATGGTTAGAGTAATGAAAAATGTATTCAGCAAATTTGGGTGCCTGCCATTTTTAAAGCCTTGCGCTAGGTGCTGAATCACTATGCTACCAGGTAGACTGTATGAGGGACCCAAGTGGGATTCTGAAAGAATTTAGAAGAGGTTAGTGTGCTGTGAGAAGTAAAATAATATGCATAAGAAGATTGAGGAGCAGTGTGGCTGTGAGGCTCTGAGGTAATAATAGATTCCATTTGTTGAGCTCCTACTACGTGCCAGGCACTGTTCTGAGCAATTTGTACGTTAGTCTGTTCATCCTTGTGACAGCCCTCTGAAAGAGATACTACTATCATTTTAGTTCTACCTATGCAGAATCTGAGGCTCAGAGAGGTTAAGTAACTTGCCCAAGATTTCCCATCTAGTAAGTGACCAAACAGGGACTTGAATCCACACTGGCTGTGGAGCCTGTTTGTGCAGTGTTGGGCACTGGAACTCATGAAAAAGGGGGACTAGAAGAGAGAACTTGACTGAGTAGATTTCATAATACATGTAACTCTTTAATGAATTAATTTACCTCAGTTAATTAGTCAATTAAAAGGTATTATAACTTTTTCATTTTTATGTTTACAGGTTTGGATTAGTCTTATGAGAACCCAAGAGGGAGCAGTGTTCATTTCAGGGGTGCCATTCCTTTTCTTCATACGACCTCAGGAATGTTCTGGGTTCATATTAGGAGACATGTAGCTATGATAGGAAAATCTGAGAAATTGAATTATGCCTTCCAGGGATTATAAGTTCCATTTATTGGAGTCCCCTAAAATTTCTTATGTATATGTAGGCCAACTCTCACCCTTATATGAATTAGAATCCCAAGTTCATAGGCGGCGGAGGTGTGGGCTCAGGCATTGATGTTTCAGCCCTTCTCTTGGGGTTCTCAGATACCTTGCTGTTCTATATTGGGTTCTGACCCATGCTGGTAACCATCTTCTGTGGTTGTCTGTTGTCACTTTGAAGGTGTTAACTATCAAGGGTCTTTTTTTTATCTTTCCTTAGTTTGCTTTTTAGAATTGACCTGGATACACAGTTTGGTAGGGAAATCATCAGGGGAGAAACTAGTTGCATGGATTGAGCTTTTGGTACTGGGATATTTCAGATGTATATCTTTGCCAGAACTACAATATGATTAGAATACATGATAAATTTGAACCGTGACAATCAGGAAAGTTCAGCTAAGGCCAAATAAGGGGATCAAAAGATATTAGGTTGAGGGAGGAGGAAGTGTTTTCATATTTTGCCATTCTCTCTCATGAAATTGAATATGAATGGATTTATGGCTGAGAAAGAGTGGAACATGTTTTCATGAAGTACCCAAGGGGTTTTGGCTAGTGTTAGATCACCCTACTTAAATGTAGAATAAGTAGGACTAGACTTTGGTGTATATATGTGTGTGTGTGTATATATATGTATATAACTATTCCATTAAGCATTTGGCTACCTGGAACCTATGACTGTTAGTCTCATTTAAACTATTGTGGGGTCTCAATCCATATTCTAAGTTTTTGCTCCCTTATGTATGTTTAAATCATAGAACTCTGTATAGCAAAATTTAAACCAAATCAAAAAATGCTAACCCTGGATAGGAAGTCAGTAGATCTGGGTTTTAGTTCTAGCTTCAACACTAATTCTAAAATCTTGGGCAAGTCAGTTAATCACTCTAAGGGTGCTTAATTTTTTTTTTTTTAATTCTTAGTATAGTATCTACCCTGATTAGGTAGAGCCAAAGTTGTCATGGGAGTCAAACAAGATAGTGTTGACTAAAGTGCTCCATAAACTGTAATGCTCCATAAAAGTACAAAAAATTATTGCCACATTTTCTCAAGTGAAGAGATAATTTAAGGGAAAAAAATGCTGGAAAATAGTCCTTAAACACGTTTCTGTATTAATTACTCTTCTGACGAACATTGCGTTGATACCTAATTCAAAGCTTTGAAGATTATTTTTTGAACAATGAATTGGATTTATATATTAAAGTGTTCTAACCAAAGATTTGTTTAATTTATTAGAGTTATTAAACCTACGCTCAGATCAAGTTAGCAGCTAGACTGGTGTGACAACCTGTTTTTAATCAGTGACTCAAAGCTGTGATCCACCCTGATGTCACCGAATGGCCACAGCTTGTAAAAGGTAATTTTGAATGTTATTTTACAGCCTTTAAAAGGCTGTCATTGTAAAGTAAAATATGTGCTGTATAAAATGAAGAAAATGTATAGTTGGCAGGAATACTGCTAAGAATAGTGGACCTAAGAGTTGACATGCTTATCCATGTAATCTCCTGTCTAAAATATTTCGTGCTTTTGTCCCCCAGACCTATCTGTATGAACAACAGGAAAGCATTTCTCAAAAATTTCAAGTTTTTAAATAAACATTTTATTATGAACCTTATAAAACCTATGAAAAACTTAATATGCATTTTAAAGTGTACCTTTAATGTGGTGAGAGTTTTAACTAAACACTTCTCTAGAAGTTTTTACAATTTTAATAAAACTAGTATACTTTTCTGTCCTAGAGAGTTACAGTGGAGGTCAAAGGAGTGGTTTGCAGGCTGGAGAACCTACACTCACTATTATTGGAAGTGAGCCTCCATTTGAGTTTTCTAGCTCATGCTGCAGAATTCAGATTAGTGGGCATTTGTGATCACGTTTTCTGTGATCCAAATCAAGACCTAAAATTGAGACTCTTCCAAGATTTATTTTTTATTTTCTAATGTTACTTGCTTATTGTTTCAGTTTTAAAATTTCTGACTTGTTATTCTGACAAACTTTAGGTTAACCTAAGTCAATGGTTCTTGTTTTTTCCCCCTTTGATCACATGTCCTGAATTTGGTAAAATTACTAGTGTGTACTGGATCCTTACTTCCAACATCTTGACAGTAAAGAATAAAGAGACTCTTTAGGGGCCAAAGTAAAGCTTGGAAACTATGTTAGATATTAGATATTTCATTGTTTTGAGAATTTGAATCCTAACTTCAGGATATTTTTTTGTAAATTATTTAGAATATTGTAGAAATATACTCTAAGCAGAATGACTAGAAATTTATTCCAACGTGTACTCTTACTACTCACTGCAAGAAAATATTTCTACTAGTTCTATGTATATTCACTTTTCTCTTGATTAAAAAACAATTCCCATTTTGAGTAGAAAACAACTTGTGCTAACCATGTTTAAGACACCCAGGATAGATCTGTTTTAGGATAATAATCTTTCAGTCTTCTCTTATTCTTTTGTCCTTTTAGACTGAATTGGTTTAAAGTACTTGGTTTGACTAATGGCTTTTAGTAGCTCACTGTAATATATGTTAATATTAAATGATAATCTAGTATGTTTACAATAATTTGATGACATTTTGATGCTAATGTTTACGTATTCTCTTATTTGGGGAAAGACATTGGAAAATAGAATGTAGTTACTATTTGTTGATGTATTTAACCTCTATCCCATTTCAGAATCTCAAAACTTTGCAGCAGTTATAAGTTGTGCTTCTAAGACTCAGATTTGTTTTTCTTCTTGCTTGTGTCTTACCTTTTTGCAGCAGTATTTTAATTTTCCTGTCATTGTGTCATCATTTTTTTCCCTCTCTCTCTTTCCCTGTTAATTTTGAAAGTTTTGCTGCCTACATGTTTGAAAGCTTCTAATCTGCCTCTCTTCCCTTAGTGCCAGCAGATTTATTTTTTGTTTTGCAAGCCTGCTCTGCCTCCTTACAGTATGACATCTGATGCTGGAGGGTCGCACTTTCAAAAATGAGTCAGCTGGTACATGGGGTTATCATCAGTTTTTAGCTCTTCTGTCTGAGAGATACAAGTTTGGAAGCAATCTTGGGGTACTTACCCACAAGGCTGGTGGAGACCAGGTGTGTCACAAAGGTGATTTGCTTGCTCCCTGGGGGAGAGGGTGGAGTGAAATTTTTGCATTTGTGTCACTGCCAAGTCACTGCCACCTCCAGCATGCCTCAATTTTTAGTTGCAATGTAATTTTGTACAAAACTGAAAATATAAATACACAGCAAAGAAGATCTAAAAATTAATATTTGAGCTGCTGGAGTCTTTTTTTTTTTTTTTTTTTCCTTGCATTCTTGTCCTTGGACTCTGAACGCACTGCAGTGAGGGGTAATTTTGAAAGTCTGATAAAGAAGTGAGTTTTTTAAGAGCTAAGAAATGTGGAAACAGATTTTTTTTTTTTTTTCCTTGCTGGTGAATCTGATTTTAAGATTCTTTTGTTAAAGTTGTTCAGAATTTGAAGTCTCAAGTCAGTGATAAATTCACAAATCAAGTCCTTGGAATGTCATTTTGAAAATTTATCTTTTGACCTCTAAAAAGTATTTTACCTATTTTGAGAATTTGAAAGTATTAGAAATCAGTATTATGTTGATTCACTTTAATATACATTGACTGATGCTGTTTATAAAAGTAAATAGGGTAACAGGGATTTATTTTTTTAACAGTGTGGTAGGGGTAGGCAAAATTGGTTCATACCCCAAAATGAAATTAAAAGGCTTCTTTTGTGTCTTTGAATTTTGAATATTTCTACATAAGGTAGCAGTAGATTAAAAAAGTAATAGAAAGTAACTAGCAACTATTTATAATTGAAGTCAGTTCACAATTACCCACAGCAAAATTTTAATACCTCAGGATGGTACACTTTTGATAGGTAGTACATCCTATCCTGCCACTGTTTTTTCAGGGAAAGCTAATTTCATTGTTGAACCAAGATAATCATGATCAGAATGATAAATTTGACTTAAGTGTCTTAAAATTCAGGAAGGCTGTTAGATTTACATGTAAATTATCTAGAGCAGAGGTTAGCAAACTTTTTCTTAAAGGGCCAGATAATAAATATTTTAGGCTTCGCGGGCCATGTGTTTCTGTCAGTTTCTCAGCTCTGCTCGTGTAGTACGAAAGCAGCCATTGACAATATGTAAATGAACGAGTATGGCTGTGTTCCAGTAAAACTTTACAGAGATAGGTGGCTGACCCAGACCTTAGTTTGCTGACCCCTCATCCAAAGTTTGGGACTATAAATACCAGTGAATATCCTTTATATTGTGGATAAGCAATACTTGGCTGTAGAAAGTTTTATAGGCGTGTGTGTTTATTGTAAATATTTGACTTTGTGAGTAATTATGATTTATTACACTGGTTTGTATGTTTATATCTAAATATAGTGTTTACAGTTTCCTTAAAAAAAATGCACTGAGTTTTTTTATTAGTCTAGCCCTTAATAGTACATGTGTTGTATGGCAACCTGATCTGACCACTTTTTCTCATGTTGAAATCTTTACTTACTTTTAAAACTGTTAACGATTAAATCTTGTTTTCAAATTTGTCTTCCAAAATAATATGTCTGCCCTTTTTTGGAATATGGAATATTTTGCTTAACTTTCCTCAATTGCATTTTACAGATCACCAGGAAAAACTCAGTCTGACGACATTGAAGCTAGCCGAATGTAAGTGTAACTTGGTTGAGGCTGTGGTGTCTTTTAAGTTCCCCTACCTTGCTTAAAATGGTATCACATTATTTGAAAATAATTTCTGGTTGAAAGAGAGTAATGCTTTAAAAAATAAATTGGGAGATAGAGATATATCTGCTCTTTTCCCTACCAGATAAATACCTCTAAACCTTGGTAACATGTTGCTAGGTTTCTACTTCTAGATAAATAATTGCATAGTCCTGGATTCTTATGTCTTTTTGCTCACCTAGCAGTTGTGGGGAAATGCAGAGATGGGGGAAGAGTTCAGTTTAACAATCATTTATTAAGTGCCTTCTTTGTGTAAGGCAGTAGGTGCTATATTGTGGATACAGTTAGGGCTTCAGTAGTTCAGTCAATGAAAGCCTTAACAAGGGCAGTGGTATAATAGGAATTCAGGATAAAGTTTTCTGGATTTAAGAAAAATATTTAGAAAGTGAAATAGGTAAGAACTTCAGTGATTAGTTGTGAGAATTTAAGAAGTTTAAGGTAATAGGAGAGATGATAATTATTGAAGCAAGGTTTTTGAGGTAGTAAGGGTTGCAATGAAGAATATAGGTAATAGGGATTGCTTTTGAATAAGAGCAAAGACCCCCATCTTCTGAAACTAGAAGAAGGAGGTAAGGATAGATACGTGATATTAAATGTGTTAGTAGATGAGAATGGGAAAGTCAAGGTCATTTGTGCCTGAACTATCAGTTTTCTCAGTAAATTAGTTTAGGTCTGCTACACCACTGTTTCTGTCTCCTTTGAGATGATGCTAAGTGCTTCTTGAAAAAGGGGTTTGATTGTTGAATAAGTTTGGGAAATAAAGTTTAAGTTTTCAGACTTAAACAGCGAGTTTCTTTACTGAAATAGTGGAAATCCTTTAAAATGCTGCTGTACATTGTGAATCTCCAAGAAGGGACTCTAAAATGTGTTTCTCAAGTTTATGTGTCCATATAACCTTTTTGTGTGCATGTGTGTGAGGAGAGTGTGTAAAATACACATAACAAAATTTATCATCTTCACTATTTTTAAGTGTACAATTCAGTGGTATTAAGTACATTCATATTGTTGTGCAGCCATTGCCACCATCATCTCCACAACTCTTTTCATCTTGCAAAACTCAACAATACCCATTAAACAATAATTCCCAAATGCACCTCTCTCCCCCAGCCCCTGGCAACAACAATTCTACTTTCTGTCTCTGATTTTAACTACTCTACCTCATATAAGTGGAATCATAGAATATTTGTCTTTTTGTGATTGGCTTATTTCACTTAACATAATATCCTCAAGGTTCATCCATGTTGTAGCATGTGTCAGAATTTTCTTCCTTTCTGAGGCTGAGTAATATTCTATTGTGTGTATGTATACATTTTGTTTATCCATGCATCCATCAGCAGATACTTGGGTTGCTTCCATGTTTTACCTGTTGTGAATAATGCTGCTATGAACATGGGTAACAAATATCCCTTCGAGACCCTGCTTTCAGTTCTTTGGGTATATACCCAGAAGTGGGATTGCTGGATCATATGGTAATTCTATGTTTAATTCTTTGAGGAACCTCCATACTGTGAACCTCCATACTTTTCCACAGTGTCGGTACAATTTTACATTCTAACCAACAGTGCACAAAGATTATAATTTCTCCACATTCTTATCAATACTAGTAATTATCTTTTTCTTTTTTTAAGTAGCAATCCTAATGGGAGTGAGGTGATATCTCATTGTAGTTTTGTGACTATGTAACTTTTTAGGAAGCATTTTTTAATAGTGTTTTGTGGAACACAGAGTTTGGTTAGGAGATTTGAGAAGACTATGAAAACTTGGAAAGTTACTGGGGGGGAGTGGATGAAGGAGTGGACCAAATATTATTGAGTATCTCTTGCTACTGAGTGGCCAGCTGAGGTTAGAGACCTTATCATAGTTGCAGTTTAAAGACTTTTCTTTAATAGTCAGAAGAAAATGCATGGTATTTCAGGGTTGGGTGTTAGCAGAGCAGATGGGACAGAATCACTAGTGACTTGTGCATAGAATGTTAACATTGGAGTAGTTGAATTTATATGTCATTATGCAATGGCCATGATTGGAAAGGTTGTGGTACCAGATGAAGGTGTTGGGTTGGTTACAAAAAGCCTGATAGGTCAGAGATAGTTCAGTATTAAGTGAAACTCTTGTAAGGATAGATGATAATGATCAGAGGTTGGGTGTTTAATATGCCTAAGGTAGTGATTGGCTGACAGAAAGGAGGTGAAGGTCACTCAAGAAAGTCAAGTATTTTAGGGGCTAGAGTTTTGGGATAGGTCATGCACACAGACATTAAAGTTACCATTGCAATGATGTAATTGGGGACAAAATAGACCTTCAATATATGGGTCTAATTTTCCAGAACAGAGAGGAAAGGTAGAAGATACTCAGGTAGATTTCAAACTGTAAGCAGTGTTTGTGTTGTGTTTTGTTTTGTTTGGGGGGTTGGGCATTGTTTGTTTTTAATACGAGGAATTAGAAGAATAATGGTAGAATTAGAGGTTTGTCTATGAAACTCTCACATAAAAGGATTGCAAGACAAGCAATACCTTTGGGGGTAATCGAGGCTTTAGTGAAAGCTAAGAAGTTGAGGAACCATTATATAAAGCAGTTGAAGATAGGGGGCAACCTGTATCATAAATCTGTTTCTAGAGATCTTGGTGGAATAGGTTAGGAGGATGGATCAGAGTGAAGAATGGAAAAAAGATAGATGAGGCTTGCATTTTGTAGTAAAAACCAAGGATAGCAAGAATATGAGGCATGATAGGGTATTTATCACAAGATTCCAGATGTAACTGAGGTGTTAAGTTCTGGTTGAGTTTAGCAAGCCATCGTACTGTTTAACTTGACCATGTTAAGGTAAAATTATAGGAAATTAGACCTACCATGATGTCTCCACAAAGACATCTGAGATTCTAGCCATAGTTGCTGTGGGAATATAGCTCTAAGTCAAGTCTGCCACTGTTTCTCAAATTCCTCTACCTGCAGTAAGGTGAGTAGGTCCAGGTTAATTCTACCGTAATCTTGTGAGTCTTGATGTACAAAATATGTAATGAAGGATTCTTGGTTTCACCTAAAAATTAGCTAGGGTGTTTGAATAATGGCAGTTTATTGAAGCATGATTTTTTTTGGCACTTTGAGACATGTTTGCGTTTGGCATCCTTTAGGAACACCTCAGGTGCATTTTAGATAGTAATTTATATAAAATTAAAGAGTATGCATGTTTGTTTTTAGGAATTCTTAGTGTTGCCTATTTTCTAGGGTGCAGAAAAACAGTAAAAATTTTTATCAGCTCCATGCCGTTTTATAGTTTAGTCTAGAAATAGAACTAACACAATAACCCAGATCTTTTTATTTCAGTTTTATGTATATTCCACCTGGATTTTGTTTAAATTTATATGTACCATGTAGTAGCATCTTTTTGTACATATTAATTTAGACTCATTAGTTTTCTTAATGATTTCAAAGTAATTTCTAGTAACTTCAGATTTCTCATCTTTGGTAGTTACTCCCCAACCCTATCTCTAACACTTAGGTTATGTTTTCAGGTATATAAGTAAGACAGTAAATGGAGCAAGGGTAAATAAATGTATCAAGTGATTTATGTTTCAGTATTTAGCAAGGTTATTTAAATACTCAGTTTTCTCTAAATGTTGGAGTGACCCAGGACTCAGTCCTCAGGCCCTCATTATCATTTCTCTGTAGGTAAAAGCTTTACTGTAAATACTCTGACAACTCTCATCTTTTCACCTCCAACTCTGACTTGTAGAATCTCATATCCAATAATTGGATGTCTGATTCTCAAATTTAACAAATCCAGAATAGAGCTCTTGATTTCTGTCCTCTCAGATTTACTTCTCTTATAATCTTTTTGCCATTTTAATCAGTAACAACTCTTTTTATCCCCCTTCTAGTTCATCCAGAACTTTGGAAGCATTATTGATTTCTCTTCGTCTGACTTAAATTATCAGCAAATCCTGTTGGTCTACCTTCAAAATATCGATAATTCAACTGTGCCCCTTTTTCCCCCACACCATTTCCACCTCTACCACTCTGATTAAAGGGATCATCTTTTGCCAGAAGAAAGAAATTGTTTCCCGATAGCCTTGCTGCTTCCATCCTTGCCCCTTACAGTGTATTTTCTATGTAGCAGCCAGAATGATCTTTTTAAAATTGAAGTTAAAGCATATTAATTATGCTCAGAACCTTTCAAAGGCTTCCCATCTCTCTCAAAGTAAAATCTAAAGATCTACAAGGCCCTCTATGAGCTCCCTTTCACTTCTGTGACTTTCCATTTGTCTTGCTCATCTCTGTCTACACTGGCTTTATGCTCTTGCTCTTATGTCTTGGTGTTCTTAAGACTTGAGCCTATTGTTATGACCCTTCTCTATGGTATCCACATGGCCTCCTTTCTCACTTACTTCAAAGCTCTCTGCTCAAATGATGCCTTATCAGAGAGGCCTGACCAACTTTCATCAAGTTCTGTTCCCCTTATCCTGCTGTATTCAAGGGATTTAATGTTATTTGACTTGTTTCATATTGATAGCTTTGTTTTCTGGCTTACTTAATACTAGCATGGAAGCCTAATGAGAGTGCCTGGCATATAATAGGTAGTTAGTAAATACTTATTTTAGGAAAGAATGAAGTTAATTTTTTTTTTTTTTTTTGCTGAGGAAGATTTGCCCTGAGCTAACATCTGTTGTCAGTCTTCCTCTCTTTTTGCTTGAGGAAGATTAGCCTGACCTAACACCTGTGACAGTTATTCTCTACTTTGTATGTGGGTCTCTACCACAGCATGGCTGACAAGTGGTGTAGGTCTGCCCGGGATCCGAACCCATGAACCTGGGCTGCCACAGTGGAGCACACTGAACCCAACCACTATGCCAGGGGGCTGGCCTCTGAAATTACTAATTTGATGCAAAATTTTATTTCTGCTTGCAGAAATGTAGGAAGAATTTTCTGAGATCAGTTTGTATATAAATAAACTGATTTATATACAAACAGCTCATAGAACTTGGGTAATAACACCTAACATCTTCTTGAGTACTTACCATGTAACAGACCATTGTGCTCAGTACCCTACATGCATTATATTATTTGATAGGAGAGCTGAGCCTTTTAATCAGAGTAGACTATGGAGATATAGCTTGTATACTCTGAAAGAGATTGTAGAGAGTTGGTATAATTTCTTCCTTAAATTTTTGGTAAAATTCACCAGTGAACCAATCTGGTTCTGGTGCTTTCTGTTTTGGAAGGTTATCG